>NW_028270182.1:41347172-41707172 GCF_037043375.1 Chiloscyllium plagiosum
ACAGGACATTGGTTCGGCCACTGTTGCAATATTGCGTGCAATTCTGGTGTACTTCCGATCGGAAAGATGTTGTGAAACTTGTAAGGGTTCAGAAAGATTTACAGGGATGTTTCCAGCCTTGGAGGATTTGAGCCATAAGGAGAAACTGAACAGGCTGGGGTTGTTTTCCCTGGAGCTTCGGAAGCTGAGGGGTGACCTTATAGAGATTTACAAAATTATGAGGGACATGGAAAGGATAAATTAACAAAATATTTTCCCTGGGGTCGGCGAGTCCAGAACTAGAGGGCTTAGGTTTAGTGTGAGAGGGGAAAGATATGAAAGAGACCTAAGGGGCAACTTTTTCACACAGAGGGTGGTACGTGAATGGAATGAGCTGCCAGAGGATGTGGTGGAGGCTGGTACAATTGCAACATTTGAGAGGCATGTGTATAGGAAGGGTTTGGAGGGATATGGGGCGGGTGATTGCAGGTGGGACTAGATTGGGTTGAGATATCTGGTCGGCATGGACAAGTTGGACAGCAGTGTCTGTTTCGATGCTGCACATCTCAATGACTCTATGACTCTATGCCATGGACCCTGAGGTTTGGGCGAGTCAAACCTTTATTTTCTGAATGTCACTGTTTTTGTTTGCAAATAAAAGATCGACTCCTTGAAAAACTCTCCGCATCTCCTGGTGATAGTCGACATTTTCTCTATGACAACTGCAACTTCGGGTGCCGTAAAATTGTGGCGAGTGCAGCTCTGTGGCGCAATGAAAAGCGTGTTAGATTTCTACAAATTTGGTAACTTTGCTATTCAATGTTTGTGGGTTTGAACCGCACTAGAAGTGGATTTTAGTTCAGTTTTCAGCTGAGTCATTGAGTGTTGTGCTGATTCATCGCCAATTCCTGTCGTCTAGAGTTCCCGTCCCTGCTACTGATCAGAGGAAATTCCTTACCTTCATGGTTGTGCGTTTCTATGGAATCATATCATTTGAAACATGATCTGACCAGAATCAGATTCTCATCCGCAAAACCTGCAAATTTCGTGCAGAAGCCCACTGTGCCCACGTTCTTGGATGTAGGATGTAGGAATGGTGAAGATTATTGATGAATGCAATATGTTTCATGTTACCTGTATGAACAGAAATTTTCGATTGCTTAAATGTCTATATCCCGTTGTACGACAGGTTGTTGTGGATGAGCTGGGCAAAGACATTGACGTGTTTGGTCAGCCATGATCATATCAAACGGCGGGTTGACAGTGAATGAATTAATCCCACGCTGTTGGTCTCACTTTTCTCACAAACCGGTTAGTCAGTGAACTGAGCTAACCGACTTCCATTCAATGCAGAGCTAACCCAAACAGATCTGTGCATTTGTATTATATAATATTTCATGTTGAATGAGCTGCTGCACCTTCCAACTCCATTAGCTCTTCTGACACTTAACATTTTCAGTTGCACGTGTTATGCATTTTCTTTCCTATGACTGTTAACCACTTCCAGAGTGTTTCCCTTTTGCACCCCTATCCAGGCAGCCCAGAATCACTGTCGCTGTTTAATTCACTCCTTGTGTGCCTGCACGCGCTTTTCGAAAATTCTGGAATCAGCACCTAAGATGTTTATATTTCTGAAAATTCATCTCCGAAATCAATAACTCTCAGAATATAAAATGCCTGACCAAAATTGTTTATCGTGCCCTGTTGGGTTTGAAGTTCTAACGTCTAGTTTCCACTCAACGAAACGAGGAAATTACCCTCATATTTACTCTTAAGACCTTCACATCAGCTGGATAACCTCTATTCGGACACAACTAAGTCTTTCGTGATTTCTCCTGCATTATTCTTTATCTATGCCGTCAGCCCATTAAACCGCCTCTTTTCGTTTCTAGTGGCTTTATCTCCCAGTAAACCTCATTTCCTTCGTTTCGAACTACATGGTATCACGGCCGTGTCATTCCTAACGTCTTTGTATTCCAGTAAACGATGCCCGTGGCATTATTCATGTCATTATATCCCTGTAAATTTCAACCTGAGAACGGATGCTGGGTTTAATTCAATGTATGAAAACTCACCACTAAGCTATGCAATCTTATTACCGACACAGGAAAGGTGGAAGCAATTCCAATTACAGCTGAATCCATTGGCTGCAACAGAATCGGTTCAAGGCGCAGTCACAAACTTGACTGTTGTTCCTACAGTTATTTCGTATCTACGTGTGCTGAAGTTACGCAGTGAGGGATCAATTACTATTACCAGACATATATAAGGGGGTCTATGAAATGCTGAAGTTGTGAGACCAGAGCAGTTTATATTGACGTAGACCATTCATTGTTCGAATCTCCGTCTTAGGGATTAGACAGAGAGCGATTTTGAGCAAAATTTGAGCAGGGACGTTTACCCCATGACGTAATACCAAATTGTGTGGTTACTTTGTTGTTTACCTCATTTGTGTGTTTTGCCTCATTGAGGATTTTGAAGTTATCCCCTCTATACAAAAGTTCCGAGCTTTTGCACCATTATACAAAAGATGCAGTACAATAATATCCAACGCTGTTTCAGTCTACTTGTACAGATATTGACTCCTGGAAACAGCACTATGCACTCTCCTCGAGTCTGGAAAATAATTTGCTACATTCCCACTCTTATGGCTCTTTTCATTACATCGGCTTCTGTTCTTCACAGAATCCGATTCAGCAGATCTTGTCACGTAGTCATTTCTTTGTATGTGTTCAGATGATGTGAGCAGAATATCACAGTCCATAACCCAGAAGTCAGACCATACTCAGGGATCCGTACTCTGCTCTAGATCACTTCATGAACACCAGGAAGAAATATCTATGATCTTCAAAATTTACCCTCATGTTTTTCAGAAGCAAGATGAACAGTTCCAGGTTTCTGCTTTTGTTGTCACACGGACCAAGATTGTAATTGCTGGAACCAGTTGAGTCTGACCGCTCTCCCACATCCATGTTCTCCCCAGGAAGTGTTCAGATGATGGTCTGAATCGGATTCTTCTAAAAAGAAGAATCTTTTTATCCATTGATTTCTGGTTTATGGGCCCACTAGGCTCCCGCTGGGCCTCTGTGTTAGCGCTGATCACAGCGGTTTCCCGCAATGTTCAGCGTTTTTGTAGCAAGTACCTTCGAGGAGGACATCAAAAGATATTCGCTGTAACTTTTCGATACTCTACCAATGGAGACAGCTCTATCAATGGAGGAGCTCAGTCCGCTGGGATGGGATAATTTCTGCAGTGTGTCCTGCGGATAGGATACAGTGCACTTTATCATTCAGATCACACAGAGTGAGAGCGCTCGGAAAGGCCAAGCGAGTTTTCCCCACAGGAGTTTATTGTTGGTGGAACAATATCAGCGGCACCACCCAAACCCAGGAAAGAACTGTCTCAGAAGTCCATTTGGCAAGTTTACTTTTCAGACTCTGGTCACCATGCTCCACGAGCCCTGCAGCCTGTGGTCAAGAAGCACAATGAAGTTGGTGGGGGATCCCAAAATGAGAGCATAATTCCTCATTAATATCTCCAATGAATTGGGGGTGGGGGCATTGTCAGAAGGTAGACATAAGCAATTTACTACAGTTTTAGCACGAGCGTTGGAAGTGCGGTAAGCTTCAACCCATCAAGGAAAAGAAAATCAACAATGACCAAAACATACTGTGAGAAACAAAGCTCACTCACTTCAGTAATTACAGTCCGAGACAAAAATCTGAATCAGCAGTGTCCTTTATTTTACACTTGCAAGTGGGTGTAATGTCCACAAGGCAGGGACAAAAACACACCAAGTTCATCAAACTCTCGAAATTTATATCATTTGGGTCCCTACATATTTTTCCTTATTTCATTGTCCCCCCCTCCCCGCATCGCTTACATCATTCACTTCCCCAAGACTGATCCGACCACCCCTGCTTATCCGGCCTTGTCCCTGATAGAATGCTTATCTCTGGCCTCATAAGGTCGTTTGACGTCATCCCACTGCAGATCATCGTTAGACATATTCTTTTTTTATCAGTATCTACTCTTTCCATCTGGGCCTTTCCGGAGTCGACTCTGATCTTTATGACCTCTTTAATTAGGGTTTGTTCCTGTGTCTCCATACAAGTGGGAAACAGATGTTCATACAGGCTTTTCTGGCCTGACTTCATCCCCTCACAAGATCTTATCTATTTGCCCATACATCTACCATTGTTTTGCAATCACGTTTCATGCTGACATACCATTTTTAACTGATACGAAAACAATTATATACCTCCTCTACATAGTTTCCATTCTTGTTGACTCACCTCTTGGCTGAAACAATTACACTCTGATGTGAGTTCATTTACTCTGTATCAGAACTTATAATTCAGAAATAACATTAATTTACCTATATCCCACAATTTCCCCCTTTCCTTTAATTACCATTTGTTATCTTCTGCGTTTTTTAAACATCGACCCCGAAATTCGCAAGCATCATTCCAGAGATTTCATCCATCTTGGTCTCACTCATCTCCTCATTATTTAGTCGATAAAGTTCCTCTGTCTGTTTCAGTTTTGGGGCATCTGTTTCATCAAGGCTGTTTCAATCAGCCTTTGGGTGAGCCCTCGTATACAGGGTATGACACAACAGCCAATGGCCACCAATACCCCGACTACTGCTATCAGGGAAGTAAGGATAGAAACCACCACCCCCTTCCATTTACCAAACCATGATTCAAGCCATCCCGTGAGAGATGTGTCTACTCCTGAATTCTCATCCAGTTCCTCTGCTAAAGTAGTCAATCCCCGTAATGCCCGAGTAATTGAACCATTAGGTGCAGTGTTATTAGGAATAAAGGTACAACAACTTCCTCCTAACATCACACACACACTCACTTTTTCTGCTAAAACCATATTAAGGGCCATTCTGTTTTCCCATGCCATTCTACTTGTCGCATCAACCTGTTCTGATATTCCTTTAACTGCATCTGTTGTATAATTTATAAATCGCTATTGATTATAGAAAATGTAATTTATCCAATCTACATTTTTATTAATTGTTACCCACCAAAAGAGAGCTGACTCAAAGCCTGCTGCAATCTGGTTACGAGCTTTGAATTCAGGTACTCCCCTAGGGACTCCTACCGAATCAAGATAAATCCTGTCATCAAAAGAAGTATCTAACAGTAATCTCTTAGCCCTTCCCCTTTTTCCCGACTATCTTTTCCTTCTCAAATGCCAAGGTAAATGGAATTGCCAATTGTACAATTGCACATATCCCTCTCCAATCCGGAGGTAGGGTGGGTCTCAATATTTTGCCTCCACAGTACCACCACAGATCCGCTCGGGGAACCTTTAGTGCTGAGTAGTTGCTTCCCTTCTCCGTTTTGGTAACATTCTTAATCTCTGTACATAATTTCAGCTCCCCCAAATCTCCCGACCGACTTGTACCTCACCTGCGCACACATGACGTGTGATTTCCAACTGCGGCGGAAAATGTGGGGTGGGGACTTTTGCATATTTCTTCTCCAAGGGAGGGAACATCAGAGATAGGGAGGTACAATTCCTATCATTCCATGCAGTCTCATCCTGATACAGGGCTATCATACATTTCATGCCCTTCCTGTCTCGCTTCCACCTGAGCGGAAAGGGAACCACCTGGGCCACTGGCCTACCGGAAGCACATGCATAGCAATTGCTCTTGTTCAGACTTTTTATAGTATACTTTACCAATTCAACCCAGGCATTTAACCCCGTACCCATTTTCTATTTCGATGGTCTGTTTCAAGTCCTTTACTTCTATAATTTTTACTACTTTAGGTTCATCGGGAGGGGTGAAAGGTTGTATCTTATTACCCAGTAATTCTACCCGTTTTCCCTGTCCTACGCTAATTCGAAAACAACAGCCCACGAAATCCTTTCCATTTGCTTTCATTTCGATCCCAAATGTTTCATTTAATTGTATCTCATAAGTGCTCCACACCCCCCTCCCCAGAATTGCTTCATGCAATTCTTATTGTCAGGTATATTGGGTTACACTTTTTATCGGGACAATCGCGAGCTGGTCGGAAGGAGGCCCGGTGTACTGTGACGAGATCATTATACCACGTACCCCCCCCCCCCCCCCCCGATAGGACTTAAGATGTATCTCTGAGCTGCGGTAGTGTCTCTGATTATGTACATCCCCACAATTTACTAAGATGCATGCATCAGTGTCGATTACTTGTGGATTATCAGACTCAGGAACCGTTAATGATACATATGAAAATAATATTTGACAAAATCCCAATACTAAGAGGGCTAGCATCATAACTCTAAGCATTCCCATATTCTAATCATCATGCTGAAGCACAAAAAGACTTAATATACAAACTTACAGAAATAAACCCGCGCTCGCGTTGCTACTGTATAATCAGTTACTCAAAGTCTCTTTAGTCTGAGTTTCAGCGGGTCTTGCGTTGATTCGGCTCTCCAGGCGTCTTCCTCAACTGGAAGGTCCACTGGCCCTTTGATCCGAGTGTAATGAGTCCAGCATTCTCGGCCATCCTTATTGCCGTTTCGGTAGTCAAAAGAGCCTGGTACGGCCCTTCCCAGTCCGGCTGCAATTTAGTCTCTGTCCATGATTTTACTAAGATGCAATCACCCGGCCGGATGGGGTGAACAGTGAATTCAAGCGGCGGAGTCTGTGCCAATAGACCCTGTTTTCTGAGGAAAGATAAAGAGGAGGACAAGCCCAGTATATACTTCTTTAAAAACAAATCTTTAGTTTCGGGAATTGGCAATTCTTCATTCGTTTCCAGATAAGGTAATCCAAATAAGATTTAATAGGGGGATAGTCCCAAATCTTTCCTTGGGGCCGTTCGTACTCGCAAGAGAGCTATAGACAAACATTTGGTCCAAGGGAGTCTGGTTTCTATTATCAATTTAGAGAGCTGTCGTTTGAGTGTGTGGTTCATTCTCACAACCCTTCCTGATGATGGCGGGTGCCATGGAGTATGGAACTCCCAGGAAATTCCCAACCCCTTCATTACCCCCGTAACACTTTAGAGGTAAAATGAGTTCCTTGGTCGGAATCTATACGGTTCACTAGCCCATATCGTGAAATTATGTGCTGTAATAAGGTTTTAGACACCCCACTCGCAGTGGCAGTAGCTAGGGGGTATGCCTAAACCCAACCAGATAGATGATCTACTATGACAAGCATATATTTTAGTCTGCCGAATCTGGGTAATTCAGTATAATCTACTTGTATACTCTGGAAGAGTATCAATCCTGGGTCTCTTCCTCCCGGGGTCTGTTTTCTCAAGACTTTTTTTATTTACCTTTCTGCATATTATACATCCCTCACATATTTGTTTAGCAATTGTATGTATTCCTTTACATCCATACTTCCTAAGAACTAAATCACACATTGTTTGTACTCCCCAATGGCTGACTTGGTGTCGGACAGCCATAATCTCTCACATCATCATTTTATTTAACATTTCCCTTCCATCAGGTAACCTCCAATGTCCGTCTGCTGTTTTTGTAGCCCCTTAATCTCTCAATTATTTTTCTTCTCTTTCAGTAAATTTAGGACAGTAGGTATTAGGGAATGAATCACCACTTCTTGTGGGTTCAGGGCGGCTTCCCCAGCCACTTCATCAGCTAATCTATTTCCCCTAATATCTGGTTCATTTCCTTTCTGATGACCATTTACGTGCACGACGGCTATCTCTCGGGGGAGTAATAGAGATTCCAAGACCCGTTTAATCAATTCTTCATGAACTAATTGCTTCCCCCGGCTATTGATCAGTCCTCTTTCCTGCCACATCTTTCTGAAAGTGTGCACAACACCAAATGCATATTTAGAGTCAGTGTATACTGTTCCCTCTTTATTTTCTAATGCCCTAAGGGCTCTTTCCGATGCATAGAGTTCGCGGGTCTGAGCTGACGACCCATTTGGCAGCCTTACTGCCTCCACCACAATACCTTTGGTTCCATCTACAACTGCATACGGATTATGTCTCTTCCATTCACTTCAGAACCAGTAATTGACTGTGTCGACATTTCTACTTTCTTTGGTTTAAAATTCAGCGATGACCATGCTGCCCGCATATCTACTAGGAAGACTACCTCTTCCCTATAGGGTTCCACCTTCAGGTTTATCAAAGTTTCGTGGTGGGTCCCCGAGGGCAGGAACCCCTGACACCCCTATTCTTCATCAAAATTCAGAAGCAGAATTGCTCTTTCTTCCCTTTGTAGATAAGGACACTCCCGCTTAAAATGCCCTATCTTTCCGCAATAATAGCATCCTGCCTGTGGAGACCTCCATCTCTGCCCCTGTCGCTCAAATCCTCTGTCAAATGCTCCCCCTTTTGCTCTCCCTCTCCCCTTTCCTCTCTGTCCTACATGCTGCCACCCGCCACTCCTGTTGCTCACTATTGGTTCCATTCTTTTCTTAACTACCTCATCAACCGTAGCTACCATCATTTTCACCTTCTGTTTTTGTCTCTCATCCTCCCTCTTTACAAACACTTTCTGTGCCTCTCTTAACAATTCATCTAATGGTTTTTCACTCCACCCTTCATCTTCTGTATCTTTCTCTGTATGTCTGACCATGCCTTTGTCAGAAAATGTAATTGCAAAAGACCCTGTGCCACTGGGTCCTCAGGGTTCATTCCAGAATATATCCACATTGAGTCTTTTAATCCTTGCAAGAAAGCTGAGGGAGTCTCATCTTTCTCCTATCTAACTTCAAAGGTTTTAATCAAATTCTGTGACTTCGGAACTGCCTCTCCTATTCCTTTTAGAATCAGGTCTTTCAATTCCCTCATTTCTTCTCTATGCTCCGTGTTTTAGTTTTCCCACTGGGGTCTCTGAGGGGAAACTTCACCTCTCCCTGTCCAGCATCCCCATCTCCGATCGGGTGTTCCCTGTCCCATTTTTAATGGCTGCTCCTCGTATAGGTCCCCTTTCCTCCCCAGTAAATAGTATCTTCAAAATAGACATTAATTCAACCCAGATATACAGACTGGGCCCCAAAAATTGATCAATTTGTTCAGACAACCCTTCCGGATCCTCAACCAGGACCTTAATTTCCATTTTAAATGTTCTGACCTCCTCACTGGTGAGGGGGGGGGGGGGGGGGGGGGGGGGGCACTCACAAACACAATATCTGTCCCCTATTGGTACCTCTCGAAGGGGATATGTCATTATGTTCTTCCCTTTTTTCTTTTTTTTAAAGAAATATTGCAATATTTCTAGCTCCCCACAACTTCAAACACCAATTCATCAATTCAAGCTTGACTAACTTTAAAGCCTGTTCCTAACTTGTAAATATATTTATGCATTTATTCAGTATTTAATATTTAAAATGTAAAATGCATACAGTTCCCAATTTTGAAATTCACTTTCATTTCCCAGTTTTAGTCTTTTAATTTAAGTCCAAAATTAGTTTTCTTAAGTAGTCCTGACCAATCATTGCTCAATTATAATACTATAGGTCGTAAACTAATCGGAGCTGCCTTAAAAGAATTTGTCTATTCAAGTTTTAAAAAAAAACTTCTAATGCATGCACAATGGCCGAATCCAAGGTCACAGATATTAACCATAGAATTTTGTTTTTACTACAATCTAATGTTGAAATGAAACTTCAACTGTCCTCCATATCTCTCTGTCCCTCTCTCTCTGTCTCTTTCTCTGTCTCTCTCTCTCTCTGTCGCCCCCCCCCCCCTGTCCGTCTCTCTCTGTGTCACTCTCTCTCTGTCCCTCTCTGTGTGTCCCACTCTCTCAGTCCCTCTCTCTCTGTTCCTCTCTCGCTCTCTGTGACCATCTCTATCTCTCTGTCTCTTTCTCTCTGTCTCTCTCTCTCTCTCTCTATGTGTGTCACTCTCTCCCTCTCTGTCTCTCTGTCATGATCTGTAAAAAGAACAGGAGTTATCATTCTTTTTTTATTTAATCTCTATAGAATCCTTAACCTTAAAAGAAATCATGTTAAGTTTCCATAATAAAATCTGATTCAAAACAGTCCTGGAACTCAAGCTCCAGAGAATAAAATGCAAACATTCAATCACCAAAAAACAAATGTTCACTCAAACCAAATCACAAAGGGTTTAACTTTCTACCAGCTGTACAGCTCTTTTCATTCTCTCTCCCTCACACATTGAGATATAAATTCAGATATTTAATAACCCAGTCTTCGTCCGACCAATACTTTGGCCAGAAGACGGCGGGACGAAGAATGGATTCCTTAGTCCATACAAAGCAACAATATTTAATCATCTTTCTCCCTTGTACATGCATTATTTCTCCAATTCCACAACATCCTGCCCAAAGGACCTTCTGGAGGTATGTTGTAAGGGATCCCGCCTCCATTTCCATTGCCTTTTTCATCTTTTGTTTTCCCGGAGGCTTTTTCCTTACCCATGGCACAATCCATATTGAGTTCTTTCGTTAGTCCCTTATTAACAACTAAAACTCAATCCCGGCCACCAAGGCAATACTTAAAAGACAATTTTCTTACCTTGGTCTGTGCACAGAGTTGCCTGGCCCCTTTTTGCCGTATTGTCTATCAACCTCCCGTCACTGTCTGATTCAGATGATTCTCTTGTGGGATTCGTACCAGTCGCCCAAAGGAGTGGACCAAACCGGGACACGAGACCACTCCTCAATTGGGAATGGGACGCGTCTTCCCAGTCCAAGGCCAGGCACTCCCCCCGGCGATGGAAGAAAATCCCGGAGCCCCAATTGTGAGAAACAAAGCTCACTCACTTCAATAATTGCAGTCTGAGACAAAAGTCTGAATCAACAGTGTCGGTTATTTTACACTTGCAAGTGGGTGTAATGTCCACAAGGCAGGGACAAAAACACACCAAATTCATCAAACTCTCGAAATTTATATAATTTGGGTCCCTACATATTTTTTTCATATTTTGTTGCACCCCCCTCCCGCCCCGCTTACATCATTCACTTCCCTAAGACTGATTCGACCACCGGCCTTGTCCGTGACAGAATGCTTATCTCTGGCCTCATAAGGTCGTTTGACGTCATCCCACTGCAGGTCATCATTACGCATATTCTTTCTTTATCAGTATCTACTCTTTCCATCTGGGCTGCTCTGATCTTTATGACCTCTTTAATTAAGGTTTGTTCCTGTGTATCCATACAAGTGGGAAATAGATGTTCATACAGGCTTTTCTGGCCTGACTTCATCCCCTCACAAGATCTTATCTATTTGCCCATACATCTACCATTGTTTTGCAATCACGTTTCATGCTGACATACCATTTTTAACTGATACGAAAACAATTATATATTTCCTCTGCATAGTTTCCATTCTTGTGACTCAGCTCTTGGCTAAAACAATTACACACTGATGTGAGTTCATGTACTCTGTATCAGAACTTATAATTGCAGAAATAACATTAATTTACCTATATCCCTCAATACTTATCTTGCTGACACCTTTGCAACTCAATGAAGTATTTAATCATCTTTTGCAGTTGGCATTAGGTAGTCAGAGGTCGACTCACACTTGTCACAGAACATAGAACATAGAAAGTACAGCACACAGCAGGCCCTTTCACCTACAATGTTTAATCCTAATGTAAAATATAGTAACAACCTACACACCCCTCAATTCACTGCTATTCATGTGCAAGTGTAGAAGTCGCTTAAATGTCCCAAATGACTCTGTTTCCACCACTACCACTGGCAGCGCATTCCATGCATTCACAGCTCTCTGTGTAAAAAAAAACAACTTCTGACATCTCCGTTATACCTTCCTCCTAATATCTTCAAATTATGAGTTCTCACACCAATCAATCTTGCCCTGGGGAAAATTCTCTAGATATTGATTCTATGTATTCCTCTCATTATTTTGTAGACGTCTATCAGGTCTCCTCTCTTCCTCCTTCTCTCCAGAGAGATGTCCGAGCCTATTCAACCTTTTTTTCAGAAGGCAAGCCCTCCAGTCCAAGCAGCTTCCTTCTTTGTATCCTCTCCCAAGCATCTGTATTTTTCCTATAGTAGAGCGAACAGAACTGGACACAATATTTCAAGTATTGCCTCACCAGGGACTTGTAGAGCTGCAGCAAAACATCAATGCTCTTAAACTCTATCCCCCTGTTAATGAAAGCCAAATCACCATATGTTTTCATAACAACCTTATCCACTTGTATGGCAATTTTGAGGGATCTATGTACTAGCACATCCAAATCCCTCTGTTCTTCCACACTGCCAAGAATGCTGTCTTTTATCCTATATTCAGCATTCGAGTTTCATCTTCCAACATACATCACTTCGTATTTATCCAGGTTGAACTCAATCTGCCATTTCTCAGCCCAGCTCTGCATTCTGTCTATGTCGCGCTGCAGCCTGCAGTCGCCCTTTATACTATCGCTGACACCTCCAAACTTTGGGTGATCTGCAAATTTACTAACCCTCCCCTCAACCTACTCATCCAAGTCATTTATAAAAACTACAAAAAGCAGAGGCCCAAGTACAGAGCCCTGGGAGACCCCACTCAACACTGTCGTCTAGGCAGAATACATTCCATCTCCAGCTACCCGCTGCCTTCTGTCATCCAGCCAATTCTGTGTATATCTGTTTAATGTCTGGAAACAGAGTGTTGATGGAGGGTTCTCTGTTTATGTCTGATTAATAGTCGGTGATAGGGAGGTGGTGCAGGGTTGTGTGCGTTTTTCTGTATATATCTGCTTAATGACAGGAGACAGACTGGTGGTGTTCAAAGGCTGTATGCGTGTATTTCTGTGTATATCTGCTCAATGTAAGGATAACAGGGCAGTGGCAGAGGGTTGTGTGTGTGTGTGTTTCTTGATACATCTGTTTAATTGGAGGAGATAGGGTTGTCCTGAAGGGGTGTGCGTGTGATTCTGTGTACGTCTATTTAAGGGCTGGAGACAGGGTGGTGATGTGTGTGTTTCTGTGTATATCTGTTCAGTGGCAGGAGACAAAGTGGTCATGAAGGGTTGTGTGTGTGTGTTCCTGCATATATCTGCTCAATGGCAGGACACGTTGTTCATGGAATGTTGTGCTTGTGTGTGTGTTTCTGCGTATATCTATTTAATTGCAGGAGATCGGGTGGTGGTGGAAGATTGTGTATGCATGTGCGTTTTTGTGCATATCTGTTTAAGGGCAGTAGGCAGGGTGTTCGTGGACGTTTGTGTGTGTAAATATCCGTGTATAACTGTTTGATGAGAGGAGACACGGTGGTCAAGGAGGTTTGAGTGAGTGTGCGTGTGCATTTCTGTGTATATGTACATAATGGCACGAGACAGTTTGGTGTGTGTATGTTATTGTGTATGTCTGTCCAATGGCAGGAGGCAGGGTGTTCATGGAGTGTTGTGCATGTGGGTGTTTCTGCGTATATCTTTAAATGGCAGGAGACAGGGTGGTAGAGGAGTGTAGATGTCTGTGTTTCTGTGTCTAAGTGCTTATTGGTCGGAGACACGTTGGTGGTGGAGATTTGTTTGTGTCTGCTTCTGTGCATATCTGTTAAATGGCAGGAGACAGGGTGGTGGTGGTGGAGGGGTGTGTGGGTGTGTTTCTGTGTATATCTGTTTAATGCCAGGAGACACAGTTGGTGGAGGGTTGTCTGGGTGTGTTTTTTGTGTGTCTGTCTGTTTAATGCTGGTGTTAGGGTGGTGGTGGTGCAGGGATGTATATGTTTTTCTATAAGTATCTGCTTAATGACAGGAGACAGACTGGTGGTGGTGGAGGGTTGTGTTTGAATCTGTTTCTGTGTATATCTGATTAATTGCAGGTAACAGGGTGGCGGTGGAGCATTCTGTATTTATGTGTGTTTCTATGTACATCTGTTGTAAGGGTTAGAGAGGGTGTGGTGGTGGAGGGTTTTGTGTGTGTGTGTTTCTGTGTATATCTGATAAACGGCAGGAAACGGGGTGGTGGTCGAGGGATGTGTATGTGTGTGTGTGTTTGTGTGTTTGTGTATATACCTGCTTAATGGCAGGAGACAGGTGATGGTGGAGAGTATATTGTCTGTTTTCCTGTATCTATGTGCTTACTGGCAGGAGACAGGATGGTGATGGAGGGGTGAGTATGCATGTGCGTTTCTGCGTATATCCGTTTAAGGCCAGTAGGCGGGATGTTAATAGAACATAGCACATAGATCATTACAGCGCAATACAGGCCCTTCGGCCCTCAATGTTGTGCCGACCTGTCATACCAATCTGAAGCCCATATAACCTACACTATTCCATGTACATCCATATGCCTGTCCAATGACTACTTAAATGTATTTAAAGTTGGCGAATCTACTACCATTGCAGGCAAAGCATTGCATACCTTTACTACTCTCTGACTAAATAAACTACCTCTGAAATCTGTCCTATATCTATCACCCCTCAATTTAAAGCTATGCCCCCTCGTGCTCGCCATCAGCATACTTGGAAAACGGCTCTCCCTGTCCACCCTAACCCTCTGATTATCTTATATGTTTCTATTGAGTAACCATTCAACCTTCTTCTCTCCAATGAAAGCAGCCTCAAGTTCTTCAGAGTTTCCTCGGAAGACCTTCTCTCCAGACCAGGCAAGATCCTAGTAAATCTCTTCTGCACGCTTTCCAAAGTTTTCACATACTTCTTATAATACGATGACCAGAACTGTACACAATACTTCAAGTGCGGCCGCACCACAGTTTTGTACAGATATAGCATAACCTCATGGTTCGAGAACTCGATCCCTCTATTAATGCCTTCTTAACAACACAGTCAACCTGGATGGCAACTTTCATGGATCTGTGTACCTGGAACACCGAGATCTCTCTGCTCATCTACACTACCAAGAATCTTATCATAAGCTCAGTACTTTGCATTCCTATTGCTCCGACCAAAATGCATCACCTCACACTTGTCCACATAAAACTCCATTTGCCACCTCTCAGCCCAGCTCTGCAGCTTATCTATATCTCTCTGTAACCTAAAACATCTTTCGTCACCACCCACAACTCCACCGACCTTGGTGTTGTCTGCAAATTTACTAACTCACCCTTCTACTTCCTCATCCAAGTTGTTTATAAAAATGATGAACAGCAGTGGACCTAACATCGACCCTTGCGGCACATCACTAGTAACTGGACTCCAGGATGAACATTTCCCATCAACCACCACTCTCTGTCTTCTTTCAGCAAGTCAATTACTGATCCAAACTGCTATATCTCCTACAATCCCATTCGTCTGCGTTTTGAACGATAGCCTACTGTGGGGAACCTTGTCAAATGCGTTGCTGACATCCATATACACCACATCAACCGGTTTACTCTCATCTACCTGTTTGGTCACCTTCTCAAAGAACTCAATATAGTTTGTGAGGCACGACATAACCTTCACAAAACCGTGCTGACTATCCATTATCAAATTATTATTTTCTAGATGGTTGTAAATCCTATCTCTTCTCACTTTTTCCAACAGTTTAACAACAACTGAAGTAAGGCTCACTGGTCTATATATACCAGCGTTGTCTCTACTCCCCTGCTGGAACAGGGGAACGACATTTGCTACCCTCCAGTCTTCTGGCACTATTCCTGAAGACAATGACGATTTAAAGATCAATGCCAAAGGCTCGGCAACCTCTTCTCTGCCTTCCCAGAGGATCCCAGGCTAAGTCCCATCCGGCCCAGTCGACTTATCTATTTTCAAACTCTGCAGGATTTCTAATACCTCCTCCTTGTGAACCTCAATCCCACCTAGTCTAGTAGCCTGTATCTCAGTATTCTCCTCGACAACATTGTCGTTTACTCGAGTGAATACTGTCGGAAAATATTCATTTAGTGCTTACTCTACCTCCTCCGACTCCTCACACAACTCCCCATTTATATTCTCGATTGGCCCTAATCTTACTCTTGTCATTCTTTTATTCCGTAAATATGAATAGAACGCCGTAGGGTTTACCCTGATCCTATCGGCCAATAACTTCTCATGTCTCCTCCTGGCTCTTCTGAGCTCTCTCTTTAGGTCTTTCCTGGCTACCTTGTTACCCTCAAGTGCCCTAACTGAGCCTTCACATCTCGTCCTAACATAAGCCTCCCTCTTCCTCTTGACCAGAGTTTCCACTTCCTTCGTAAACCACGGCTCCCATGTTCTACAGCTTCCTCCCTGCCTGACAGGTACATATTTATCTAGGACACTCAGGAGCTTTTCCTTGAATAAGCTCTTCATTTCTAATGTGCCGACTCCCTGCAGGTTCCTTCGCCATCCTATACTTCCTAAATCTTGCCTAATCGCATCGTAACTGCCGTTCCCTCAGCTGTAAATTTCGTGGAAGTTTGTGTGTGTGTGTGTATTTCCGTGTATAACTGTTTGAAGACAGGAAATAGGGTGGTCAAGGAGATTTGAGTGAGTGAGTAATTGTGTGTGTGTGTGTGTGTGTGTGTGTGTGTGTGTGTGTGTGTGTGTGTGTGTGTGTGTGTGTGTGTGTGTGTGTGTGTGTGTGTGTGTGTGTGTGTGTGTGTGTGTGTGTGTGTGTGTGTGTTTCCGTGCATATGTGCTTACTGGCACGAGACAGTTTGGTGTGTGTATATCTGATTAATGGCAGGAAACAGGGTAGTGGTTGAGGGATGTGTGTGTGCTTGTGTGCATATCTGCTTAAAAGGCAGGAGACAGGGTTGTGGTGGAGGGTTGTGCGTTGGTTTCGGTGTCTACCTATTTAATGTCAGGAGGCAGAGTAGTCATATTGGGCTGTGTGCGTGTGTGTTAATGTGTATATCTATTTAAGAGCTAGAGACAGGGTGGTGGTGGAGTGTGCTGTGTGCGTGCTTCTGTGTATAACTGTTTAATGGCAGGTGGCATGTTGGTGGTGGAGGGTGGTGTGTGTGTTTCTGCGTATATGTGCTTAATAGCAGGAGACATGATGGTGTGTGTGTGTTTCTCTGTATACCTGTTCAATGGCAGGAGACAGGATGGTCATGGAGGGTTGTGTGTGTTTCTGCGTATCTCTATTCAATGGCAGGAGACAGGGTTGTGTTGGAGGGTAGAGTGTCTGTGTTTCTGTGTCTGTGTGCTTAGTGGCAGATGACAGGGTGGTGGTGGAGGGTTGTGTATGTTTCTGTGTATACCTGTTTAAGGTCAGTAGACAGGGTGTTTGTCGAAGGTTGTACGTGTGTTTCTGTGTATATCTGTTTAATGGCAGGTGACAGGTGGTGGTCGAGGTTGGTGTGTGTGTGTTT
Organism: Chiloscyllium plagiosum; assembly: GCF_037043375.1. Lineage (NCBI taxonomy): Eukaryota > Metazoa > Chordata > Chondrichthyes > Orectolobiformes > Hemiscylliidae > Chiloscyllium > Chiloscyllium plagiosum. The sequence continues at coordinate 41,364,308 of NW_028270182.1, forward strand.
CTGTGTATATATGTTTAACTGCAGGAGACAGGCTGGTGGTGGAGGGTGGTATGTGTTTGTTTCTGAGTATATCTGTTTCATGGCAGGAGACATGGTGGTGCTTGAGGGTTGTGCGTGTGTTTCTGTATATATCTGCTTAATGGCAGGCAACAAGATGTTGGTCGGGGGTTTGTGTGTGTTTGTGTGTGTGCGTTTCTGTATATATCTGCTTAATGGCAGAAAACATTGTGCTTGTGTGTTTGTGCATTTCTACGTCTATCTGTTTAATCGCAGGGGTTAGGGTTGTGGTGAAGGGTTGTGTGTGTGTGTGTGTTTATTTGTATATCTGATTAATGGCAGCAAACAAGGTGGTGGTGAAGGGTTCTGTATATGTGTGTGTTTCTGTGTATATCTGTTTCAGGGCAGGTGACATGATGGTGGTCGAGGGTTGTGTGTGTGTGCTTCTGTGTGTATCTGCTAAATGGCAGCAGAACAGGATGCTGGTGGACGGACGTGTGTGCGTTTGTGTGCATATTTGTTTAATATCAGCAAACAGGGTGGTTGTCGAGGATTGTGAGTGTGTTTTTCTGTGTATATCTGTTTAGTGGCAGGAGAAGTGTAGAGTGGCTGTTTGTGTGTATATCTACTTAACAGCAGGAAATAAGGTGGTGGGAGAGGATTGTGTGTGTTTGTTTCTGCATATATCTGTGTAATAGCGGGTGGCAGGGTGGTAGTGGAGGGTTTTGTGTGCGTTTCTGTAAATATCTGTTTAATTGCAGGAGACAGGGTGGTTTTGGAGGTTGGTGAGTGTGTGTTTCTGTATATAACTGTTTAATGAATGTCGATAGGGTGGTCGTGAAGGGTTGTGTGCGTTTATGTGTATATCTGCTTAATGACAGGAAACAAATTGGTTCTCAATGCTTGTGTGTGCATGTGCGTGTGTGTGTGCATGTTTGCTTCTGTGTATATATCTGTTTCATTGCAGGAGACAAGGTTTTGGTGGAGACTTGTCTGGATGTTTCTGTAAATATCTGTTTAATTACAGGAGACAGGGTTGTTTTGGAGGTTGCTGAGTGTGTGTTTCTGTGTATAACTGTTTAATGAATGTAGACAGGGTGGTCGTGGAGGGTTTTGTGTGTGTGTTTCTGTGTATATCTGCTTAATTACAAGAAACAAATTGATTGTCAATGCTTGTGTGTACGTGTGTGTTTCTGTGTATATCTGTTTAATGGCAGAAAACAATGTGATAGTGGAGGGTTGTGTGAGTGTGTTTCTGTCTTTGTCTGTTTAATGGCAGGAGACAGGATGGTGCGGAAGATATGTCGTTATGTTTCTGTATATATCTGTTTAATTTCCGGAGACAGAGTGGTGGAAGAGGGTGGTGTGCGCGTGTGTGTTTGTGTGTCCTACTCTTTAATTGCAGTAGACAATGTGGTGTTGGAGGAATGGGTGTGCGTGTTTCTGTGTATATATGTATAATGATGGGACACTGGGTGATGGTGGTGGAGGGTTGTCTGTATATTTCTGTAAATATCTGTTTAATCGCTTTATGACAGGAATCAAATTGCTGTTCAATGGTTGTGTGTGAGGCGCCTGTGTGTGTGTTTGTGTGTGTTTCTGTGTATGTCTGTTCAATGGCAGGAGACAGGGTGTTGGTGTCGAGATGTGTGTGTGTTTCTGTTTGTATCTGTTTAATCATCGGAGAGTGTGTGATTGGGGAGGATTGTGTGTGTGTATGTGTATGTTTATGTGCATATCTGATTAATGGCAGCAAACAGGGTGGTGGTGGAGGGTTCTGTTTGTGTGCGCGCTTCTGTGTATATCTGCTTTAGGGCAGGAGACAGGGTGGTGGTCGAGGGTTGTGTGTGTGTATTTCAATGTTTATCTGCTCAATGACACAAGAACAGTGTGGTGGTGTGTGTGTGTGTGTGTGTGTGTGTGTGTGTGTGTGTGTGTGTGTGTGTGTGTGTGTGTGTGTGTGTGTGTGTGTGTGTGTGTGTGTGTGTGTGTGTGTGTGTGTGTGTGTGTGTGTGTGTGTGTGTGTGTGTGTGTGTGTGTGTGTTTTTCTGTGTATATCTGTTCAATGCCAGAAGACAGAGTATTGATGTAGGGTTGTCTGTGCATTTTTTATTCTGTGCCAGTCTGTTTAATGGTCGTTGATAAGCTGGGGATGCAGGGTTGTGTGCGTTTTTCTGTACATATCTGCTTAATGACAGGAGACATTCTGGTGTTCGTCGAGGGTTGTGTGTATGTGTGTTTCTGTGTATATCTATTTAATGGCAGGAGACAGGGTGGTGCTGAAGATATGCATGTATGTTTCTGTGTATATCTGTTTATTTGCAGGAGACAGGGTGTTGGAGGAGGACGGTGTGTGTTTGTTTCTGTCTCTATATGTTTAATTTCAGGAGACAGAGTGGTGGTGGAGGGATTTTTATATATGTTGCTGTAAATATTTGTTTATGGGTAGGAGATGGGGTGTCGTGGAGGTTTGTGTGCGTGTGTATGTTTCTGTGTATATCTGTTTAAGGGCTGGTGACAGGGTGGTGGAGGAAGGTTGCGTGTGTATTTCTGTATATCTCTGCTCAATAGCAGGAGAACAAGGTGGTGTTGGAGGATTGTGTGTGTGTTTCTGTGTATATTTATTTAAGGGCAGGAGACAGGATGGTGGTGGAGGATTGTGTATGTATGAGTGTTTCTTTGTATACCAGTATAATGGCAGGAGACAGGGTTATCGTGGAAGGTTGTGTGTGTGTTTCTGTGCATATCTGATTAATGGCGGGAAACAGGGTGGTGGTCGAGGGATGTGTGTGTATTTTTCAGTGCATTTCTGTCAAATGGCAGGAGACAAGGTGGTGATGGAAGATTGTGTATGTATTTCTGTGTGCACCTATTTAATAGCAGGAGACAGGGTGTTCGTGGAGTGTTGTGTGCGTGTGTTTCTGCATACATCAATTTAAGGGCTGGAGACATGGTGGTGGTGAAGGGTAGTGTGCATGCATGTTTCCATGTATAACTGTTTAATGACAGAAGACAGTGGTGGTGGAGGGATGTGTGTGTTTCTGTGTTTAACTGTTTAATGACAGGAGACAGGGTGGTGCTGGGAATATGTGTGTATGTTTCTGTATGTATCGGTTTAATTGTAGGACACGGTGGTGGAGGAGGCTGGTGTGTGTGTGTTTCTGCGTAAATCTATTTAATGGCAAGACACAGTGTGGTAGTGGAGGGTAGAATATCTGTGTTTCTGTGCCTGTGCTTATGTTGCAGGAGACAGGATGGTGGTGGAGGGTTGTGTGTGTTTGTTTCAGTGTATATCAGTTTAATGGCAGGAGACAGGGTGGTGGCCGAGTGTTGCATGTATTTGTTTCAGTGTATATCTGTTTAATGGCAGGAGACAGGGTAGTGGCCAAGAGTTGTGAGTGTTTGTTTCTTTGTATATCTATTTAATGGCAGGAGACAGGGAGTTGGTCGAGGGTTGTGTGTATGCATTTCTGTGAATATCCGCTCAATGGCAGGAGAGAGGGTGGTGATGGATGGTTGTGTTTTTCTTGCTGTGTATATCTGTTTAATGACAGGAGACAGGGTGGTCGTGGAGGGTTGTGCATTGGTGTGTTTCTGTATATATCTATTTAATTGCTGAGGACAGGGTGGTGGTGGAGAGATGTGTGTGTTTCAGAGCATATCTGTTTAATGACAGAAAACAATGTGGTGGTGGAGGGATGTGTGTGTGTTTCTGTGTGTATCTCTTAACTGACCGGATACAGGGTGTTAGTGGAGGTTTGTGTTGTGTGTTTCAGTGTATATCTGATGAATGGCAGGAAACAGGGTGTGGTGGAGGGTTGTGTGTGTGTATGTGTTTCTGTTTATATCTGTTTAATAGAAGGATACAGCGTGATGGTGGAGGGTTGTGTGTGCCTGCTTCTGCATATATTTGTTTAATGGCAGGGAACAGGGTGGTAGTGGAATGTTGAGTGTTTGTGTTTCTGTCCATATCTGTTTGATAATAGGTGACAGGTATTGGTGCAGTTTGGTGTGTAGGAGTTTCTGCATATCCCTGTTGAATGGCGGGTGACAGGGCGGGGGTGGAGGGTTGTGTGTGTGTGTGCTTCTGTGTAAATCTGTTTAATTGCAGGAGACAGGGTGATCGTGGAGGGTTGTGTGTGTGTTATTGTGTATATCTGCTTAACGACAAGAAACAAATTGTGTGTCAAGGGTTGTGTGTGCGTGAAATTTTGTGTGTGTGTGTCTGTGTGTGTGTGTATATGTGTGTGCTTCTGTGTATGTCTATTTAATGGCAGGAGACAGGGGGATGTTGTCGAGATGTGTGTGTGTTTCTTTTTATATCTGTTCAATTGCTGGAGAGTGTGTGATGGTGGGCCATTGTGTGTGTGAAATGTGTGTGCGTGTATTTCTGTGCAGATCTGCGTTATGGCAGGAGACAGTGTGGTCGTGGTTGATTGTGTGTGTGTGTGTGTTTCTGTGTATATTTGTTTAATGGCAGAAAACAATATGGTGGTGAAGGGTTGTGTGTTTCTGTTATATTTGTTTAATGGCAGGAGACAGGAAGGTGGTTGAGAGATTTGTGTGTGTTTCTGTGTATATCCGTTTATTCACCGGAGGCAAGGTGTTTGTGCAGGGTTTTGTGTGCGTGTGTGTGCTTCTGTGTATATAAGCTGAAAAGCGTGAGACAACGTGGTAGCCGAGGCTTGTGTTGTGCGTTTTAGTGTATGTCGGATAACTGGAAAGAAACAGGGTTTTGGTGGAGAGTTGTGTGTGTGTCTTTCTGTGTACATCTATTTAATGGAAGGAGACAGCGTGATGATGGAGGGTTGTGTGTGTTTCTCCATATATCCGCTTAATGGCAGGAGACAGGGTAGTGGTGGAAGGTTTGTGTGCTTGTGTTTCTGTCTATAACTGGTTAATAACAGGAGACAGGTATTGGTGCAGGTTGGTGTGCATGTGTTTCTGCATTTTACGTTAACAGTGCAATTTGCTGCTGAGATGTTCACATCTGGACATGAGTCACATGGATACCAACTGAGTTGGAAATGTATTGGTACTGAGTTGGAAGCGTGTCTTTTTTTTGTACGTTATCAAGAAGTCAATTACGCTGGACAACAACAAGCTATTGGAAACAGAAAGGTGAAAAGTAGAATGGCTTTAACTTTCAGTGCTGGATGCCACTGAGCCGCAGCACCGGCGGCTGAGGCTTGTTTCTGTAGTGTAGTGTAGTGGACATCACGTTCGCCTAACACGCGAAAGGTCCCCAGTTGGAAACAGGGCAGAAACTGCTTTGTTCTTGAACTGCAGACTTTTACATGGACAAGAACGGAGCTTTCTTCCATGCTTTCCCATCTGCAAACCTACCGTCGAATTTGCTTGAACAAATCTGCTCTCGTAGTGAAATGTAATGCAATTCCATGTAATTACAGTGCAAAGCGTTGTAAAGTTTTTCTCCAACCTGGTTCTGATCATATGCCATTCTGTTTGAGAGTATAGTTACCGCCTTCTGATCCTTCCACGAAAAGCAGTACCGTATTTGCATTCCTTGTGCAGGCGGCTCCGTTCAAAGACCGGAAGAAGCTGATGCGCTGGTGTCACCGCGCACCACGGATTCCTGAACGAGCCTGTCTGTCAAATGTACCCCAAAGTCGTCTCTGAAAGACCTCATTTGGAAGCTTTCTGTCGTTATTCAACGTGCGGGAATGGGCACCAAAGGTCCTGAATCATGTTTTAGAGCAGTTCGCACGTTCGTGATTCTTTCAATCAGCAACAGCAATGAAAGAAATTACACTCTCAGCGGAACCTCTGGACCTGTGGTTTCATAGGGTCGCTAGGATTAAGATGCGCCCCGAGATCTAAGTCATGTTGGAACTGAAACGGAGGAATCGACAGAGAGGCTACAGAATGACATCGCATCCATTTGGTTTTCTTTAAATCACTGACGAGCAGGAATTAGTAAACGGGGAGGGCGAGTGGGGAAGTGAGGCAGTTGCAGCTCTGGTGAAACTCCTTCTTTGTGATTCACTCAGCAACCAAAGACGTGAAGGTGACTCAGGCGTGAGAGCTCTTCACATCGAGATCAAAAAGCACTCAAGGGCAGTTGGCGCCTCTTCCGGAGTGGGGGTGGGGTGAGGTAATTACCTTTTGACTTCTGTTACTATGTTCAGAAACTGCCGTTTAGATTGAGATGAACAGAAACTGCATTTCTAAAAAGCACCATGGAATTTAGCAAAATTTATTGAGTCGCTTCTCGTCGATTCCCACATCGGCTTCCAACTCAGATGGTATCCATGTGGCTCATGTCCAGGAGTGAACATCTCTGCAGCAAATTGCACAGTAAAGGTAAAAGGCAAGGAAAGTGGAATCTCGAACAGGCTCCGACGTCAGAGCGTCCTCACAATGTGATCTGTAGTTCTCGGATTGTAATGCTACCTCTGATTTTAGGGTGGAGAACATTCTTTGGGACACTTATTCTGCAAAAGAAAAACAGCGACTGAAACTACACTGCACGGTATGATGTGGAACACGGTCTGCTCACCTTTGTGCATTTTCAATGTAATCCGGTGTGCTTCATGTTCCGTGTAAACGTAAAAATTGTTCTGTTTCGAACAATGGGTGAAATCATTTAGCAAAGCAAGAATCGAAATTGTAGTAAGGTCAAGCAGCTCATGGTTATTTGACCAAATCATAACCGAACACATATTCCCACACACTCACAGATACACTTGTAGCTGAAAAGAGTCTGGGAAGGTAAACTCAGCTTACCATTGATTTTTGTCTGGATTGATGGGCTATCATTATCTGCTGCGAAATTGATATTGCAGACGGGCACATCCCAGCAGCTGTGTGAGTCGAAGAGGGATCATGGAACCATTTTCACGTGACTTTGCATCTGTTGTTATGTAGGAGCACAATTGGAAGTGCAGGAAAATGGGAAGTGCAAGAAAATGCAGCGTCTGAGCGGTTGCTAATATGACTTCGCGGTCTCAGGTGCTTGGTTCAGGCTCCAGTCTCGCCCGAGGCATGGGTTCGAATCCAACCACTGCTATTTCGGTCGATCAACTCTAACGACGCAGCATCTTACACTGCTGTTTCAATCGATGCGTAAAGGAAAAACAACGTGGGTTTGTTTCTTGGGGAATTAACTGTGGTGTGGGAATTTGACGCAGTACCTCTTCTGTCATGATGGTGCTCGCCTCCCGCGTGGAAAATCGCAAACAGCTCTACTGTTGCTTTACGTTCCAGGCAAGTTGAGTTTTTACTGGAACCGAATGGAGACTGTTATTTCAGTGCTGTTGTGAAAGAATATCCTACAGTGACTCGACTCGTCGTTATTTGGTTTTCTGGCCAATGCGAAAAACGTTCCAATGAATTTCGATGTCATATGTTATTGAAATTCTCCCATTTCCTTCATTTCCGTCCTGGAGACATCGGAAGAGAAAGGTAATCTAATCGAAACTGTGATTGGTGAAATTCACTTTTTATGGCCCATTCTTATTATGTTCTTTTTTTCTCTCTTTTCAGCATTGTCTGGGAAGTGGTGGTGCACTCAGGCTCCAGTATGTTTGAAAGATTAGTTTGGAATTGCCCTATTGTTAGTTGTGAGATTACTTTATGGCTCATGCCCTCGGACTGTCTCACATTTAGCATTCATGCTCCCTGTCTGAAAATGCATTTGGTTTGCCAGTTTTGCTTGTGTTAAATGCTTTCTGTTTTGCGATTCGCTCAATGCATTACAAGTTAACAGGGTTTCTGAGGTAACTTCCAGCTGCAACAATCCTCAACTGAGGATCTGGGAAAATTTCACGGAGTATGGTCAGTCGGAGCAAAAGTACGGAAGTCGTTCGTTTCTGCAGTGTTTCACAATACTACCTTTCCCGTGAGCAGTTGAACAGACTAAATGATTGTGCCACAGACTGCGACGGCAAGCTCCGCTACAAAGTAATCCTTTAAAGCCGGTGTAAGCAACACAACGTTATTGGGGTACACCGCGTGGAAACAGACACTTCGGTGTATCTCGTCCATGCTCACCACATCGCCAAAATTAAACAAGTCCCGTTTCCCAGCATTTGGCCCCAATCCCTATAAACCCATCCTAACCAGAAAGTCATCCGATTACCTTTGCAATTTTCTGAGTGGAATAGCCTCCTCCACTTCCTCTGGTAACTCATTCCATACACGCACAAACTTCTGTGTGGGAAATGTGCCTCAGGTCCTTTGTCAATTTCAGCCCACTCACCTTAAACCGATGCTCTCGAGTTTTCAACTCACCCCAACTTGGGTAAAACACGTAAATACTCAGTTTACAACCATTCCATAAGATCATGTCGCAGCCGTTACGCTGCGGGGAAAGTCGTCCCAGCCTATTACACATCGCCCTACGGTTCAAACATTGACGACATCCTTGCCTATATTTTGTCATCAATTTCACGTGTGTTTGTTTTACGTTTTCAAGATGTCAATTACGCCGGACAACAACGGGCTATTAGAAACAGAAAGGTGAAAGGTAGAATGCCTTCACCTTTCTGTGCTGGATGCCACTGAGCCGCTGGGGGGGGGGGGGGGGGGGGGGGGGGGCGGCTGGCGCTCGTTTCTGTAGTGTAGTGGTCATCACGTTCGCCTAACACGCGAATGGCCCCCAGTCCCAAACTGGGCAGAAACTGCTTTGTTCTTCAACTGCAGACTTTTACATGGACAAGAACGAGCTTTCTTGCTTGATTTCCCATCTGCAAACCTGCCTTCGAATTTGCTTGAACAAATCTGCTCTCGTAGTGAAATGTAATGCAATTCCATTTAATATCTGTGCAAAGCATTGTAAAGTTTTTCTCCAACCTGGTTCTGATCATATGCCATTCTGTTTGAGAGTGTAGTTACCGCCTTCTGATCCTTCCACGAAAAGCAGTACCGTATTTGCATTCCTTGTGCAGGCGGCTCCGTTCAAAGAAGCTGATGCACTGTTGTCACAGCGCACCATGGAACACAAACAAAACTGGCAAACCTAATGTATTTTCAGACACAGCAAAGCATGAATGCTAAATGTGAGACAGTCCGAGGGCATGAGTTACAAAGTAATCTCACAACTAACAACAGGGCAATTCCAAACTACTCTTTCAAACATACTGCAGCCTTAGTGCACCACCACCTCGCAGACAATGCTGAAAAGAGTGAAAGAAAGAACATAATAAGAATGGGCCATAAAAAGTGAATTTCACAAATCACATTCTCGATTAGATTACTTTTCCCTTCCGATGTCTCCAGGACGGAAATGAGTGAAATGGGAGAAACTCAATAACATACGACATCAAAATTCATTGGAACGATTTTCTCGTTGGCCAGAAAACCAAATAACGATGAGTCGAGTCACCGCAGGACTTTGTTTCACAACAGCGATGAAATAACAATCTCATTCGGTTCCAGTAAAAGCTCGACTGGCCGGGAACAGCAGAGACACTTTGAAATATTAGACACTATCTCACACCACCGTTAATTCCCCGGGAAGCAAACCCTTTTTTAAAATTTTCGATATCAACATAGTGGGTAACGAAACAGCATTTTAACAAGCTGCAGCGTTGGAGTTGGTCGATCAACTGAAATGGCAGCGGCGGGATTCATACCAACGCCCCTTTCGAGAAGGGAACCGGGAAGCCGCGCCTTAGACCGCGCAGCCACACTACCATCCGGCCACAGGGCCCCATTTTCTTGCACTTCTAATTGTGCTCCTGCATAACAACAGATGCAAAGTCACGTGAAAAGGGTTCCATGATCCCCCTCCGACTCGCACAGATGCTGGGATGTGCTCGTCTACAATATCAATTTCGCAGCAGATAATGAGAGCCCATCAATCCAGACAAAAATCAATGGTAAGCTGAGTCTATCTTCCCAGACTCTTTTCAGCTACAAATATATCTGTGAGTGTGTGAGAACATATGATCGGTTATGATTTGGTCAAATTACCATGAGCTGCTTGACATTACTGCAATTTCGATTCTTGCTTTGCTAAATGATTTCACACATTGTTCAAAACAGGACAACGTTCACGTTTACACGGAACAAGAAACACACCGGACTACATTGAAAATGCGTAAAGCTGAGCAGGCCGTGTTCCACATCATACCGTGCAGCATAGTTTCTGTCACTGTGTCTGTTTTGCAGAATAAGCGTCCCAAAGAATGTTCTCCACCCCAAAACCGGAGGTAGCATTACAATCCGAGAACGACAGATCACATTGTCAGGATGCTCTGACCTCGGAGCCAGTTCGAGAAGCCACTTTCCTTGCCTTTTTGCCCTAACCGTGTAATTTGCTTCATAGATGTTCACACCTGGACATGAGCCACATGGATACCAACTGAGTCTGAAACCTTTGTGGGAATCGACGAGAAGCGACTCAATAAATTTTGCTAAATTCCATGGTGCTTTTTAGAAATGCAGTTTCTGTTCACCTCAATCTAAAAGGCAGTTTCTGAACATAGTAACAGAAGTCAAAAGGTAACTACCTCACCCCACCCCCCTCTCCGGAAGAGGCGCTAACTGCCCTTGAATGCTTTTTGATCTCGATGTGAAGAGCTCTCACGCCTGAGTCACCTTCACGTCTCTTGTTGCTCAGTGAATCACAAAGAAGGAGTTTCACCAGAGCTGCAACTGCCTCACTTCCCCACTCGCCCTCCCCGTTTACATTTTCCTGCTCGTCAGTGATTTAAAGAAAACCAAATAGATGCGATGTCATTCTGTAGCCTCTCTGTCGATTCCTCCGTTTCAGTTCCAACATGACTTAGATCTCGGGGCGCATCTTAATCCTAGCGACGCTATGAAAGCACCGGTCCAGAGGTTCCGCTGAGAATGTAATTTCTTTCATTGCTGTTGCTGATTGAATGAGCCACTAACATGCGAACTGCTCCAAAACATGATTCAGGACCTCTGGTACCAATTCTCGCACGTTGAATAACGACAGACAGCTTCCAAATGAGGCCTTTCAGAGACGACTTTGGGGTACATTTGTCAGACAGACTAGTTCTGGAATTCGTGGTGCGCTGTGACACCAGCACATCAGCTTCTTCCCTGTCTTTGAACCGAGCCGCCTGCGCAAGGAATACAAATGTGGTACTGCTTTTCGCGGAAGGATCAGAAGGCGGTAACTACACTCTCAAACAGAATGGCATATGATCAGAACCAGGTTGGAGAAAAACTTTACAATGCTTTGCACAGTCATTAAATGGAATTGCATTATATTTCACTACGACAGCCGATTTGTTCAAGCAAATTCGAAGGCAGGTTTGCAGATGGGAAAGCAAGCAAGAAAGCTCCGTTCTTGTCCATGTAAAAGTCTGCAGTTGAAGAACAAAGTAGTTTTGTGTGTGTGTGTGTGTGTGTATGTGTGTGTGTGTGTGTGTGTTGATGGTGCTGTCAGTTTGAATGATGTTGTGAGCTGCTGCCCTCTCTCCCACCCAGACTGAATCGTCGAAGGTTTTGACCCTCTTCCACTGTCACTCCAGTCGGTGGGGAGGCCAGCTGAGGGAGAGATTGCGTCATTTTAAATACCACAGAGTTTGTCAGACCTGCACCCATGTCGAGATACTCACAGAGTCAAATACACAGGTACGGAATGTTGGGGTGGGGGTAGATGGATATCGGACACTCCACCACCCGGCTTGGCCCTTTCTGTCCTATTCCCTGCTGTTTCTCCTGGAATAGGAGACGGGAAAGGATGGAGTGAGGGTGGGACTGGGTGACTCTGCTGAAAGTGCTGGTGTAGTTGGGGGCTGGGGAGTGTGCGGGTGGGGGATGGTGACGTTTACAGAGGGAGTCAGACAACAGTGCTGTATACATGCAGTGCTATTCGTAAGGGAGATATAGTGGAGGGGAAAGAGAGAGCAATGGTGCTACTCGCAGCAGTGAGAGTGTGGAGCATGTGCCTTGATCGGGGGTTGATGCTTTAACGGATATACAGTGAGTGTGAGGGAGCAGAGAGTATACGGTGAGCCTTATCCTGACGGAGTGGGGAAGGTTATTTATGCCTGTCCTGCATTGCTGGAGAGTCCTTCAAACCACAGATACTGCATTGAGCTCAGACCATGCTTGGTAGGATTGGTGGTGTGGCCCCTCTGCAAAGAGAATGGTCCTCCTCTGTTCTAGCCCATCCACCAGGACCTCTGTGCCCCTGCCGGCAAACCGTGGTGCAATTGCCCCTTATCTGCCATGCTCGGGGTAAACTGTGCAGGGCAGCTCCAAACGGAGAATGCTCAACCGTTTGCCCATTGACCTTTTAAAGATGGCACGAGTGCCAGGGATCACGGAATATCCAGGATATACGGGTGATGCTGAGTACCTACAGTCATGATGGGTGGGAGAATCGGGCTGGCATTGAATGAGAGGGATACCATGGGGTGAGGTGGGTAGATAATTAGTTAACTTAGATAAGATAGCACCAGGAAACTAGTTCAGCTTCGTGCAGAAAATCCCTCCCTTCGTGCAGAAAATGTCACTGAGACAAATTATTGTGAGATTCAACCCAATGAGTCGAAGACTCTGCTGATCCCAATCCCAGTTAAAACGCCGCAGCAGCTTGACCAATGCTCTGAATCACAGAGAAAGAGTTAAACGTTACCTTACCCTTGGGACATAAGGCACTGTGGAGGGGGTGGTTGAGGTATCAGTGGGGGAGCACTTTATGGTCATTCATCATAATTCTATTAGTTTTAAAGTATAGAAGGAAAAGGATGAACCACGTCTAAAACTTAAAGTTCTAAATTGTTGAAAACCAATTTTGATTATATTAACTATGAATATTTTGGGACAGATATTCTCAGAAAAGTGGGTCAGTTGGGAAGCATATGTCAGGTATAGACAGCAGGAATTGAGGGATTTTTTTTCTTAATTCATTCACGGGATGAAGGCGTCCCTAGCTAGGCAAGCATCTATTACCCATCCCTAATTGGCCAGAGGGCAGTTCGCAGGCAACCACATTGCTATGAGTCTGGAGTCACTTGTAGGCCAGACCAGGTAAGAATGGAAGTTTGTTTCCTTAAAGCGTATCAGTGAACCAGATGGATTTTTCCGACAATCGAAATGGTCATCATTGGCCTCTTAATTCCTGATTTAAAGTGAATCACTAGAAGAGTCTGAAGGCAACAAGAGTATACTTAAGAGGGAAATTGGGAGCATAAAAAGGGGGCATGTCATAGCATTGGCAAACAGAGTTAAGGAGAATCCAAAGGAATTCAGCAAGTACGTCAAGAACGAAGAGTAACTGTGGAGAGAACAGGACATCCTTAAAGATCAGCAAGGTTGCCCATGTGCAGAACCAAAGGAATTGGGGGAGGTACTGAACGAATATATTTTATCAGTATTTACTGGGCAGGAGGATATGGAAGCTAGAGGACTTGGGAAATAGGTAGTGACATCTAGGAAAGTGTCTGTATTACAGAGGAGCTGCTGGAGGTCTTAAAACATGCAAAAGAAGGAAAATGTCCTGGCTTTTATTAGATGGACGCTAGAACTCTGTGGGAATCTAGGGAAGTGATTGCTGGGCCCCTTGCTACCATCAATAGCCACAGGTAACGTGTCAGAAGACTGGAGGTTGGCTACGTGGTGCCACTACTTAAAGGATTTAAGAAGGGTAATAAGGAAAAGCTAGTGAGTCTGACGTCAGTGGTAGGTAAGTTGTTGGAGGGGATTATGAGTCATCGGATTTTCACGCATTTTGAAAGATAACGACTGATTAGGGATGGTCAACATTGCTTTGTGCAAGCAATATTGTGTCTCACTGACTTGACTGAGATTTTTTTGAAGAAGCGACTAAGAAGATTAATTGAGATAAAGTGGTGTACATTGTCGATATGGACTTCAGTAAGGCGTTGAATAACATTGTGCATGGTTATCTGTTTGACAAGGTTGGTTCATATGAAAGCCATTTGGATACAAAACTGGCTCAAAGGTAGGAGGCAGAGGGTGGTGGTAGACGGTTGCAATTTCCTGGCAAACGTTTCCAAGTCCAGTTTATGGAGTAGTCCACTAGCACGGCCTGCACAGCTATCCATTTTAGCCGTTACCTTACTCCAGTTTATGGTGTCTGGGCTGGTTCTGTGAGGCAGATTCAGAATTTGAGGCAATGGACCATTCTAGCGGATCTGGTAATGTCTCCATTCAATGTTTGCTTTCTTGGGATTGGCCCACCATTGTCTCCCTTATCCCGTTATTCTAATCCGCCCATCTCCTTATCCATATTTTCAGCAGGTTATCAGTTAATAAATTATTTGGGGTTTTTTCTGTATCTTTCTCTGGCCTTAGTTTTTGAATCCCTCGTGCATTGAGTGCTGACATGGTGAAGCTCAGACACATTGAAATGGTGTGTGTCAGGCTGTTGTTCACTTCCCGATGTATCCCATGTGGTGCTCCATGGACAGGAGTGCTCCATCAGCTCGGACTCACGTGTTTGAAACTTGGTATGTGCCTGCCCATGGAACGCCTGTGTTTGGCTCTCTCAATTGATCGTGCGGTCAGTTACACAAGGAAAATCCTCGAATAATTATTAAGGAAGAGGCATCTAACCTGTAGCTGAGGGGCTTCTGTCTGACTCCTGTTATTGAAACGTTAGTGGAGTGGCTGGGGATAGTTTGCTGGAGGTTGTGCTGTGAGCTCCCTCAGACATTCAGGGAGACCTGAGGATTTGCTGACCCAGCTCTGGATGGAGCATGGGGACTGTAGTTACCGCATGTGGGTCTGTAACATGAACACCAAATGGGGCAGATGCGGCAGAGAGATGACGCTCTGAATTCATGGAGTGAGTGTGTGTGGGGAAAGGGATGTGCTGTATATGTCCATGTTTTCGCCTGGACAAACACATACTCTCACTCTCCCCGTTACATACACTGATGGACACTCTCCCTATCCGCTCCACACACACTCTCCCTTATTCTCTCTCACATGCGCACACGTGCATTCCACTCTGTCACACGCACGCATACACGCACAGCCTCTCTCTCTAATTCCCGCACTCAAACACACAATATCCTTCTCTCTCTCACGTAATCACAGTGTCTCTTTCTCTCTCTCTCCCCCTTCACACAGACACGCCCCTCTCTCCCACATACGCACACACACACACGTATGCACATATATATTTCCGGGGAGAATTTGCATTTGACCATTTGTATTTGCAGATTGTTAGAAACGAAAATCGCTTCTCAATAATTGCTCTAGACAAATTCAGGAAAACAAAGTTTTATTAGCAAGTCAAGTCTGCAGAGTCGGGAACCCTTAAAGAAAAGGCGCGCTGAGGCTTACAAAGTCTCCCATTATATACAGCACAAGTCCCTCCTCTCCTTGGCTCCAACAAGCCATGAGGTTCACATTCTTAAAATCATCATTATTTTTATCACAAAGTCTGCAACAAAAGGCACCAGAGTCTCCAAAGTTTGTTGTTTTTCTCACCCTGTAGTCTTATCAGTCAAAGACTTATTCTTCTCTGTCTGTGCTAGCAGTCTTATCAGTCAAGGACTCATCCTTCCCTGCCTGTGTTAGTGGCTTCATCAATCAAGAGCCTGCTTGTTTTTACTCTGTTCACAAATTATCAGCATTCTGCACAATTTAAACTATTCTACTTTTGAGTATATAAAATGGTTGTTAGAAAAGAAACAAAAGTTTTGTCTTTTATTATAGATCAGTCTGTGGTCCAGGCACATCTTAAAGTTTAAACCGAAATTACCTCTCACACAGATGCATTTTAATTTGTTCCAAAAACATACAATTTGTAGACAGTCAGTCAATGTGATATTTTATAAACTCCTACTTTGTAAATAAAACTAGTCTGACTCCAGGTGAAGACAGACAGCGTCCAAACAAGGTCTCCCGCTTAGAATACATTGTCTGCCGCAAGTGTTACTTCATTTACCTGATGGTATCTCCAGGCAGTGACTTGAAATAAATTCTGCGATTTGCATAATAATCAATCAAACTTGCATCTCCATTCTAACTGATGAAGCATTTAAGAGCCATCTTAGGTGTGTACAATTCATGTGCATAAGTTGTACAACCCTTTGATCTTTTCCTTATAACTTCTATGTTTAAGGTTTTCCTATCTCTCTTAAACCTGATGAAGGAGTAGCACAATGAAACCTTGTGTTTACAAATAAACCCATTGGGCTCTAACCTGGTATCGTTTGATTTTTCACCTTGTCCAACCAAGTCCAAAAACAACGACTCCGTATCATGTTTTTTACTGGTTAGCCAGTCCTCTCCCCAAACAAGAAAATTGTTCCTAACCTATGTGTTCTTGTCTTGCATAATAATCTTTTGCGAGGTATGTTATGCACTGATGTCTGGAAGTCCAGATATAATACATTTATAGGATCCGCATTATCCACCTTGCTTGTTTCGTTTTTTTTTTAAAAAAGAAAGTTAGTCAGATTATTCAAATATGATTTATCCTTCATAAAACTATGTTGGCTGTGATGGATTGTGGCTTGACTTTGGAAATCTTCTGTTATTAAAATCCTTCTTAACGGATTCTAACAATTTCTCTTCAATCCCAATTGTTTTCGCACTACTTTTCATTCCCGAGTTAAGCTGGTTATTCAAAGTCCTTCCCTTTCTATAACCTCCATGTTCCCTTTCACAATTCCTGTAAAAAACAGGCACAAGGCTGTAAAAGATCTGCTCCAATTGCAATGTGAGAGGCATGAGCAGCTGATTGGACTCATTCTGTTACTGCTTTACACACTCGCTGGGCTCAATGTCCTCCTGGCGTTCCTACATTATAGTCTCAATGGACTTGCCTGTTCTGTTCCTGTCTCTGACCAAGCGCTCAAGATCTCGATGTCCACCTCTTGTTGCTCAGTGAGAGGTCTGGGGTCTTATGGAATTCCCCCTGTTCAAATGTCACTTTTCATGGGCTGAAATATGCAGGCAAGTTCCCCGGCCCACACTGGGTAGCTCAGTGGTTAGCACTGCTGCGTCACTGCACCAGAGATCCCAGTTCAATTCCCAGTTTCCTCCGACAGTCCCAAGATGTGTAGGTAAGGTGGATTGGCCACGCTAAATGGCCCATAATGACTGGGGATGTGGAGGCTAAGGGCATCAGTCATGGAAACTGCCAGGTTATAAAGATTGGGTGGGGTGGGTGGTGGGGATTGGATGGGATGTTCTTCGGAGGATCGGTGTGGAGTCGATGGGTCAACTGGTCTGCTACCACACTGGAGGGATTCTATGATTAACAACTTTGTTGCAGAAATCAATTCTGGGAACAATATTTGAGTTCATTTCAACATCCTTTCCTCAGTGAGGAGATTAAACCTGTGTGCACTACTCCAGATGTGATCTCACTAAGATACTGTATAGCAGTAGGAACACTTTGCCAGCCTACTGTAAGGTTCCCACTCAGGTTAGAGCAGTCTCAGCTCTCTGGGGGAATACACAATATAGCTGAATGTTCATTGTCCTTCTTTACTCCACCAGCGTCACAATATGCCTCAGCAAACATCTCGCCTAAATCTAACATGAACCTCGCCAGACCCCATATCGCTCAGAATCTGTGAAGCTCAGAAATAACAAGGAGAAGCAAACATTGATGAGAGTTATGTATCAACGTCAAAATTGTGATACAAATATTTATGGTCCAAAACAGGAAATTAGATTTACAAGTTTGTGGGTACTGCAGTAATAATGGACAGCTTCAAGTTAAATCTAGAGTTGTTAATCCAAGTGAATGTTAATGCTGGGAAAGTGGATTACATGAGCGTCTATGAGATGGGTTGCTTTAATGATATGTTGAGCACCAAGTAGAGATCAGACTGTTCTGGAATTGGTGATGCGTGATTGGAAGAGCTAATTGAAGACTTTGTTGTAAAGATGTTTTTGGGAATAGTGATCTAAATATTTTGAATTTAAATGACGTCTGACCACAAAGCAGTTGTTTTCTTATATTACTGGTACATACCAGAGTCATGCAAGCCATTAAGATACGAGGATAAAGTTGGCTTCAGTGAATTTTAAAAGTACATTAAAATGATTTAATGAAAGACAGGCGATGTCTGTTATTTATGCAAACACTGTAAGGTCTGCACGGACATTCTCGAGATTATCCCTCAGATGGCAAAATGGTCTGAAGAAGGAACTCCGTCTGTGTTCCAGAGAGTCTCAGAGAATGAGTGGTGACCGAAATTAAACTTAAAAAAATCCCACAGAGGGAGTGAGAAACATGGGCATTGACAAATGAGGACAATATTAACGAAAGTCCCAAGATATTCCACAAGAACATCAAGCAGAACAGAAAAGCCAGGGAATAATTAGGGCCCAATAGACATCAAGGGGATAATCTGCGTGTGAAGCTGGAGAAGATTGATAGATTGTGACACGAGAGCCTCACATCCGTTGTACTTGGGAGAAGAAGGAGACAGGTGCACATTTCAAGAAGAACGGAGCGGGAAGCTCTTGAACAGATTGATATAAGATGCGAGCAGGAAATAATGGTTTTGGCTGGAGTAAAATTGGACAAGTCCCCAGGTCTGGAAGAGTTGTATCACAAGCTGCAGTGGGAGACAAGGGAGGAAATGCCCTGACTCAAATGTTTAAGTAGGATCTGGTCACAGAGGAGTTGCCAGAGTAATGGTGAGCACCCTTTACAGGAAGGGTTGGTGCAGGTAGACCAGGGAACTGAACATCAGTGACCATCAGATCTGTTTCAGGGAAACTATTGGGGAAAACAAGGAAGGAGACAATTTATCTTCATTGAGAGAGGCAATGTTTGATCAGAGATCATCAGCATGCTGTTGACAGAGGGTAGTCAAGCCGAATGAATTTTATTGATTTTTTTCGAGGAGATCGTTTGTATGTTTTCGTTTTCAGCAAAACCTTTGACAAAGCCTCACATGATAAAGAAAATACAATCTTATGGTATCAAGGGTAACTTGGTAAGTGCCATTCAAATGGACTTAGAGGCAGGAGAAAGAGGGTGGACGGAGAAGGCTGTTTGTGTGGCTGGTGACCTGTGTCCCTGGTGTACCCCAGGGATCAGTGCTGTGTCCCTTATTTTTTTGTGGTATTCATAAATGATGTAGATGTGAATGTGAAGGGCGTGGAGAGTGTGTGATTAGTAAGTCTATCTTTAACACAAAAATTGGCCAGGTGTCTGACAGTGAAGGGGAAGGCCTTATGTTACAGGAAGATACAGATGGAATGGTCGGATTTACAGATCAAAGGCAGATGGAATGTAACCTTGATAAATATGAGATGATGCACTTTGGATGAAGGAACCAGACAGGGGAGTATTCAATGAATGGCAGCACACTAAGTAACTCAGAGGGTGCTTCTCCACGCATCCCTGAATATGACTGAACATGGTAATAGGTTAGTTCAGAAGGCATTGGGAATAGTAAATAGCTGTTGTGGTTCTGTTCGTCGAGCTGGGAATTTGTGTTGCAGACGTTTCGTCCCCTGTCTCGGTGACATCCCCAGTGCTTGGGAGCCTCCTGTGAAGCGCTTCTGTGATGTTTCCTCCTGCATTTATAGTGATTTGTATCTGCCGTTTCCGGTTGTCAGGTCCAGCTCTCCGCTGCAGTGGCCAGTATATTGGGTCCAGGTCGATGTGCTTATTGATTGAATCTGTGGATGAGTGCCATGCCTCGAGAAATTCCCTGGCTGTCTCTGTTTGCCTTGTCCTATTGTAGTAGTGTTGTCCCAGTCGAACCCATGTTGCTTGTCATCTGAGTGTGTGGCTACTAAGGATAGCTGGTCATGTCGTTTCATGGCTAGTTTCCTCCAACTGAATGTCTCAGTAAATAAGGGAGGCTATCAAATTAAAATAAATTGCATACATAATGGCAAAGACCAGTGCGAAACTAGAAGTTTGGGAAAACTTTAATGGTCAAAAGAGCAAAACAAACTATCAAGAAACATAAGATAGATAGATTATGAGAGTAAACTATGTCAGAATATAAAGACAGATAGCAAAATATACTATAAATATATAAAACGAAAAGAGTGGCTCGGGTAAGCATTGGTCTTTTAGAGGGTGAGAAAGGGGTTTCAGTAATGGGATATGAGGAATAGCCGAGAAATGGAACAGATATTTAGTCGGTCTTCACAGTGAAGGACAGCAATAACATGCCAGTAATTGTCAAAGGGAGGAAGGTAGGTGAGGACCTGGAAACAACCATTCCCACGATGGAGATAGTGTTGGGCAAGCTAATGGATCTAAAGATAGGTAAGTCTCCAGGACCTGATGCTATGCATTCCAGGGTACAAACAGAAGTGGTGGGAGAAGTAGCAAATGCATTTGTGGAAACTTTTCTAAATTCACCTGACTCTGATGCAGTTCCAGCAGATTGGAAAACAGGAAATCAGACACCACTGTTTAAAAAGAGAAGTAGGAAAAAAAGTTGCATTATAGACATATTAGCCTCACATGTGCAGTGGGGAAAGTACGTCAATCTGTAATCAATGAATAAATAGCATGCATCTAGATAGAAATTGTCCCATTGGACAGACACAGCATTAGTTCATGAAAGACAGGTTATGCTTAACTAATTGACTAGAAATCCATGAAAACATTATGACCACGGAGACTCAGTAGATGTGGTGTACCGAAATTTACAGAAGGCATTCGACACAACGCCGCCAAAAATGTTGCTGCATAAGGTAAGATGCATGATATTACGGGTAATATATTAGCATGGATAGAGGATTGGTTAACTAACAGGAAGCAATGAGTGAGAATAAATGAGTGATTTTCTGGTTACTGGCCAGTGACTAGTGGTGTGCCTCTGGGATCGGTGCTGGAACCCCAACTATTCACAGCTTACATAGACGTTATGGAGTTAGGGACCACGTGTAGTGTCTCAACGATAGCAGATTATACTAAAATGAGTGGCAGAGCAAAGTGTGTAGATGAGTGACAAACTTTACAACGGGACATAAATATTATAAGTGAGTGGGAAAAGGTCTGGCAGATGGAGCACAATTATAATAAATGTGAAGTCATCCATTTTGGTAGGAATACCAGTAAAAAAAAAGACTATTATTTGAATGGTAAAAAATGCAGCATGCGTCTGTGCAGGGGAACCTGGATGTCCTTGTGCATGAATCACAGAAGTTGGCCTGCAGGTGCAACAAATAATTAACAAGGCAAATGGAATTGTGTCCTTCATTGCAAAAAAGATTGAGTTTAAACACAGGGAGGTTATGTTGCAGCTGTACAGGGTGCTGGGGAGGTCACACCTGCAGTACTGTGTGCAGATTTAGTCCCTCTCCTTGAGAAAGGATGTCCTGGCTACAATGGATGCAGAGGAGGTTCGCTAGGTTTGTTCTGGAGTTGAGGGGGTTGGCTTATGAGGAGAGACTGAGTGGACTGGAATTATATACTGATTGGAATTTGAAATAATGTGAGAAGATCGGATAGAAACATATCTGATCATGATTGGAATAGATAAGATAGAAATAGAGAGGATGATTCCAGTAGCAGGAGGAACTTTGGCAAGAGGGCAAAATCTCAAAATTAGGTGGAGCAGATTTAGGACTAAATTGAGAGGGAACTTCTTGACCAAGAAGGTTGTGAATGTGTGGAATTCCCTGCCCACTGAAATAGTTGAGGCTTATCATTGAATGTTTTTGAAGCTCAGATAGATAATGCTTTGAGCATTAAAGGAAAAATGGGTTATGGAGAGCGGACGGGTACGTGGAGCTGAGGCCATGAAAATGATCAGCCCTGATCTTATTGATGCTCATAGATTTTATGAAATGGGAATCAAATTTGAGAAAATGACTGGTTGATACGTACGAAGAAGCAATGTATGAATGCATTTGGATTTTCAGAAAGATCCTGGTACAGACTCTGGCCTAGTATGCAAAATTAGATGTTATAGGATTGGGGCTAAAATATCAACATGATTTTAGAATAGGAGAGCTGATAGGAAACAGTGAACATGAATAAAGCCATATGTTTTGAAGTGGAAGGAACATGGTGTGCCGCAAGGATTGGTGCTTGGGCCTCAGCTGTTCCCAATGCATGTCAAACATTTGGTTGAGGGGATCATATGCAATATTCCCAAATCTGCTGCAAGCACTAAACCAGGTCAGATTGTGCGTTGGTGAGGAGAATGTAGAAAAGCTACAAGGTGATTGAGACAAGTGGAGTGAATGGGCAAATACGTGGCAGATGGAAAGCAATGGGGATGGATGTGACGGTGTGTATTTTGGTGGGAACAATAGAACAGCAACCTATCATTTGAAAAGGGATTCGTTGAAACATGTTGATCTTTAAAGGGATTTATGTTCTATCTTTGTTTCTTCTGTGCGGCCCTCCGAGGTCCATGCAGGGCAGTGAGTTCTGAACCCAGTAGTCAATACTGGGAATGCCATTGGCACACTGACCAGTGAACACAGGCCCAACAAGAGGAGAGCTGTAACATTGAAAAGGACCTGGATCTCCTTGTACACCAGTCACTGACAGCAATATTGCAGGAAAGAAAGCAGTTAGGAAGATAAATATTGTGTTGACCTTCATTTCAGGGACATTTAATCCCAGGAGTAAGGGTGTCTTACTGCAGCTGTACAGGGCCTTGGTGAGACCCCATCTCGAACATTGTGCAGTATTGTGTGCAGTTTGTACCTCATAAAGGGAGAGCAGTAAAGGATGACCAGACTGATCTCTAGGATCACTGGCTTGTTATGGGGCAGCTCTTGCATTGACTGGATTGGGTCTGTAATCCATGGGCTTTAGGAAAACGAATGGGGATATCAATGAATTATATAAAACCCAGACTGGGCGAGACAGATTGGAAGCAGGGATGGTAATTCCCCTGGCCGGGACGTCTAAAACAAGGAGCCACAGTATTAGGAGCAGGCAGGTCACACTGCATCGAGATGATAATAAATGTCTACACTCACA
This sequence comes from Chiloscyllium plagiosum, assembly GCF_037043375.1. NCBI lineage: Eukaryota > Metazoa > Chordata > Chondrichthyes > Orectolobiformes > Hemiscylliidae > Chiloscyllium > Chiloscyllium plagiosum. The sequence continues at coordinate 41,387,163 of NW_028270182.1, forward strand.
GACTGATGTACCTGGGGTGTGCTCTCCCACATAAGGCTGTGGAAATTGAATATAAATAAGGATTTCTGGACACTAAAGGGATCAGGAGACAGCTGGAGTACAGCTGTCAGAGAATCTCAGATATTAGGAAGGAGATCTCTGCAGTGTCAACAGGACTGTGTTTCCCATTCCCTTTTCCGCTACCGGGTTTTCTGTCGGTTTTATCCTTCCAAAATTGGAGCAGTTTGATACATTTGAGTGTCTTGCTTATGCGTTTTAGAGACCATTGAAGAGTTTATCTCAAGTTGTGTGTCTGGAGTCACTTTTAGGCCAGACCAGGAAAGCATGGGAGATTCACTTCCTGAAAGTACATTGGGGAAGGATATAGATGTTTACAATCGACATTGGCTTCAAGGTCACTGTGACTGACACCAGATTGTAATTCTTGATATTTTATTAATTGTTTGAACTTCCACCAGCTGCCAGAGCATCAACCTGGTATGGATTAGTAATTCAGTGACATTTCTCCAACAGCACGATCTCCACATGGGGACCTATCAGATACCACACTGACTAAGTAATTTCTGTGCTGCTTGACAGCTCTGTCAGAAAAAAAACAACCACTAATTTGACTTTTGTGAAGTCACTGATGGTGTGATAATTAGTCAGATTGTAACTATTTCTCTCTTTGAAACTGGACATAGCTGAGTAATTTTCCGCATTCCCAGGGAGGTGTCAGAGTTGTCAGCTTGGTGGAAATAGTCGACTGAGGGATTATCCCAGGCAAAAAAGTTACAGATTGTGTATGAATATAATGCTGCTTCAGCTGCTGCTACTGCAGTGGTGTACAGCATCACAACAATTCCTGGAATTCTGTATGTAAGCAAGTTCAGCGAGTTATATCATTGAAAGTATTTACAGAGGAGTTTTAACTTCGAAAATGATTGAGTGGAATGAAGAATTAGTGATGAAAGAGGAGTTGTCGAGTCATAGACTCTTAGAGTCATATAACATGCAAGCAGACCCTTTGGCCCAACTCATCAATGCTCACCAGGTTTCCTAAACTGCCAAACCTTTCCTATTCATGTACACATCAGATTGTCTTTCAATTGTTGTAATTGCACTCACCAATACCTCTTCCTCTGACAGCTTGCTACATATACACACCAATCTCTGTGAGAAACAGCTGTCCTTAGATCTCTTTTAAATCTCTTCCCTCTCAACTTAAACTTATCCTCTCTGATTTTGGACGCCCACACCCTGGGCAAAATACCTTGTCTCTTTATCCTATCCAAGCCACTCTTGATTTTATAAACCTCTGTAAGGACACCCCTCAGCCTCCTATGCAAAAGGAACAAAATCCCTGCCTCTCCATATATCTCAAAATCTCCCGTTTCCGGCACATTATTTTAAATACTTTGTCCCCTTTCCAGGTTATAACATCCTTCCTACAGCAGGGCGACAATAATTGTACTCAGTACTCCAAATGTGGCCTTACCATTCTCTGGTGCAGCCACAGCATGATGTCCCAATTTCTGTACTCAATGCTCTGACTGATGTAGGTAAGTGTGCCGAACGCCTTCTTCACAGCACTGTCTACCTGCGACTCCACTTTCAAGGAACTATGTACCTGCACCCTAGGTCTCTCTATTCGAATACACTCACCAATGACCGACCGTTAACTGTATAAATCCTGCCCTAGTTTGTCTAACAAAAAGCAATACCTCACGTTTATCTGCATGAAGCTCTACCTGCCAATCCTCAGCCCACTTTCCCAGTTGATCACGATCTCATTGTTCTCTAAGATAACCTTCTTCACTGTTCACTATTAACACCAATTTTGGGGGGTTTGTCTACGAACTTACTGTTCATGGTTCCTACATTCTCATCTAAATCATTTACAAAAACAATGAACAGCAGCAGACTGTTCCTTGTGGCACACCACTGGTCGCGGGCCTCCAATTTGGGATCTCTCCCAGCATCATCTATCTCCTACCCAATTTTGTGTCTAATTGGGTAGCTCTCACTGATCCCCTGCGATGCAACTTATGAACCAGGCTTCCATGAGGAACCTTGTTGGGCCTCACTGAGGTCCACATAGACAACGCATGCTGCTTTAACTTCATCTATCTTCCCGATCACCTCTTCAAAAACTGCAATCTAGTTTGTGAGACATGGATTCCCAGACACAAATCCGTGCTGAATATCCCTAATAAGACTTTGCCTTTCCAAATGCATGTAAATCCTGCCTCTCAAAATCTCCTGCAAACACTCACCCACCCTTGACATGAAACTCACTGGTCTGTAGTTCCCTCGGTTTTCCCTGCAGCCAAATTACAAATAATGTAATCACATTAGCTGCCTTCCTGTCCTCTAATACTTCAACCATGGCTATCAATGATGCACATAAGAAAGTCAAGAGAACTGCAGATTTCGTAAACCAGAAATCTAAGACAGAAATGTGCTGGAAAAGCTCAGCAGGTCTGGCAGCATCTGTGCAGAGAAATCAGAGTTAATATGTTACAACACGGGGTAACCCCACCCCCACCCCATCCCGCACGCTAATTTAAACTTGCAAGACAGAAAAGATTTAGCCCGTGCTGTAATCTGTTAAAGTTCGGAAGGCCAAGAACCATCCTTAAGGTCCGTATTTAAAGTAAAAATTCACAACTTTTTTTTAAAAGTCTAACACGGAATAATTACCTAACAACTATTTGCAACTCCTTTCTCTGACCTATCTTTTACTTTCTCTTCTACAATATTGGTCCGATAAAACCTCCCAATTAAGATTTTCCAAAGCAGACAAATTTCACAACCTGCCAGCTTTTGAATCTTCTCTTGGTATCTTCCTCTGTCTTATTATCCTCTCCGTAGTGTTTCTGTTTCACAGGTCATTGATAAATATAGGTGAATTTAAGAGAGCTATTCTGCGGGCAGTCTGCAGATGTTGGTGGCGTGGCAGTTCTCCCCCAACTGATTTTTTTTTCAGCTTTTTATCCCAAAGCATCGGGTCATTTCATTTTTTTTATAATATTGCCAAATGCCAAATTTAAACTCGATTGCAGTTTAGTTTCTTGGGATATAATTTAAACGGATTGGTCAATTTGATTTTATTTTTTGTCTCAGAGCATCCCAGGTACTTCCAGCTGCTGGACTACATGCTACATTGTAAATTTTCCAGACCTCACTGTGCTTGGAAATCCTTCAAATCTCTTAAAGGTACAGTGCCCTTTATACGTTCATAGCACCTGTCCTCTCAAAAAAGAAACATCATAATGAAAACACGGTCTCATTTGTTTTTCTATTCTTTGAACACATTACCATAACATACAGATAACTGAAATCTAAATTCACCTTAACTTTTCCCACATACCTATATTTTACATTTGATAAATACAAATCTCGTCTAAAATTTATCACTTAAATCTGTGAGAACGCAACTGTGATTGCATTTACGATATGCTACTTGTCCAATTTTTAAACTAAAAGTCTCTAACTTAAGACTCCAATGAAATAGCCTTTAAAGCGTTCAAAGAATGTAAGCAGATTGGGATCCGTGTACACAACCGTCTCCAACACGCTGTTTGTGAGTACACATTAAAATGTCGTAAGGCTAGTGCCAAACTCAATAGTTCTTTCTCAATCATGGAACATGTTCTCTGGTGGATGTTGAGTTTCTTTGAAAAGTACAATCCCATCTCTTCCTGAAGCAGTATAGCCCCCCAACTCCGAAATCACTAGCGTCGAATGCAACTTTGAAAGGTTTTGAAACGTTTGGTGTATCTAAAACTGGTTTGGTGGTCAATATTTCTTTTTAATGGTCGAGTGCCTCCTGGCATTGTTCTGTCCACCAAAACTTTGTGTTCTTTTTCAGCAAATTGGTTAATGGTGCCACTATACTTCGACGTTTGGAAGAAACTTCCGATAGAATTCGCTGACTCCTAAGTAGCAAAACACCTTTTTCTTCAAGTTTGGTCGTGGAAATTCCTGGGTAACGTTTGTCTTTGTGTTCCATGGGGTCAACTTTCCATGACCGATGTTTTGTCCCAAAAACATCACGTCTGCTTTTGCGAATTCAGTTTTGTTTAAAATTTTCACCAGTTTTGTTTCTCGTATTCGTTCAAAGAGCTCTGCCAACTGTAACAAGTGATCTTTCCAATACTTAGTAAAGATCACTACATCGTCCAAACGGTGTGCACCGTTTATTAATCAGGCCACAACTCTGTTCATGAGTCTTTGAAATGTGTTGAGTGTGTTCTTCTTTCCAAAGAGCATCTCTTTGAATTGATACAGTCCATTCAGCGTTAGACAACAGAAATTTATTTTACCTTCTCTGATAAAGGTACCTGCCAGAAACCACGCATTAAGTCCAACTTTGTGATGTAACTGACTTGTCCAACTTTCTCTATACAGTCTTCCAATGTCGGTATTGGATATAAGTCTGATTTTGTAACAGTTTTGACTTTCCAATAATCCAACCAAAATCATTGAGTCCCATTCGGTTTGGGAATGAAGATAATCGGCGAGCTCCACTCGCTCTGGCTTGGTTCGATGATGACCTCATTGAGCATAGCCTCCACCTCCTCCTGGACCTGTCTGGCTTTGAGAGGATTAAACCAATAGGGGTGTTGATTTATCAGAATTGTATTCCATACGTCTACTTCAGATACAATGGCATTAGTTTGCCTCATATGATTCTTACATAAGCCCTCATATTGCAATAACAAATGTTTCAAATTTGTTCTATGCTCCTGAGGCTGATTGTTTACGAACCTATCCTACTGCTCAAGGACTTCTACATTTTTAACATATTTTGAGGCACATCAAAATCTACAACATTTGGAAATGATTCCTCACTCTGTGAGGCAAAAACTAGCACCTGTTTCTCCAATTATTTCTCTCCTCTACTTTTCCGGAGTGCACAATAATTTATAAGCCACACGAAGGGGTTTATGAATGTGGGAATTGGCGACAGAGGTCCTAGTTTCATTACTGCCTGTGGCCTACTTACTATTTGGCGTGTATGACACATATGCCATAAGTTAACCATATCTTTGTGCATTCCAGGTCAATAAAAATGTTTTTGTCCCTTAGCCTGAGTCTTTTGTTCCCCTCGGTGACCTCCCACAAGTGCTACCTGTAACACTTCCTGTCTCGATGCTACCGGCAACACAATCTGGTACACTTCAGCACACTACCCCTCTGCACTAATGTGCCGTAGTCTCCATTTCCGTTTTAGGATTCTATATTTCTGATAATAATCCTCAGGAATATCTCTGTCTCACTTTCAGAGTACGCTTCCACATATATATTTGTCATCATCTTACCTGTCCGTTGCAAATCCCTTCGCCTTTCAGGAATAAACACCTTTGTCTGGCCTTCTGTTTGTTCATGTTTTCCCTGCAGAATTACATCAAACAGGATGTTGCTAACAGAACCTTAACTCCATCATCTTGTCTTTAGTTTGTGCTTCGTGCTGTGACTTATAATAGTGGGATATGGTTACTGTACAGTTTGGGAAAATACCAGTATATTTCTGTTTTAACTTTTCAGTTTCTTGGTCTTCTCCACAACAGGGGGTATCCCTCCCAACTTGGACCCCTCTAAATCATTCCCGAGAACAAATTAGATTCCTGGAACTCACACTCTGTCAGTCACTCCCACGGTTTCTTCCCCAGACTTGAGAAGGCACTCCAACCTGATCTTATGGAGAGGAAAGCTAAATTTCTGTCCAACTATCCCACAAATTATGACACTCACGGGTAACAGAGCAGAAACCCTGCTAAATTTGCTCATCTCTTAGTATTAGAAACTGGTTAAGTCCTGTATCTCTCAAAATTATAACTTCTCCTTCTCCCCTTGTTGTTTCTGAGTACATTTTACTCACAGAGGCGAATTCTTTATCGAGATCAGGTACTAACCCCATACCCAGCCCCTGCCGAGGCTGTGCACTTTCCTGCAGCCCTTCGGTTCTTGTTGGAGTTTCCTTTAAAACTTTCAGTAATGCCACTGGCTTACTTTCTTTTACCAATTCTTTTCCCATAGTCCCTTTCTTAACGATCAGCACTGTGACCATACATATCCCTCCTTATGGCAGTGAAAACATCTTTTCCCAATGCCCTTCCGAAACCACTGGCAATGTATCTTTCTGTGTCGCACTCTATTGCAGTGAAAGCACCTGAAACCTTTCATGTCCTTTATATCCTCTTGGGCATCTTCTTTAACCTGTGGTAAACTGTTATTCTGTACTGTTTCTTTTACAGTGTAGCATCTCCACATCTCCCAACAGCGATCCTTAACAGGACGAAATTCTGGTTAGAAGCTTGTCTTATGCAGCAACATGTATTCATCTGCTAATTCTACTACCCTTCTCAATTTCTGAACTTTCTGTTCCTCCATGTGAATTCTTATCATCTCTTGAAGTGAGTTTTTCAATTCCTTCAGCAGAATAATCTCCATTAGAGCCTCATAGGTCATACCTTTTTTTAAAGCAAGCATCCATCTATCAAACATATGCCTATGTTTATTTATTTCAAACTCAACATAAGTCTGACATGATTACTTCTTTATGTTTCTGTAGTGCTGTCTATATGAATCTGGTACCAATTCGTGAGCACTTAAAACAGTTTGTTTGACGACTTGAGAAACTCATGACCCCCCCATCTGACAGAGGAGAAAATACCTCCCTTGCTTTGCCTTCCACTTTAGTCCGAACTGGCATTACCCATAAATTCTTGGACCACTCCAAATGCCTGGCCAAATTTTCAAATGAGATAAAGAAGGCATCAACATCTTTCTCATTTAAATGTTGCAGAGTATTGACATAGTTGCATATAACACTACCGTCTATTTTAATCTCCATCATTTTCATGTGACTTTGCTGACTAAATCGCAACTTCTCAAGTTCAAATTTTCTCTCTTTTTGGTCAGCTAAGAACCTTCTCCTTCTCTCATTTTCTCTCTCTGTCCCGTCTTGGTTTCTGTCTCTTTTCTCTCTCTTTTTCTCTCCCTTTGTTTATCTTTAAACTGCATTTTCCTCAATTGTAATTTACGTTTGTTTGTCACTCTACTGCACTTGTCTGTGTTTCTGACAAACCTTAGTACGTGAGAAATTCCCGGACAAGTTCAGCTTTACTTTTGACCTTGTATAAATCCAAATCTAACTACCTTGCTAATTCTAAAAGTTTGGCCTTTATCTTTCCTTCTTAGATTTCGTGGCAAATTTGAGAATCATCTTCAAACCCCTCTTATCTTTTTTCAACAGCCATTTCTCTCACTTTTAATTTAAACAAACACAAGTCATCGGAATTAAACAAGTTGTCTCACTGACGTTTTACTTAAAAATCTCAGACACGAACGTGCAAATGTTTAAATATACTTTGTTTTATTTTCATTCTTCAAATCTATTCAAATCTGCCCAAATCTCAGACTGTCTAAACATGTTCATAACGTGGACGAAAGCCCCCAAGCTGTTCTGACACAGGGTTAACCCCTCTCCTAATTTAAACCAGCCACACAGAAAAAGTTCACCTCATGCCATAATCTGCTAAATTTCGAGAGGCAAAGGTCCATTTACAGAGGTCACAATTTAAAGTAAAATTAACAATTTTGTGATTTAAGTCCAACAGAGAATAATAAAACAAACAACTATTTAGAACTCCCTTCGCTTAAACGTATCTTTGACCTCCCACTCTACAATACTGGTCCGATAAAACAAAAAAAATTAAGATTTACAAAAAAATTTCACGTTTCAAAACCTGTCAGCATTGTCGATTCTCCTTTGTAGATTTTCCTCTGTAGAGTTTTCTCTCGGTTGGCATCGATGTTTTGCTGTGCAAACCTCTTATAGACAGGTACCTTTCAGAAAGACCTTCAGCTCGCAGTCTATCTTTCTGGCTGTCCTTGGCAGTTTTCCCATAAATGTTCAAAATGTCCAATTTTATACCTCTAAACATCTGAAAATTTAATTGATTTTGAAGTCATCAAGTATTTCAAACTCATATTGATTTCAGTGTGTTGGGGCAAAATCTAAACTGGCCGATGTTGAATTGGGTTTCGATCCATGGCCACTCAGCTATTGATTTCACAGTCAAATCTTACATTTAACTTCGTTCAGAACACTTTGTGCCAGTTTCCAGTCTCTCTTAAATATAACATATATCTCTACACCTTCATAACAATAACTTTTATCCGCCTTGCATAGCTTTCCATAATGTTGATCAACTTAATAAGTTCACATAATAGTCTTTTCTGTTCCAAAATGCCCCATTTTCTCTCATCCTTCCTTTACCTAAATCCTTTTTTCCAGTTATCATTCCAATTACTTACATTGTTAATGGTATTTTTAGGCAAAGAATTACATTGTGTGTATGCGTGTGTGTGTATGTGCTTGCATGTGTGTATGTGTGTTCATGTGTATGTGCATGTGTGTGTGTCTATGTGTATATGCATGTGCTTTTATATGTGTGCATGTGTGTGTGCGTTTTTTGAATAATTCTCTGTTCTTGGACTGAGATAAAAGAATGAGATGTTTTCACATTCTCATATGAAAGAGTAAATGTGCAACGTTTCCAAGCTTTCTGATATTAAAAAAGATGCAAACACCTCCTTTATTCATGGATTGGGAAAGTGAACAAATGATGTGCATGGACCGAACAGCAGTAAGGTAATGAATGTTTACAGGGATCATTGAATGACCAAATAATTAGTTTTCTCATGAGAGTTTAAATTCAGCTTGTTTTTCCAATTCTGTGTTGCACACGTTTTTATCAATATGCAATCAACATCGGTGACAAAACCAGAAGTTGCTGGAAATTCTCAGTACTTCTGTCATTATCTCTTGTGAGAAAGCAGATTCAACATAATGTAGAGGAATGGGTCTGGGTTGTTTGTGTTTTGCTAATAGTGTTCAGCGATGTGCCGCTTAGGTGCATTAGTCAGAGGTAAATGCAGAGTAACAGAGTTGGGGAATGGGTCTGAAAGGGGTAATCTTCAAAATGTCAGCGTGGACGTGCTGTTTGAAATGGCCTGTTTTCCCACCGTAGGGATTCTACGATTCTATGATTTCTTCATAAAAAGGGTGGTCGGCGCCAGGATCAAGAATGTCTCCGAGCATGCTCAGTGCATATTGAAGTGAGAGGGTAAACAGCCAGCGGTCGTGGTTCACATTGACACCAATGACATAGGTCATAAGAGTGAAAGGTTGGAAGGTCCTGCAAAGAATGTTCAGGGAGTTAGGAGTGAGTTTAAAAGCAGGATCTCCAGGATTATATTCTTGGGATTATTCCCCGGGCATCTGGAAGTGAGACAAGGAAGAGGAAGATAGTCGAGTTGAATATGTGGCAAAGAGCTAGTTTGGGAGGAGGGTTTCTGATGTTTGGATTATTCGGATCGCGTTCAGGGCAGGTGGCAAGTGAACGAAAAGGAAATTGTGCACTTTAACTGGATGGTCCCCAACATCCTGGAAGGGAGGTGTGATCGTGCAGATTTAAGCTAATGATACAGAAGGTTGGGAACCAAAGCAACAGGGTAGAAAATGAGCAAAAAGTAAAGATTTGTCAAATAAACAAGCACAGCCATTTTAATGACCATGCTAAGGGAACTAATCACAACAATTTTAAAAACGTGAGTTGAAAGTTGGAGTAAATGATAGGCTCACTATTATTAGGAATCAATAAGTAAGGATGGAGCGCCTGTGCACACAAGTATTAAAAGAGAAAGATAAATCGACAGAACTTATGTTAAAACGTTTTTAAACTAAATGTGTGCAGTATTTGGAATAAAATGAATGAGCTGATGGCGCAAACAGGTATAAATAGGGATGGCATGGTGGGCATGACTGAAATGTGGTTACATGAAGGTCACGACTAGCGTGTTAAATTTCCAAGGCGACTCAGTATTCAGACAAGAAGGAACAGCAGGTGGAGTGCCTGTATTCGTTCAGGATTATGTCAAGGTTGTATTAAGAAATGATATTAGCACGTGGGACAAAACTAATGAATCAGTCTGGTTTGAAATAAAACACATTGAAAGAAACCTATTGGTAGGAGCATTTCCAGCCCACAAACTACCCACCCCCGCCCCCCCCCACGACAAATTACTTTCAAAGTAGGGAATAGCATGAACCAGGAAATAACGATGGCTTGAGACAAGAGCACAAGAGTGATTATGGGAGTGTGAGCATGCAAATTGACTGGATTAATCAATTTGGCAAGGGGAGCCTCAAAGAACGATGCGTCGAATATATGATGGATTATTTCTTTGATTAACATGTAATGGAACCAACCAGAGAACTGGCTTTGGTGTTACGTAATGAGGAAGAAGTGATAAATCATATTGTAGTACAGGATCATCTTAGAAAGAGTGACCACAACATATTGGATTTTCACATTCAGACTGTAACAGCGATGACAGAGTCACATAGGAGAGATTGAGTGTTAGACAATGATAATTTTACTGGCCTGAGGAAAAGCTTGGCCTGATTGGACATGTCAAAAAGATTAAAGTGCAAGACATTTGAAGAACAGTGGCAACTACTTAGGGAGATAGTCAAAACCCCTCAAATAAAGTGTAATCCTGAGTGGAAGAGGAATTGTAGAAAGGTGAAAAGCAATCCATGTCTTAACAAGGAAGTCAACAATAACATGAAGGTTCTCGCCTGGTGGTATTATCGCTGACTGCTAATCCAGATAATGTTCTGGGGACATGGCTTCAAATGCCGCCACGGCAGATGGTGGAATTTAAGTCCAATATGAACCTGGAATTAAGAGTCTATTGATGGTAATGAATCCATTGCTCAATGTTGGAAACACCCATATGTTTCATGAATGTCCTTTAGGATCGGAAAACACCCTCCCTACCTGGTCTGACCTACATGTGATTTCAAATCCACACAAGTTTGGTTGACGCTTAACTGCCCTCTGGGCAATTGGGGGCAGACAATGAGTGCTGTCTAACCAGCGTCACGCTCATCCATTAATGAATTAAAGAAAAACACTTTAATTGTCAGCAAACGGCTACTAAAAACATCATCAAAATGGCCAGGAATGAAAGTGAAAAGAAAACATAAGAAATGACAAAGAACACTTCTCTGAGTAGTCAAAAGGTTTAAAAATGCTGAAAGCAAATGTTGGCCTTTGAGAGGATGAAAATGGCGGGGTAATAATGGGAAACTCAGAAATGGCAGCGGCAAAACCAACACTTTCTGTTTTCACAGTGCAAGATAATTTCTTCCCAAAATTTAAAACAACTGCAAAGGATCATGATGGAAGTACGATGACAAGGAAGAAGATATTAAATACATTGATGCGATCATAGGCAGGTCAGACCCTCGGCCTGCACTCGATCATATTAAAGGATGTAACAAAGGATGTGTTAGTTCGGATATTCAAAAAAAATCCTTGAATTCTGGAAGAGCACTGATGTATTGGAAAATTAATAATGTAGTACTCATTCCGAAAACAGGAGATAGGCAAAAATTCACAAACTGTGGACCAGTGAGTTTAACCTCAGTAGTAGGGAAGTTTCTTCAGTCAACTGTAAAGTATGAAATAACTGAACACTTGGAAAAACAAAGATCAATTCACCAGTGTCAGCACAGTTTCATGATGGGCAGGTTGTGCTTGACAAACCTGCTGGTCAACTCTGAACCTTCTTCTCTCCAATGAAAACAACCTTTAGTCCATCAGACTTTCTTCGTAAGACCTACCCTCCATACCAAGCAACATCCTAGTAAATCTCCTCTGCACCCTTTCAAAAGTTTCCACGTCCTCTTAATAATGTGTTGACCTGAACAGTACACAATACTCCAAGTACACAATACCAGAGTTCTGTACAGCTGTAGCATAACCTCATGGTTCCAGATTTGGATCATTCTATTAATAAAAGCAAAATACTCTATGCCTTCTTAACAACCCTGTCAACTTGGTTGGCAACTTTCAAGGATCTGTGTACCTGGACACCGAGATCGCTGTACTCATCCACACGACCAAGAATCTTACCATTAGTCCATTACTTTGCATTCCGTTTACTCGAACCAAGGTGAATCACCTCATATTTGTCCACACTAAATTTCATTTGCCACCTCTCAGCCCAGCTCTGCAGCTTATTTATGTCTCTCTGTAACCTACAACATCCTTCGTCACTATCCACAACTCCACCAATTTTAGTGTCATCTGCAAATTGACTAAACCACCCTTCTACGCCCTCATCCAGGTCGTTTATAAAAATGACGAACAGCAGTGGACCCAACACCGACCTTGGCAGTACACCACTAGTAACTGGACTCCAAGATGAACATTTCCCATCAACCACCACCCTCTGTCATTTTTCAGCAAGCCAATTACTGATCCAAACTGCTATATCTCTCACAATCCGATTATTCCGTATTTCGGACAATAGCCTACTGTGGGGAAATTTATTGAACGATTGCTGAAATCCATATACACCACATCAAACGTTTTGCTTTCATTTTTCCTGTCTGGTCACTTCTTCAAAGAACTCAATAAGGTTTGTGAGGCACGACCTCACAAAACCGTGCTGACTATCCCTAATCAGATTATTCTTTTGAGATGATTATAACTCAAAGCTCTTTTATAACGTTTTCCAACACTTTACCAACAACTGAAGTAAAGCTCACTGGACTATAATTACCAGGGTTGTCTCGACTCCCCTTCTTGAACAGTGGAACCACATTTGCTATCCTCGAGTCTTCTGGATCTATTCCAGGAGACAATGGCGATTTAAAGCTCAATGCCAAAGGCTCGGAATCTCCTCCCTGGCATCCTCGAGGTTCCCAGGATAAATCCCATCCAGCCCAGGGAACTTATCTATTTTCATACTCTGCAGGATTTCTAATACCTCTTCCTTTTGAGCCTCAATCACACCGAGTCTCAATCACACCTCTCTATTTGCCTCGACAACATTGTCTTTTAGGAGAGTGAATATTTTCGAAAAATATTCATTTATTGCGTCCCCTATGTCCTCTGACTCCACACACGACTTCCCACTACTATCCATGATTGGCCCTAATCTTACTCTCGTTATTCTTTTATTCCTTAAATACCGATAGAAAGCCTTAAGTTTTACCCTGATCTTATTCGCCAACAACTTCTCATGTCTCCTCCTGGCTCTTCTGAGCTCGCTCTTTAGGTCTTTCCTAGCTACCTTGTAACCCCGAAGCGCCCTAACTTAGCCTTCACATCTCATTCTAACATAAGCCTTCTTTATTCCTCTTGACCAGAGATTCCACTCCTTTCGGAAACCACGCCTCCCGCGCACTACAGCTTCCTTCCTGCCTGACAGGGACTGTATTGTTGAAGAGGAGAATATGAAACGGACTGGTAATCTAGAGGAGATACTTGTTAGGAAGGAAGATGTATTGGGCATTTTGAAAAACTTGAGAATAGACAAGTCCCCCAGGGCTGACGGGATATTTCCTAGGATTATGTGGGAAGCAAGGGAGTAAATTGCAGAGCCGTTGGCAATGATCGTTTCGTCTTCACTGTCAACGGGGTGGTACTAGGGGACTGGAGAGTGCCGAATGTTGTGCCCCCGTTAAAAAAAGGGAATAGGGATACCCCGGGAATTACATGCCAGTTAGTCTTACTTCGGTGGTAGGCAAAGTAGTGGAAATGGTACTGAGGGATAGGATTTATGAGTATCTGGAAAGACGCTGCTTGATTAGCGACAGCCAGCATGGATTTGTGAGGGGTAGGTCGTGCCTTACAAGTCTTATTGAATTTCTTTGAGGAGGTGACCAAGCATGTGGATGAGGGTAGAGCAGTGGATGTAGTGTACATGGATTTTAATAAGATTCCCCTTGCGGAAAGTTAGGAGGCATGGAATAGAGCGAATTTGGCCATTTGAATAGAAAGCTGGTTAACCGGTCGAAGTCAGAGAGTGGTGGTAGATGGGAAATATTCAGCCTGGAGCCCAGTTACAAGTGGAGTTCCACAGGAATCAGTTCTGAGTCCTCTGTTGTTTGTATAATTTTATTAATGATTTGGAAGAGGGAGTCGAAGGGTGGGTCAGTAAATTTGCAGATGATACGAAGATTGGTGGAGTTGTGGATAGTGAGGAGGGCTGTTGTCGGCTGCATAGGGACTTAGATATGATGCAGAGCTGGGCTGAGGAGTGGCAGATGGAGTTCAACCCTGTCAAGTGTGAGGTTGTCCATTTTGGAAGGACAAATAAGAATGCGGAATACAGGGTTAACAGTAGGGTTCTTAGTAAGGTGGAGGAGCAGAGGGATCTTGGTTTCTATGTTCATAGCTCTTTGAAAGTTGACACTCAGGTGGATAGAGCTTTCAGAAGGCCTATGGTATATTAGTGTTCATTAGCAGAGGGATTTAATTCAAGAGTCGTGAAGTGATGTTGCAGCTGTACAGGACTTTGGTTAGGCCACATTTGGAGTACTGTGTGCAGTTCTGGTCGCCTCACTTTAGGAAAGATGTGGAAGCTTTGGAGAGGGTGCAGAGAAGATTTACCAGGATGTTGCCTGGAATGGAGAATAGGTCGTACGAGGATAGGTTGAGCGTGCTAGGCATTTTCTCATTGGAACGGCGAAGGATGAGGGGTGACTTGATATAGGTTTATAAGATGATCAGAGGAATAGATAGAGTAGACAGTCAGAAACTTTTTCCCCCGGGTACAACCGAGTGTTACAAGGGGACATAAATTTAAGGTGAAGGGTGGAAGGTATGGGGGGGATGTCAGGGGTAGGTTCTTTACCCAGAGAGTGGTGGAGGCATGGAATGCGCTGCCTGTGGGAGTGACAGATTAAGAATCATTGGCGAGCTTTTAGTGGCAATTGGATAGGTACATGGATGGGTGCTTAAGCTAGGACAAATGTTCGGCACAACATCGTGGGTGGAAGGGCCTGTTCTGTGCTGTATTGTTCTATGTTCTATGTACTTATCTCGGACACTCAGGAGCTGTTCCTTGAATAAGCTCCACTTTTCTAATGTGTCCATCCCCGGCAGTTTCCTTCCCTGTCCTATGCTTCCTAAAGCTTGCCTAATCGCATCGTAATTGCCTTTCTCCCAGCTGTAACTCTTACCCAGTGGTATACACCTATCACTTTCAATCACTAAAGTAAACATAACAGAATTGTGATCGCTATCACCAAAGTGCTCACCTACGTCCTTTTCTAACACCTGGCCGGTTTCATTAGCCATTACCAAATCTAATGTGGCTTCGCCCCTTGTTGGGCTGTCTGCATACACTAGCAAGAAGCCCTCCTGCACATGCTGGACAAAAACTGACCCATCTATATTACTCGTACTATAGTGTTCCAGTCAATATTTGAAAAGTTGAAGTCCCCCATGACAACTACCCTGTCTCTCTCACTCCTATCAAGAATCCTCTTTACTATCCTGTCCTCTACATCTCTGGAACTATTCGGAGGTGGATAGAAAACTCCCAAAAGGATGACATCTCCTTTCCTGTTTCGAACCTCAGCCCATTCTACGTCAGTTGACGATTCCCCCAAACATCCTTTCTGCGACTGTAATACTGTCCTTGACTAACAATGCCACATCTCCCTTCTTTTACCATCTTCTCTGTTCTTACTGAAACATCTAAATCCTGGAACCAGCAAAAGCCATTCCTGTCCCTGCTCTATCCATGTCTCCGAAACGCCCACAACATTGAAGTCCCAGGTACCAACCCATGTTGCAAGTTAACCCACCTTATTCTGGATGCTCCTGGCGTTGAAATAGACACACTTCAAACCAACTTCTTGCTTGTCAGTGCCATCTTACATCCCTGAAACTTGATTTCGGCCCTCCCGACTCTCAACCTTTTCTATACTCGAACTACAATTTTGGATCCCATCCGCCTGCTGGATTAGTTTAAACCCACCCGAACAGACTTAGTGAATTCCCCCCACACCCCCCCCCCCCCCAGGATATTGGTACCCCTCTGGTTCAGATGAAGTCCATTCAGCTTTTAGAGGTCCCACCTACCCGAGAAAGAACCCCAATTATCCAAGAAGCCAAAACCCTCCGTCCTGCACCATCCCTGTAGCCACGTGTTCAATTCCTCTTTCTCCTTGGTCCCCGCCTTACTAGCACGTGGTACGGGCAACAAACCAGAGACAACTCTGTTCATCCTAGCTCTAAGCTTCCATCCGAGCTCCCTGAATTTCTGTCTAAAATCCCCATCTCTCTTCCTACCTATGTCGTTGGTGCCGATGTGGACCACGACTTAGGGCTGTTCTCCCTCCCTTTTAAGGATCCCAAAAACACGATCAGAGATATCACGATCCCCGGTACCTGGAAGGCAACACATCAACCGTGAGTCTCTCTCGTCCCAACAGAACCTCCTATCTGTCCCCCTAACTGTGGAGTCCCCAATGACTACTGCTCTGCTCCTCTTCCCCTTCCCTTCTGAGCAGCAGGGACAGACTCTGTGCCAGAGCCCTGTGCCCCACTGCTTTCCCCTGGTAAGCCACCCCACAACAGAATCCAAATGGTATACTTATTGTTGAGGTGGATTGCCACAGGGGATCCCTGCACTGCCTGTCGGTTCCCTTTCCATCCCCTGACTGTAACCCATTTACCTTTTTCTTGTACCTGAGGAGTGACTACCTCCCTTTAACTCCTCTCAATAACTCCATCTGCCTCCCAAATGATCCGAAGTTCATGCAGCTCCAGCTCCCATTCCCTAACGCGGTTTTCGAGGAGCTGGCGTTGGGGGCACTTCCCGCAGATGTCATCAGCAGGGACACGAGTGGTGACTTTTACCTCCCACATTCTGCAGGAGGAACATTCAACTGCC
The DNA here is from genome assembly GCF_037043375.1 of Chiloscyllium plagiosum. Taxonomy (NCBI): domain Eukaryota; kingdom Metazoa; phylum Chordata; class Chondrichthyes; order Orectolobiformes; family Hemiscylliidae; genus Chiloscyllium; species Chiloscyllium plagiosum. The sequence goes on from NW_028270182.1 coordinate 41,403,921, forward strand.
CTCACCCCCATTTCCATGATTCTAAATTCCCAAAGAGACTGTTGAAAAATAAGGAATAAAAAATAAACTCACTATCTTACCAATCTGGTGCACAGAAGTATTTCTTAGGTCAGAGGAGGAGATGGGTGGGAGACACTACCCGTGTAGTGTTTCGAGTAACGCAACCACACAAATATATGACTTCCCAGAAGTCGTTCGCTCCTCCTTCAAACCTCTCAGCAAATGGAGACCCGAGTCCCAGGTAAGTCCCTTTTAAGTCTTTATATAGGTCTTGGCATGTCAAGGAACGGGCAAATATTGGTCTTTGGATCATATTAGGAAAATATGTCTGTGTTAGACCACAATGACGAGTGGAATGGAAAAAAAACAGTGTATTACCAATGAATTCAGTTCAATGAATTATTTCCTTATTATTGAGCTTCGAGTAAATTTCATCAGCGATTGATCTGTCCATCTGAACTACCGGTTTATACCATCTTGTACACTCACACGTTCCTCCTCACTGTGAACCACCAGCTCATCTTTGTGTCATCCACAACATTATTTATCATTCCCTCCAAACTCCATCCCTCCCATTTTCATCATCATCGTTTATGAAGTTCACAACTAAGCCTTGATTTTATCCTGTTCTTCAGATGTTGTTCACAGGGAAAGCATCGAGAATTCCATTCTCTTGTTTTTCATATTTTGGTGAATTTACAGCGTGATGTAGTTGAGTTCGTTTTTACGAGGGAGCCACAAATTTTATTTTGGATATAGAGCTGAATTCTACTTTTATACTATGCTCCTCTGTATGTTTTATTAATTAAGCTTGTACGTAATTAGTATTGAATTAAGATTAAATGGCTTTCACTGCAACAGTTGTTTTCCATGTGGACCTGGATAATGTTCTTTGTATCGTTCCCTGCAATAGTCAGAGCTGAAGGAAGTTTCGATCTCTATGATAGAGATAGATTCATAATTTTGGTTGAAATAGTTGGAGTGATGAGAATAAAGATTCAACTAAGTTCTATATCTCGACTCACAACAGAAGATAAAATCATATCGTCAAGTCTACCTTGAACTGGAAATATATTATTAAATTATATGCCCACTTTTCATCATATTGTAAAACATCTTCAAAAATTATTCTTAGAGCAGCGTGGATCTTCTAGCTGCTCCTGGGAATGCAGGCAGTTATATACTTGATATAGTCTTTTTACAGTTGATATTATAGTTTATTAATTTAACGTAATTATTTCTAATTTCTTTTATTAACATTCAAAAACAAACAAAACAGCAAAAATGTCTCACGATTTTCTTTCAAACGAACATTTTTAAAAAAGAGTTGTTTAAGGGTGGTTTGCAAAAAAAAGACGAAATGTCTATTTTTGTTTTAAAAGGTTTCTTTTATTGCACTGTAGAAGTTGTTTTGTTTTGTAAAATTAATTAACTAAAATAAGGAGGTGTACCATCATTCCCTTGAATAGTACACATTTTCAGCTCTGGAGAAGACTATTTTCTTCTCGGACTTTATTGAAGAGGAATATTTTTATTAATTTAATTAGCTAAATGGTTGATTTTGTTTCATTTTTCTATGTTTGATACCTATATGTATATAAATTTCAATTTCAACATTGTCTGTAGGTAATGAAAGGTAACAGAAGGTTTCGTAAAAAAAGATCTGCTTTTAGGCATAATATTATTAAGGTCACATATAACGCACAGAGAGGATGACTGGAAGATTTGGAAAAAAAAAATATCCAGCATATCAGTCAGATAGAAGTGTGGCTCTCAGGAAAGATAAGAAAGTAGTTCAAAATTCGCCAGTGGCTATTCCTCTACAAAAAGCTTTTCAGCTTTTAGAACAGCTGAAGGGGATTGTCTCTCTGAGGAAAATGGAAGAGCAGTCAATTATTGGACACTTGGAATGATTCTTGTGTTCAGCAGCGTTTTACAAGGTTTAGTAGAATGATTGCTTCAGTGGACTTTTTTATCAGGGGCATTAACAGAAGGTTTTGTGGCAGTGACCGTTAATTGAAGAGGGTTTGTTGATTTCCCTGTGCTAAGATTAAGAACGTCTCGAAACATTTCAAGCACGTTGTTAAAGGTGAGAATGAGTAGAGAAACATTATTGCAGTTATTGGCAGGAATGATATTTTTAGAGAAAGATTAAAGCAGTACAGAGTGAACTTAAGAGGTGAGGTAGAGTATTAAAAATAAAACAGTTAAAGCAATACTTTCTTGTTTACTCCCAATGCCAAACTCAACTGGGAAGGAACAAAGGGTTAACGGAGAAAAACCAACGGCTGAAGAGCTACTATGCTGTTGAGGGGTTTCGATTTTTGGGAAATTGGAATCGATTTTAGAATAGAAATGACCTGTTCAGAAAGGATTGGTCTAATCTAAACTGAAAAGCAGCCAATATCTTAGCAGGGAGATTTGCTCCTTCTATGCAGGGAGACTTTATGTTGATAGAGTTGACAAGAGGGATATTCCAAGTAGAATTATAAATGGTAGGATGGATGGAGAAGTTTATGAATGTGAGGCGAGCACGCCAATTAGAAAAGAAAAACGAGAGAGTCAAAAGTATATAGTAATTCTGAAGCATGAATTTGCATTTATTTCAAGTGAGGAGTCTTACAGGGGAGGCTGATGAACTCGCGGTATGTTTAAGAACATGGGATCGGGACATCATATGTATTTCAGAAAATTGTTTGAGAGATGTTCCATTCGGAAATGTAGTTTTGGGAAAGCACAGCAGGTCAACCAGCATGTGAGGAGCAGGACAATCAACGTTTTGGGCAAAAGCCCTTGATCAGGAATGAGATTCCTGCTCCTTGGATGCTACATGACCTGCTGTGCTTTTCCAGCACCACACGTTCGACTCTAACTTCCAGCATCTGCAGTCCCAGTTTCGCCTGAGGGATGTTCAAGACTAGCAATTCAATGTTCCAGCTGTTAAGTGTCATAGAAAGGATGGAAACAGATATGCGGAGGGCAGGGAGGGGGCAGTCTGCAATTTTTGATTAAGGAATAAATTATTGCTGGAACTGGGGAAGATATTTCTGAAAAATTATCCAGTTAAAATATGCAGGTAGTATTAAAAATAAGAAAACAAAGTTCACTTTGAACAGATAGCACTAAATACTCTTTTGTGAAAAACAGTCCAGTGAAAATATATTGGTCGAAACTAAAAATCAGAAACGAAAGAACACGTTGATTGTATTGTACCATATGCTCTCCAACAGTAAGAAAGAAATTGAGAAACAAACATGTAGGGAGATCGCGGATATATTTAAGCTAAATAAGGTTGTAATAATGGGGGATTTTAATGTTCTTAAAATGGATTGGAACTACCACAGAGTTAAAGGGTTGGATAGTGAAGAATTTGTCAAATATGTTCACGAAAATTTTCTTCATCAATATCCGGATGATTCTAACAGAGAAAGAGCAAAACTAAGCCTTCTTTGGTGCATTCGGCAGGGAAAGTGACTGAAGTAAACATGAGGGAAAGTTTTGGGCATTGCAATCATAATTCTATTAGTTTCATAATTGTTATGGAAAAGAATACGCCTTTAATTAATGTTTTTTTCAATTGGGGTAACATAAATTTTAATGGCATGGCACAAGGACTTATCAAGTTTAATTGGAGTAGACTGTCAGCAGGTAAAACAATGTCTGATAAATGGGAGGCGTTCAACAGAGTGCCGACGGGAGTTGAGAGGCATTAAGTTCGTGTTAAAGTGAAGGGAAGATTAAGGAACAATGGACAACTACAAGTTATTGATCTTTTAATCAAGAATCAAAGAAAACCTTACTTTAGATACAGACAACTTTATTCAATTTAATCTCTGTGTCAGTATAAAGAGTATGGGGCATTATTTCGAGAGAAATCAGAAAAGCAAAAAGGCGATATGAGATAGAATGGCAGATAAGGTTAAGGATAATCCAAAAATATTGTGCAACTACATGAACAGCAAGAAGGTAACCATAGAGAGGGTCAGGCCTCTCAAATAATCATGAAGGATATCGATGTTTTGAACGCAGGAAATGGGGAATAAAATCAATCCATTCCTTGTGCAACAGACAGCAACAAACACGCACTATTGCCTGCACCTCACATTCATCCAGCTTGAACTCTATCTGCTATCTGTCAGTCTATTGACCCATTTCATAAATATCCTTTTGTATTCTTAGAAAACATTCTTGACTGTCCACTGTGCCACCAGTTTTGGTGTCATCCACAAACTTACAAACCTTGCCTTCGATATTCTCACGCAAATCATTTACATAAATGACAAACAAAGAAAACTCAGAACCAAACTCTGTGAAACACTGCTAGGCTCAAGTCTTCAGTTCGAAAAGCAACCACCCACCATTACTCTGTTTCCTGCTATTGCACCAATTGAAAGTGCTGGAGAGAAACCCCACTGTTCAGGCAGTATCGGAGCAGAGAAAAATGGAATTAACTTTTTTTGAGTCCAACATAACTTGTTCAAGATAGGTTCATATAAGACTCGATATGTTAAATCTGGTTCTCTGCCCAGATCCTGCATCATCTGTTGCATTTCTCCATCATTATGCATTTGCATTTCAGATTTCCACACTCTCTAATATTTTGCTTTTTTTTATTCGTCTGGATGTTGGTTATATTTGGACAATATGCTCCATTCCTGTTCCTATCACTTGTGCCAGTGACACAAGTATTACACTGGAGCCTGTTTCTTCTTTAAGTTCTGAAAATAAATGCGCGGATCTCACCGCGTGATTTTGATTGAAAAGGTGTTTTAGAGACAGCTACACTTGATGAAAAGTAGGAATTGTTTATTAATTATGATATTGTCTGTGTGTTTTATGACTAGACTTGTCTCCTCAGTCCCTGAACATTTTCAATACGTTTCTATGAATAATTACAACAAATATGGTTGCCATGCAGCCCATCATCTCTGTACCAGTTCAGTATGAACTGTGTCTTCACTCTTACTCTGCTGGAACTCACTGTAACCCAAAACATTTTGAAATCTGTGTCTGTTTTTTTATTTCTGTATATCCCGTCCCAATATAATCAATCTTAACAACCTGTATAACCCGTGATTAAACAGTCTATGTATAAAATATAATGATGTACATAACATTTGAATGTGTCCTATTCCGTTCACATTGTCGTTCAGCATTCCATGTCCCAAACGTCGTCTTTTATCTTGCTCTGCATTGCATTTCGTTCCATGTGTCAGAAACAGTGTTGGGTAATACTAGTGACTGGGAGATATTACTGCACTCCCCTCAGGTCTCCTCAGCCACTGGCCGCAGCCCTTTCTGTCTCATAGCCATGAATATATTCATTCCATCCTTTACTCATTAATTCATGACTTTTAATAAACAAGGTTATTGTACATTGTTATGGACCAGGCCAGATCACTCTAAACATTCTTAAGTACGTAGCCCAGTCCTTAAAGTTGCCATTTGTTGAAGGTAAGTGTATAGTGGATATTTCCAGAGAGAATTAGTTGGTCCGACTGCCGACTTTTAAACAAACAGCATGTATTTGTCAAAATAAGGAACGAAACACAACGAACCGAAAACACCGTACCTGAATAATTCATCCCATCCAAAACTGACAGGCTATCTCCAATTAATGATGCTGATCCAAATTACTTGCAACAATCCCAATAAACAAACCCACGAGCACAAAGAGTAAAAATTACACAAAAAAGCTTATAGTTTATGAAGTCAGAGGACTGAAGGAGGGGGAGAGCGTCCAATTTCAACAGTGAACCTGAATCAACTAACCCTCGAACTGAACTGACCTGTGCAGCTGGAGAGCTGGCCACATCCCCTTGATTACAACAGTTTTTTTTTTAAAAGGCTTGACAGCCCTCTGCCGGAGGCATTATCTGTTAGGTAAAAAAAACAAAGGCCCCCAATGAAGCATTCAAAATTGAGACAGTTTGGAACATTGGGTCGTTTAGAACCTGTCTGAAACAATTCAAGAACAACATAACCTTGTAAAGGTACCGCCTGTGTGACAACTCCCCCAATATAAAACTGAATCTTCGATATCCAAGATGGCTTCAGTTTTCAAAACTCCCAAAAATGGGAGTTCGTACTCTACAATGAGCATGTACATTCGTTTACTATAAACGTGCAAACATGCACAATTACATCCAGATTCAGTGTGTGGTACTTCAATCATTGAGTGTTTCCATTTGTCACTCAAGTCTCAGCAATGCATTGGACATCATGTTTTCAAGACCTGCCAGTGCACAATTTTCAAATTGAATGGCTGTAGCCACAGGCTCCAGCTAAACAGTCTCGCATTTTTGTCCTAACATTTCTCAAAAAGACTTCATTGAGTTATGATCAGTGTAAATGGTTGTATCCGATACGTTGCTGTTAATATAAGGACTAAAATGTTGTCATACCAACACAAAGCTCACCGTCTCTTTCTCAACTGTTGAATATTTCTACTAATGAACATTCAACCTCTTGGAGGAATACCCAGTAGGTCCCTCTGTCTTCTCGTCATCTTCCTGCAAGAGCCCAACACCGAAATCGTCATTATTCGCACCACCTTGAATGGTTTTGCATAATCAAGTGTGTCTGATCGTGGGCAGTGGTTAACACATATTTCAAATGCCGCGAAATGCCTTCTGACAGTCCTCTGTCCAATGACACTTCTTGCCTTTCTTTAACAATTCAGTGAGTGGAGCATTCACACTGCGAAAATGAGGCACAAACATTCGATAAAATAGACTTGATCCCAGGAACTGCTCCTTTTGTCAACAGGATGCGAAATTCCCCAATTACCGTCACTTTTAAATCTCATGGCACCGTTTATCTATGTCCAATAACATGGCCAAGGAAGGTGACTTTTGCTTTGGCAAATTCACCTTTCGCTCGGTTTACCACCACGCCTGCCTTCCGAAGTCGATCGAACAAGCCTGATAGATGCTGTAGTGTTCCTTCCATGAGTCACTAAAAGTCACAAGGTCATCAATGCAAATCACAGGTTGGATAATCCGGCTACTTATTGGTTAGTCCCTGAAATGTGGCCGGCACATTTTTCATACCAAATGTAAGTTGCATGTCCCACATGTTCAACACATTTTCCAACCGTGGAACGGGGTATACTTCAACCTTTTTAACTGCATTGACGTTACAATATTCCACACATAATCGTTCTGTGACATTTGGCTTTGGCACCATGACCATGAGTGATTTCCAGTCACTGTAACACATGTTGATTATGTCATCTTAGAGCTTCCATTCAATCTCCATCTGAGCCTGTGCCAAATTTAGAGGATTATGCCTGGAAGGATGTTGGTTAATCGTAACGACATCTCCTATAGTTACATTATGCACAGTTTGGTGAGTACTTCCAAGTTAATATCTGCAATTCCACATGTGATAGTAATAACTCATTATGATGATTTCAATTTTTCTCATGAAAGTAAATCAATAAATCATACCAATTTTAGACAAGTATCTCATTGTCCACTTTAATTTGAGGAATGTCCGATTCAGAATCCTCTGAACTTGATTCTTATTTCTGTGCCGTAATCATTAACACCTTGTCCTCTGTCTTTCCTCCCCCATTAAAGTACATTATGAGCATAATCACATGAGATACGCTGTGAGATTTCTTTCTTTCTGGAATCCTTATCAAGTAGTTATCCTCACTCTATATCCGTTGTATTTGATAAGGTCCACCTTTTCATGGTTCACCTATAACTGAAAGTAACAGTAATACCTTATCCCCGATCGCAAAATTGCATTTTTTTTATTTCCTGTCCGCTTCCTGCTTTATTGCATGCTGCAATATTTTTAAATGCTGTCCAGCCAACTCCCCGGCACTATTAGTCGTTCCCCAAAGTTTGAGACCTAATCCAAATGTGTGGCTTTTGAATTCTGATTTACTATTTTCTCCTTAATCAATGTTAATGGTCCTCTCACTTAATGTCCAAAAGATAATTCAAATGAATTGAATTTGCCCTGTTAATTTGGTACATCCCTGATCACAAAAAGCGCAAATGGAATCCCCTTACCCTAATCATCTGGATAATCCTGATCATAAGCGCTCAACATGGTCTTTAATGTTTAATGTCACCTTTCTAGCGGTCCCTGCAATTTTGGATGGTATTCAGTCGATTTGAATTGCTTTATCCTAAGACATCATAGTGAGTAAATTAAATGTGAAGTTTGAACCTTGGCCTCACTGTATATCTATTGGCAGTCTGTGTCTATCTGTTAAAAAAAAAAGAGTAATTCATTTGCAATTCTTTTAGCTGTGATACTGCATCTTGGGATGGCCTCTGGAAACCTAGTCGATACATCTATTATTGTTAACAAATACTGGTGCCCACCTTTTTGTTTGAGTTCGGGGACGTAGCCAATCAATCAAGACTCTTGTAAAAGGTTCTTCAAATGCAGGAATAGTTAAAAAGGGGCAGAATTTATTATCACTTGTGTTTTTTCTAATTACCAAATATGTTTGACACGTCTGGCAATATTCAATTACATTCTGTTGCAGTCCAAGCCAGTAAAAATGTTTCTGTCTTTCAGCCTGTGTTTTCCTCACTCCTGAATGACTTCTAGGTGGTCTCTCATGCGCCATTCAGATCACCTCTTTTCTGTGTCCCATTGGCAATGCGATCTGATGAACTTCGGCCCAATTATCATCTCCTCACTTGGACATCATGTTTAGGTTAATAACACTCAGGGATACATTCAAAATTCCTAAGGTATACGCTTTTTGATAAAATTGCTTTAACCTTTTATCGTTCTGCTGTAACTCAATTAGCTTAAATGAACTAAAATATTTTCATGATGCCCAGTGTGCTCAATAGTTTTTTCACAACTATGTGATGGAACAAAGTCTCGTTAAATGCCACTTCGGCTTCCTTATCCTGGAAACTTACAGGATTAGACTTCTGCATTGCTTCAGTTACCTGCGTCTCCATTGGCTTTTCAACAAGAGTAGACAGTACTGCTACCGGTGAATCAGCTGTATGTTTTGCAAAGATAGATTGTTTTCCTGGAGCTGAGCGTATGTCCAATACTCCTACCTCAATTTCTCCACACTTTTCTGGACACTCGATCCTCGCTTTACATCATGATGCACTTTTTGTCGCAAGGTGAATTCTCTTTAGCAGTACCTTTTCTGGAAATAGTCCTTCTGGAGTATATATCTCCTGATCTTTCAGCATCACAGACTAAGAGGGTCCTGGCTCGCTTAATATTGCATCCTTTATACATGCTCTATGCCTGTAAACTTTCCCTTTGCAGGTATATTTTCTAAGCAGATGTGCCACTTCCACCTTAACAAACCTCTGATCAGCTTATACACTCTGATGCAGCTTTCTAGCTTCCACTGTGCTTTCTGTTACCACCCCAACAAAACTTCCAAGCGTATCCTGTTTTCCTGCATCTGTATTTTTTTTCCTGAGCCCTCCAACACAGTGATTTCATGTAACCAAATTTATTGCAATGAAAGCACCGGACCTTTTTAACTTCTTTGTTTCCTTCAAGTGTTTACTTTTTAGCCTGTGAAAAAATATCCTTATGACCTTTTTCGAGATCTACCTTTCCCTCCCACGTGAGGATTTCTCTTTGCCCCAGTTTCTATCCCTCATGGACTGAAATTGATTCTAGAAGCCAAACCATGTTTTATGGACCAGTTCATAATCATCAGCCACTTAAGCTGCCAGCCTTGCCATTTTAACTCTCTGCTCTTCCAAATGTGTTTGCACTATGTCAGGCAGTGAATCTTTGAACTCCTCCAAAGTAATTGTCTCTCTTAGAGCATTGTAAAGCTCTTTTCCAGCTATCAAAATTACTTTGTTTGATCCTTTCAAACTCAATATATGTTTGATCAGGATCCCTCATTATATTCTTGAAACGTTGTCTGCCGGATTCTGGCACAAGCTCATATGCACATTCTTTACCTCCTCATACACCCCAGATCCCTCATCTGATAGTGTTGTGTTGCGAATACTTGCCGAACTCAACCTACAAATTTATTTGGATCAAGAAAACCCACATGGTCACTGTCCACTGCAATTGTTTAGCCACTTTTTCAAATTAAATGGAAAAGGTTTCCATATCCTACTCATCAAATTTAGGCAAGGCGTGAATATATTTAAAACGTTTCTCACCAGGCTTTTGACTAATATGGTTTTGCTCATCCTCTCTCTGTTCTTCACTAAGCTCACCATCAGCCTTCATCCCCATCCTTTAAGCTGACTTTCCATTGTAAGTCTCCATCTCTGAAGCACAAACCCTCTCTATTTTTCTTTCTCTCCTGCGAAGGACATTCATTGTTTTTTTCTTTCCTCACTAAACCTATTCATTCTCTTTTTTTCTCTTCTGATTTTAGCCGTAACTCAAACTGCTTCATTTCTGCTTTTAACTCAAGCTGCGTCATTTGCAATTGAAGTTTGCTCATCTCTACAGATCCTGATGGGGATTCCAGCAATTTGGAATGCTGAGCTAGTGCTGCAAACATCTCATGTTTCCTCACGTTAGGAGGGAGCTTGAACGCAAGCATGTCTACTAATTCACGCAGCTTGGACTTATATGCATTCTGTTAAAAACGCCAAGGTCACTTCTTCCACCTCTAAAACATCCTTGGTTCCTGCAAGAGTTATTGCTATCTAAAGTTCTGTGTCCCCACCAAATCAACACACGAAATAAAAGACACGAATACTTGCCACTCGCTGCCTAAATCCCGCAAATGGCTCCCATTCTGTTATGGAAAAAGCCCGACCCCACAGAAGATTTTAAGCAACTAGCCCAGACGGTAACTTTGTTATTTGTTAAAAGTTAGTGTACAGTGGAACTTCCTTGAGTGAATTAGCTGGTCAGACTGCCGAGTTTTAAACAAATAGCATTTATTTTCCAAATTACCGAATGACACACAAGAAACCTAAAATAGAATACCTGAATAACTAATCCTATATAAACCTGACAGGCTATCCAGACTTTAGGATCCTGTTCCAAAATACTTGCAACAATTCTAATAAGCAAACCCCTTAGCACCAAGAGTAAAACTGACACAAAGGCTTACAGGTTATAAGGTCAGAAGGACAGATGGAGGGGGAGAGCGTCCAGTTCCAACAGTGACCCTGACTTAACTAACCCCAGAACTGATCAGGCCTGTCCGGTTGGAGAGTTGGCCACGTCCTCTTGATTGTCCAAGTTTCTTATTAAATACTAAAAAAAAGCCTTCTGGCTGAGGCATTAACTGTTAGATATAAAGAAAACGATCCTAATGAAACTTTCAAAGTTCAGACATATCTGAATCTTGGTTCATTTAGACTCTCTGTAAAAAAAAGGACAACATAACCTTGTAAATGGACCGGTTTTGTGACAACACGGCACATATGGCTTTGAACTGAATTCAGTAAATGTAAGTCTTACTGCTTTGAAGTCAATAAAGTGTATTCAAGTGTTTGTGAGTTTACATAAAACAAAGCTGAATCGCATTTGTGTTGAAGGTTCAACATTGTTTTATTAGAGCTACGAGAGGAAAATCCAGACAGATCCACACTTCCTGTGTATCGTCAGGGAAAATATGCCCAGTGAGAATCTATTGGCTGGCGTCTGGTCTAGTTGAGGAGAGATCAGCACTTTAACTACATCTCGATCGCGTATTTTGTGGGTGGCTCTGTTGGGAGGGTGGGGGAGGTTGTTCAGGTGGTTACAGCATTGCCAACGGACAGCACAGCAGAATCATCTAGCCTGTGATAAAGAAACATCCATCATTCTCCCTCACAACTGACTTCACAAGAGCAATTTGTGATCAGAGATGTGACCAATAGTCAGCGATGTCAACATTCAATCAAGTCCAGTTGTCATTTGTGATCTGAAGGTACCATATTGAAAGGGGTTAACTGGATCTGTTTGTTCGGTGACTGTGATTGATGTCAGTCTCCATGGATCCTAATTATGTCACTGGATGTTTTCCCTTTTCTATTAGTAAGGGGCTTCTTGCAGTGATTTATCCCATTGTAGCAACCGATGCATCACCTGCAACACTAACAAGAATCAGAAGTTGCAGAGACCGGGAGAGGAGAGGTCAGAATCTGAGAGCAGACTGGAATGTTCTAACAATGGATCAGAATCTGAGAACAGTAGACTGGAATGTTGCACCAATGGTTCAGAATCTGAGAACCCGAGGATGGAATGCTGTAACAATGGACAGGAGTTTATCCTGGGGTCTTATCTATGTTTCCTGGTATTGGGACATATTATGACTTCGGATACACGGTGTACTGCTGATTATTCAGGCTGGTTACTATCCCATGCTCGCTATTGTTGGTGTTCCTGGTACGTTTCCCCATCTCTATCTATTTATTAATCCCCTAAGCCATGGTGAACTTCAGTGCCATTTCTGTTAACTATATTTGGCAAAGTTGGAAACTACTGTGTTCAGTTTCAAATGCAAATCCATTCATTACCACAAATTTCAAAACCGCCCACACCCCGACCTCACACACATCTGAGAACAAGGCTGTTCACAATTCGGAAGTACCTATTTGCCCTGAATTGATTTATGTCTTCACATTCTCTCCATCAACAAACACACCCACCACCAGCTCCATGGTATCCCCATTTCACAGCTTGACGTTTGTTCAGTTGCTAAATATACCATTACACATGCCTTGGAAAATTTCAGACTTCATGGTTCCAGCTCTCTTCTGATCACTCTTTCCATTGCAATGTTTCCATCATGACCTTGTTCTTGTCTATGAAGTAAATTCATGTCAGGGACACTGTGTCAGAATAATAATGTCGCTGGCCACGTCATTCAGTGGTCTAGGTTACTACACTAAAGACATTGTTTCAGATCCTATCTCAGACAATGAGAGAACTTAAACTCAAATGACAGGAACTGGAAATAAAAGCGATTTTCACTAATATAACCCCACTAGCATTTTGTCAATATGTTTATATATTTCGCTGATGTCCTTTGGTAAAGAAATCTAACATTATTATCTGGTCTGGATAAGGACGACGTCAGGTCCACAGCAATGTGTTTTGCTCTATACTGCCTTAAGGAATGGCCTCACATTAAAGGGCATTTAGTGAGGTCAACAAACGGTGCCCTTAACAGCGATGCAGACATCCTATATAATGACAACACTAAAGTTTGGGAAAAAAAGAATGATGCGAGAGGTCAGAAGAAATAGGAAGTGCCAGAGAAACTGTGCAGGTTTGGCAGCCTCGGATCGAGATAAAAATAGAATTGGCATTTCGAGTCCAATGACCATCCATCAGAACTGCACACAACTGGGAAATAGTGTGATTGATATTGGTGACAGGGACGTCTGTTGTGAAGAGGAGAAGGAGGGAGTTGAACAGATAGAGAAAGGGAGAGATAGAAGGGAAGAAGCAAATAGAGGGATTGTTGATGACCAGCTGGAATGGAAATAAAAATCAAGATTAATCTTATTTATTTTTCTCCTGTTGCCATATTAACGAAAATGCAGTCCATGTAAGGTATACATCAAAGTCACTGTTTGAAGCGAGATATGTCCTTTTGTCTCCCTTTCCTAAGAATAATCATCTTTTTTTAAAAAAAAGTCATTAATGGGGCGTTGGACAGCATGCAATTCCCTTTCCACGTTGTCCTTGAGAAGCCGTTGGTGAGCTGCCTTCCTGACCACGGCAGTCTGTGGGGTGTAAGCATTCAATGCTTAGTTCCGTCTGGTTTAATTTCTTTGAGACATTTTAGTGAGTGGTATAACTGAGTGGTTGGGCTTGGACGTTTAAAACGGCAACCGAGAGTTAACAACATTGTTATGGGTCGAGAGTCACATGTAAGCCCGATCAGGTGAAGATGATAGATCTCCCATTCCTTGATGGGCATCAATGTGCCAGGTAGGTTTTTATGACAATCGTTTCATTGTTTCTTAATTCCTGATATTTTATTGAACTCAAATTCCAATATTTGTATGGTGGGATTTGAATCTATGCTCTGGGTTATTACCTGGGTCGCTGCATTAATAATCCGAAGATAATACAGCTAGGCCATAGCCACCTCAGCATCTCCATACATCTCCAATGGCAAGAGTGATGATGCTGTTGGCGTGGCTGTGCTGGAAGTATAGTGTTTCGCAAGGCAAAGAAATGATTTGGAAAAACATACCATCCTTCTCATTTTGTATTTATGAGAAAGTGAAATGATGGGAAGTGCTCTTGGAGAAAAGGAGCTGAATGCCCTTGGTCATGAGTCACTGACAGAATTCATACTGAGCAGCAAGTAATCAGCACAGTATATTGTATAATGTCCTTCATTGAAAAATGATTCAAATATAGGCGTGAAGACACCTCTCTGCAGGTGTAGACAGATATTGAGACAGCACATGGGGCACTGTGAACAGATTTTCTCTCCATTATAAGGAATGATCTCCTTGCCACAGTAAGATAGTGCAAAGGAGTTTGATCTGACTAATCCCTGCAGTGATGGTAACATGAGGAGAGTGTGAAGGAAATGAGTGTTTAATCTGTAATGCTGCAAAAGATTAAAAAGTGATTGTAATAAAACTTGAGTGTTTTGAACCAGGTCTCATTATTCACAAAACAAAACAATGATAGCGTGAAATATGACATGTGTTTTCCTGCAGTACATGTTTTCATATGTGTACAGATACATTGATAGGGAAGGTTTAGCAGGATATGGGCCAAGTGCAGGGAAATAGAGTTAGCATGAATGGACATTTTGTTTGGCATAGACCAATTTGGGCTAAAGGGCCTGCATCCCTGCAGTTAAACTCTATGACTCTCTGATAGTTTACACACTCTGTGGAGATCCCATGTTGGTTGCGAGAGAGCTGCAGATTCTGAATGAACTCTCTCAATCTCAACGTACAGTTGGAGTGAGACCCCATACTGAGCAACATATTGTTTACAAACATGTCAGCAGCTACAGTCTGATCGAGGTGGCCATTCCCAAATGTTTCTGATCTCCACGCCGAAGCCGAGCCTGCCTTCTCAGAGATGGCAGATGCCTCCTTGCGACTTGGGACAAGCCATCCGCTGTGCTCCGCTCCATCAGCAAATCACATTAATGTAACTCATGTGTAGCATTAGCATTGGAGCCAGGAGGAACAACTTGGGCCAGTCTGTCTGTGCAGTCACTGCTTCATTGGTTTGTCGTGTTGCAGCATCAATGACATCCTCCTATTTCAGTGTGACAGTTTGGAGGGGCTGAATGATTTCTTCTTTTCGTGTGTCAGCGTCTCGAGGGGTTTCATGTACTCCTCCTGATCCTCGGGAAGAGGTTCATTATTGGGTGACTCGTGGTAGCTGCTAACCAGCGTGTTGTGCTGACTCGACTCCTTATCGTCCTGTGTAATAATAGACAAACAGGAGGCTGGAGAACACAACAGGCCAGGGAGCATCAGGAGGTGGAGAAGTAATGATGGATTGGGTGTGGGGGTAGGCACAGCTGCAGATAAAGAGAGAAGGAAATGGTCGGGGGAGAGCAGGGGAAGGGGAATTGAAATGGGTGGTGACTGGGAGCTCACGTCGGCCCCTTTGGGCCCGGCTGTGATGGTTGATAAAATGTGCCCTTAGTTTATGTTTGGTCTCCCCAATGTAGAGAAGACCACATCGGAAGCACTTGATGCAGTACACTAGGTTGGAATGAGGCAGGTGAATCTCTGTTTCACCTGGAAAGTCTGTTTGGGGCGCTGGATGGAGGTGAGGGAGATTGTGTGCCAGCAGGTAATGCATCTTTTCCGTTTGCAGGGGCCGTTGTCAGTGGGGATTGGTGGGTTTGATGGGGAGTGTGGCACGAACCAAAGATTAGCGAAGGGAATGGTCCTTGTGGAAGATGTGCTAGGTGTTGGGATCCAACCTGGTTTGCTGTATCTGGTGCTCCAGATGTGGTCTTCTCTACATCGGCGATCCCAAATGTAAACTAAGGGGATGTTTTGCTAAGCCTCTCAGCTAGGCCCGTAAGGGCTGAGCTGACCTACCAGTCACTGCCTATTTCAATTCCCCCTCCCACGCCCTTTACAACGTGGCCATCCTTGACTTCCTCCATTGCCACAATGAAACACACCGCAAATTGGAGTAAAAACATTCATCCTCTGCCTGGGCAGCCTACAGCCCGGGGGACTCAACATTGAGTTCTCCAATTTCAAATAACCTCCCCTCCAATCCCCGCAAAACATTCCCAGCCCCTCCTCCTTCCTTCCATTCCTCTGATCAGCCCATCTTCCATCTCCCTACTGGTTTCATTCCCCCCATCGACCAACCCAGTTATAACCTCTACATTTTTTGACCTATCCCCACCTCACCATCCTGTCTCCTCCTCTCTCACCCCGTCTGTTTAAATGTAGACCCCCTTAACACCCCCTCCCACACTCCCAGTCCTGAAGAAGGCTTTTACTCAAGTCGTTGACTTCTCAAATCCTGATGCCGCCTCTCTTGTTGTGTTGGTCCGGCATCCTGACAGTCTACTTTGAATTCCAACATTTGCAGATTTTTTTTGGAAAATCTCTTCTTGTTTAAGAAACAACAGAGAGTGAATGCGCTGAGTCTCTTCTTATCGTATAGTTTCGATGGGCTGAATGGCTTTCTCACATTCCAATGAAACCAGCTTGAGATGCTGAATGAGCTCCTCTTTCTATACTGTGGAAATGTTCAGGGTGCAGCAGTGCTGACACACGAATTTTACCTGCACATTAACAGCATGAGCTTGAACATTGTCCAGGTTTTGATGCTTTCTGTGATCTTCACTGAACATCTTCACTTCTGATCGAATGACGGAAGGAAAGACATTGATGAAGCAGCTGAAGATATTTGTGCTGAGGAAGCTACCCTGAGAATCACCCACAGAGCTATCCAGGGACTGAGAGGATTGATGTCCACCAGCCACACTGTGTTCTGAATAACGAAAACAGTGGGGAGTTTCCAACTGATTCCTATGAAGCTCAATCTTGTTCCGACCCTTGGAAAACTAGTTCAGTCAAATCTTGATGCAATGTCAGGGCCAGTCACACTGACGCTGTGTTCATATCTTTCATGTCAATAGGCCAAGGTATATGTGTGGGGAGTCTTTCCTTCTCTCAGAGGATAGTGATTGTTGGAGCCTCTCTATCACAGACATTTGCATCCCTGAAATGATTGGGAGGGGATGAGGAGGGTGTCAATTGATTTTGAGAGATTCGAGACCGACAAAGATTTGGGCAAGAAAGAGAAATTGCTGCCAAGAGCAGATCAGCTCTGACTTTACTGAAGGGAATAGCAGATTTGAGGAGCTAAATAGCCTTGTGTTATTCCAGCATTCCCCAGAGTCCAGTCAGTTTGTGGCCTCTTCCATATCCTGTGTTACTGACCGCAAGTAGCAGAATAGATTGATCCTGTCGCTGCAGAACAGGATACTGGTTGTACATGATCTATTCTCAGTACAATTGTATAGCTTCGTTGGGCTGATTGGCCTTCTCCTGCAACTGTATATCAGGCTCCCAGGTTGAAAAGCCTTATCTTACCCTGGTGTAACTGAAATCCATATTGACTAAATCTACCACCCTAGCAGAAAGTGAGCACTGCAGATGCTGGAGATCAGAGTCGACAGGTGTGGTACTGAAAAAGCATGGCAGGTCAGGCAACGTCCGAGGAACAGTATAATCGATGTTTCGGAAATTCCTGATGAAAGGCCTATGCCCGAAATATCGATTCTCTTATTCCTGCCTGACCTGTTGTGCTTTTTCCACACGTTTTGACGTCTACAGCCCCGACTGTACAACCTTCCTGGTCACATAATCAAATAACTTTAAGAACTTTTTCAGGCATGATCTGCCACGTACAAAGCCATTCTCAATATTCCTAATCAAACCCTGTCTTTCCAAATTAATGTACATCTTATCCTTCAGACTTTTCTCAAGTAACGTACCTACCAGAGATGTTAAACTTACTGCTCCATAGTTTCAAAGGTTTTTTTCAGTCCTTCTTAAGTAAGGGCACAATATTTGATATCCTCCAGATTTCTAGGATCTCAACTCTGGTTAATGATGATCAAATCATCAGCTAGGTCCCCCGCAAATGTTTCTCTAGTGTTATAGTGTTCTTGGATATCTGGTAAGTAACGTGAGATTTCTCCAACCTCAAGCATTTTAGCACATCAAGTACCTCCTAGACTGTGATATGGACTGTCCCAAGAAATCACCACGAACTTCGCCAAGTTCCTAAATATTCATGTCCTTCTCCATGTTAAACACAGAGGAGAAATATCCATTAACGATCTTGCCCATCTCTCATGGTTCCACACATGCATGTCACTTTGATCTTTGAGGGGTCCTATTTTCTCACTAGTTATTGTTTTTCCTTTAATATACTGAAAGTACCATTTTGGATTCATCTTAATCTTCTCAGCCCCCTTTCATGCCCCCTATTCGCCCTACTGATTTCCTTCTTCAGTAAATTCCTGCATCCCTTATATACCTCCAGAGATTCACTTGATCTCAGCTGCCTGTAGCGGAGCTGCTTTTTTTTTGGTGAAAGCCTAAATATCTTTTGTCATCTTGGGTTCCCCATTCCTGCCAACTTTCCTTTCACTCCCCACAGTAACAAATAGACCTTGATCTCAGTATCTCACGTTCAAAAGACTCCCACATGCCAGGGGTCCCTTTGCCGGCAACGAACTATTCCAATAAACCCCTGCAAACTCCTACCTAATTCCATCTAAATTCGTCTTGCCCCAATTTAGAACTTGAAGCTGTGGACAATTTTGTCTCTCTCCATAAATATGTGAAAATTAATAGAACTATGGCCATTGGTTCCAAAGTGTTGCCCCACTGTCACCTCCGTCACCTGTTCTGTCTTACTTCCTCAGAGTAGGTCGAATTTTCCCCATTCCCGAATAGGCCCAACTACATACTGCTTGAGGGAGTTTTCCTGGTGCAAGAAACGGATTCTACGCCACCAAACCCCTTAAGGCTCTGGCAGTCCCAGTCAATGTTATAAAAATCAAAATCCCCAATTATGACAATCATTTTGCTTCTGCATGTCCCATCTCTCTGCCAGTGTATTAGTTACTCTAATTCCTGGTGTCTATTTCGGGGCTTATAGTACAGCCCCTATACCATCAGCATACTCCTTCCTATTTATTAGCACCATCCACAAATCCTCGCTGTTTGATCCTTCAGTTATTTCATCTCCGATTACTGCTGTGATATTCGCCTTAATCAGAAATACAACTCCCCCTCCCCTCTTTCCACGATCCCTGTCCTGCCTAAAGCAGCTATTCCCTGGCACATTAAGCTGACAGTCCTGTCCCTCCCTTAACTATGTTTCTGTAATACCTGTAACATCCCAGTCCCACATAGCTATCAATGCTCAGAGTTCTTCGGCCTTACCTGTCAGTCCTCTTGTATTAAAATAAATGCAATTTAATAAAAACAGGCATTCTTGCTCCCTGTTGTGTTCCATCCTGACCTGTCTTTTCACTTTATTGTTTCTGATTACGGTATCTCCTTCCAGCCTCGCACTTGCCTCCCTGCTCTTGAGGATCTCACCCCCTTCCAATCTCGTTTAAACCCTCCCTTGGAGCATGTGCAAAACCTGCCTGCCAGGATATTGGTTCCATCTCCAGTGCATGTGCCACCTGTCCCTCTTGAACAGGTCAACTCTGTCACAGAAAAGACCCCAATGATCTAAATATCTGAGTGCCTTCCCCCTGCACCAATTCTTTATCTATGCATGTATCTGCCATATCTTTCTATTCTTACTTTCATGAACTCATGAAACAGGAAGTAGTCAGGAGATTACCATTTCGAGGTCTTGGTTTTTAACTTTTCTCCTAACTCTCTGTAATCACTTTGGAGGACCGCAGTCCTATATCTACGTGTATCATTTGTGATGCCAACGTGCACAATGACTTCTGCCTGCTCCCCCTCCCCCTTGACAACGTTCTGCAGCCGCTCAGAGACTTCCTGGACCCTGGCAACTCGGACGTAACACAAATTGTTGGATTCCGGTTTGAGGCCCCCGAAGCTCTAATCTGTCCCTCCAACAAGCGACTGTCCTATCTCTAAGACCCTGTTTAAATTTACACTTTCCTGCTGTACCCCAGATACTGCTGCTTTCCCTTGAACGGTCGTTCCCTTCAACAGTATCTGACTTGATACACTTGTTTTCGGGAGGAATGGCCACAGGGGATAGCTGCACTCTCTGCCTACTCCCTTTGCCATTCCAAATCTACTGTCTGCCTGGAACACTATAGGGAGCAAGGACTGGCTGTTGGATTAAATTTTATTTATTTAAATGCAACAGGGCTGACAGGTAAGACTGATGAATTCAGAGCATGAATCTTTATGTGGGACTGTGCCATTATAGTCATTACAGAAACATGGCTGGGGTGGGTCTTGGGCGTGACCACCACACTAAAGCACTTACATATGAAGTTCGCAGCATCTCCGATAATCCTGAGTGCATCCAGCTCCAGCTCCCAAACATGGTCTCCCAGGAACTGCAGCTGGGTGCACTTTCTACACGTATAGTCAACAGGGACGGTGGAAATCTCTCTGAGCTCCCACATCCCACAGGAGAAACGTGCAACTGGCCTAGCTGCCTTCTTGACTGCTGTAATACTAAAATAAAATGACTTTATTTGAGCTTGCCTGTACTTTTTTTTTCTGAGCTGCTGCTGTCTGAAGCCTTTCAAACCAATGACTTACTACTTACTCTGCTACCAACTGCATTTTCTCTACTCCTCCAACTTTACTTTTGATTAAGGAAGAAGGGAGATACTACAGTAATGCAATGTTTGTGCCTGAAAAACTCCTTGACACCAAGCCCATGACGATCTGCTCTCCAGAGAACGTCATTACTTGTACTTAGTGGGTGTCTTGTTGAGTCTTCCTCCTGCTGGTAGTAACTTCGCTGAGGCACATATTCACCCTCAACAGCCAATCCGCGTTGCCGCAGTCCCCTCGTGCTTTCTGCCTATTAATACGGCGTTTATGAAATCCTTGAATCCGTCGATTGCATTCCAAACTGTGTCTCACTCCAGAGGGAGATAAGTTATGTTCCAGTGAATACAGGGCTGTTGGAAAAAGAATTGCATTAGACATTAGAGCAACATTCTGGCTATCCACGCACTGAGTCTACTTTTCTGTTCAATTCCGTTTTATTTATTCTGATAATCCCCCATTCTACTTTATTGCATTTTACTTATAAACAACCTTTGTTTAAAAATCAGTCTGCCTCAGACTTCAAGGTGTTTAATGATCTTGCCTCAACAGCCCTCAGAATTTTCTACAATTATTTCACTCTCACTGTTGGGAGACTTGGTGGTCTTTAATCCCATTCCTTATTTCTAGCACTCTGTGTGACAGTTGTGCCAACATTCCCTATGGCGGGTCCCATCACACCTTCCCTATGGCGGGAGACAAGAGAAAAAATTAAAATGTCAGAGCCTGTGCTCTTCTCCCTCATCTTCCACATCAGCTAAAGTTACAGCTCACTCGGATCTGGGGACTTTCCCATTCTTTACCCTGTATAAACTTCCAATTCTTTCTTGGATTCTGGATCAATTCGTTCAAGGGGCACACTGTCACTCTCCCTGAATCCAGGAACTGCTTCTCCCAACTGAAGACCCGATATGAAGCCCATGTTTAACATATCCTGTGGCTCCGTGCAGCCTTGGTCTCTAATACAACCACTTCTTTCTGCTGTTACCCTCTTCCTCTTAATAAACTGATATATTGTCTTTGAATTCTTGTTAATTTTACCCACTAATGTTTTATCACGATCCCCCTTCTGCTTTTCTACTGACTTTTTAAGATTAGCCTGACACTTTCTATATTCATTAAGTACATCCATTGACCTGCTCACTTTCTACCTGCTTTAAGCTTCTCTTTCGTTTTTAATTCTGTTCTGATTTTTTTTTGTTGACACCTGAGGATCTCTGGGCTTGTTTTCTAAATTTTCATCTTTCGTGTAACACGTTGGGTGGATACTCTCATTAATTCGATTTTGATCAAGTGATCCCCCAACCGCCCGCCCCACGCTGTTCTGCTCCAGTTTCACCCAGAAGCCACTGCACTTTGGCCAGATTCCGTCATATTTTTTCATAAAATCGGTCTCCACAATCCAAAATCATTTTGTTTACCAGATAGTGCGTTTTTTTTAAATCTTTTCCTTACCAAACATAAAATGTATGATGTCACGGTCACTGACCGTATAATGCCGTCCCAATCCTGCCTGCAATATCCTGACTGGCTTCATTCCCCACAGTGAGGCACATCACTGCCCCACCCTTTGTACTATCTCCTCCTTGATGATACAAGGAGCTTTCTGGAATAAATTTCAAGGCATCTTTCCCGTCTTAAGAAGTTATCACTGCCCTAATTAATGCTTGGAAATGAAAAGCCTGTGTATAGTAAACCTATTATTGTTTTTACACAACTCAGTAAATTGATTTTATATCTGCTCCTGTACTTTCTATTAGCTGGGGGGTCTATAATATGTTCCCAGCAGTGCCTCGGCTATGGTTTTGATCCTGAGCTCTAACAACCAAGCCTCATTAGAAGATCTTCCCAAGATATCGTCCCTCCGTACAGTAGTAACTGACTCCATAATTAATAAGGCAACAAAATCTCCTATTTTACCCCACTCCTGCCCTGTCTATAGTTCTTATACCACAGCATATTGAGTTGTCAGCCCTGACTTCCATCAAACGCATCTCTGTAATGGCAACAATGTCACATTTCCACATGTCACCTTGTTCCATTATCACATCTGTCTGTCCGATAACATTCCCAGCATTAAGGTAAAGCACATCCACCCTGGAATATAACACCTGGAATACTCTGTACCTCGGAGTTCTCCAGTCATTCACTGTTTCTCATCAAGCTGCCAATTCATGAAACAATACTGTAACTCTGGGACTCAATTAGTATTTGTTGAAATGCAATTTCGTTTTTAATAGATGTATTAATGTAATGCAATTTTCCAGAACTGAGCAGTCGGCTCGACATACGATGAGTTTCTGCTGATTAAATCCCTGCTCAGTGTGCAGAGGGGACAGCCGTCAGTAATAGGGAAAATGAGGACGGCAGACGCTGGAGAACAGAGTAGAAAAGTGTGGCACTGAAAACGAACAGCCAGTCAGGCAACATCTGAGGAGCAAGAGAGTCAGAAATTTGGGCATCACCTCTTCATCAGGAGCGCATTCATGCCTTCCCATACTTTTCATTCCATGGTTCACAGGATATTGGGAACCACATATGCTAAGTGAAGCAGCATGGTATATAGCCCTGAAATGGAAAGCATTCAATCAGTTGGTTGGACAGGGAGCAGATAATTTCAGGTGAAGTGCAGACTAATTGAAGTACAAACATAAGAATAGATAAATCCCCTGGGCCAGAGAGGAAACACGCAAGGTTGCTACAGGAAGTGAGGGAAGAGATTTCTGCGCCTTTGGCGATGGTCTTTGCGTCTTCACTCTCTATTGGAGTAGTACCAGATGATTCCCTTGTTCACGAAAGGGAATTGATATAATCCTGAGAATTACAGTCCAGTCAGTCTTACATCAGTACTGGGCAAAGTAGTGGAGAGGATTCTGAGAGACAGACTTTATGATTACTTGGAAAATCATAGCTTGATTAGAAATAGTCAGCATGGCTTTGTGAGGGGCAATTCATGCCTCACAAACCTTATGGAATTCTTTGAGGATAGGATAAAACACATTGAAGAAGGTAGAGAAGTGGATGCAGTGTGCATGGATTTTAACAAGGCGTTTGACCACGTTCCCAATGGTAGATTCATTCAGAAAGTAAGGTGGCTTGGAATACAGAGAAATTTGTCTGTCTGGATACAGAATTGACTGGCCCATTGAGACACTATGTGGTAGTAAACGGAAAGTATTCAGTCTGAAGCTCGGTGAAAAGTGGTGTTCTGTAGGATTCGTTTCAGGGAACTCTGCTGTTTGTGTTTTTTTTTAATGATTTGGATGAGGAAGTCGAAGAGTGGGCTATTATATTTGTCAATGGAACAAAGGTCGGTGGAAGTGTGGATAGTGTGGAGGGCTATTGTACTTTGCACTGGGACAATGATAGGATGACGAACTGGGCTGATAAGTGGCAGGTGGATTTCAAACTGGAAAAGTGTGAAGCGATTCATTCTGGAAAATCAAATTTGAATGCAGAATACAGGATAAAAGATAGGTAGTGCTCGTCAGGTCCCCAACAATTAACCCTCATGTCTAGGCACATTCCCCTGCCACCAGAGGAATGCATGACCTGTGCCCACACCTCCCCCGCCCACCCCTGTAAGGCCCGAAAGATCCTTCCACATCCATCAAGGTTTCACCTGCAGTTCCACACATGTCAGGTGCTGTATCCATTGTTCCTAATGCGGTCTTCTAAACTTTGGGGAGATAGGACCTCTACTCGCAGAGCAATTCAGAGAACATCTCTGGGACACCCGCACCAAGCAACCCCACTGCCCCGTGGCGGAAAGCTACAACTCCCCATCCCACTCAGCTGAGGACATGCAGATCCAGGATTCATCCATTGCCACTCCCTTACGACCTCATCTTCGACCTCGGGACACTCCAATCCCATGGCATCAATGCGGATTTCACCAGTTTCCACATTTCCCCTCCTTACACCTTATCACAATTCCAAACTTCCAGCTTAGCACCGCCCTCATCACCCGTCCCATCTTTATATTCAAAGTGGGAATGGATTTTTTTTAGATTCCCTACAGAGTGGAAGCAGGTCCTTTGGCCCAAACAAACCCGTACCAAACCTCCAAGGAGCAACACATTTCTCTCTGACTAATGCACCTATAACAATGGGCAATTCAACATGGCCAATTTACCTGGCCTGGACATCTTTGGACTGTGGGAAAAAACCGGAACACCCGGAGGAAACCCATGCAGACATGTGGGAGATTGTGCAAACGCCACATAGAGAGTCGACTGAGGTTGGAATCGAAACTGGTCCCTGACACTGTGAGGCAGCAGTGCTCACCACTGAGCCACTGTGCCCACCTGTCCATCTTCCTTCCCACCGATCCGCTCCGCCCTCCCCTCCGATGTATCACCATTGCCCACACCTCCATCCAACTATCGCACTCTCAGTTACCTTTCCCCAGCCCCATCCCCTCCCATTTCTCACTCCACCCTCATGGATCTCATTCTTATTGCTGATGAAGGGCTTTTGCACGAAACGTCGATTTTCCTGCTCCTTGGATGCTGCCTGAGCTGCTGTGCTTTTCCAGCTCCAGCCTCACGACTCTAACTTCCAGCATCTGCTGTCTTCGCTTTCGCCTTGTTAACGTCTCCACTCAGTGCCTGTACAGGTTGCAGATATATGGAGTTTGGGAGATAGGCCAGATGTCATCACCGTAAGTAATTTGTGTGGTGTGCTTCTGACACTCCATACCCACACATCTGCTCTCTGGACCAAGGTTTGACTGAAAATGAATTTGTAAAGCTTGGTTGCTAGGAAGTCAATGATGTCTAATTTGGACAGCATTTGTACTTACAAAGAGACCATTGATAGCCTGGTGGCTAGTTTACCGCTGGCCCAAGGTGGATTCCAAATGATTTGTTGTGAAATAATGCTTGAATGGCTGCCCTGAATCTCGTGGTCGTGTTCTGGATACATTTAGGTGCAGACCAGGATCTCACTAAGTGCCACCGGCAGCTATGAGGTTCAGTAACACTCTGCTTGAATTCAGATCCTTTTAAATCTAAATTCAAAGAAGCTCATGATTGCAAGGTGATGAGTTTATGATCCGAAAAATAATCAGATATTTGCTATGTTTCATGAATTGCGCAAAAATAAGATGTGAAGTATGATTATTCAACCAAATAATAATTGCATCATCTCTGAAATCAATGAGATAGATGTTATATTTATGGAACCAGAATACAAACTCTTGTCAACATTTAATGATTAAAAAATAAAGAATGTACATTTTATTTTATATCGAACAAAGAATATGCTATCTGACTATAGACGTGATTACAATTACATACTCATTGTCGGTATTCAAATAAATACGTTGTCACACCAACATTTGGAAAGTGCTTGGCGTCTGACCAATTACATACGTGGATTGAGAAAAGAATTGAACAATCATATAGAAAAAGCGTTCTTATATATTTAAATAACAATCAGGTTAATTTCTCACTTAAAAGCACGACCTTCAGCTATTTACCAACAGTTGAAAAATGACAATAATTCTACATGCACTGTGAATATTAACTTAAATAAATGATTTGTGATATTACGTTGAAGCGAACAATAATTTGAAATCTTGCACTTTTTAAAAATAACGAATGGCATTTAATGCGAAATTTGATTCGTGATAAAAAACAATGAACGTATTCCCTTTGAGAGGAAAGTCAAACATTTACAAAGTGTTTTATGCCAAAGCAAAAAAATATTTGTTTTAGTAATTGGGATACAAGATTTAAAATATTTATGTGCTGAGTAATAATTAGACTTCATCATCAAGCTTACATTGCAATACTTGCATTTTAAATGGTTAAGATGCAGCAAATATGATCAGATATTCGCCAGCATTTACAACAGGAAATAATCAGATGCTGATGTTGACTTGCGATTGTACATGATCGAGTACAGAACTTTAATGGACAGAAGGAGGTTATTGGGCCACTGTGTATGCATCAGCTCCGGAAATGTCGGCCAAACTCCTCCCATTTGCCACCCGGTCTCTGCAGCCCTTTACATTCGTAACTTACAAATGTATATACAGTTCCCTTTTCAATCTTCATTCACAAGTCTCCCAGGCAGGGCATTCTAAATTTTAACAAATCTCTCAATAAAGAAGTTTTTCCTTATGTCCCTTTTAGCTCTTGTGCTGACAAACTTGAAACTAGGACTCCAAGATGCTGTAATGCCAACGAACAGGAACAGAGTATTCGTATTTTAAGCTGTCATTTTTTCTATAATTTTGTGCACTGCAATATGTTCACAGCTTTGTCCGTTCTGCTTAATGAAGAGTAACTGAATTGTTCGCATCCTACCTTTAACCAGTTCGTTCATTCCAGTTGTAATTCCGATTATTTATAAGATTACTGGTATACTTCTACAAAGTAATGTGGTGTGTGCTTGTCTGTGTGCCTATGTGTGTGCGTGCGTGTGTGTGCTCATGTGTGCATTTGTGTGCATAAGTCTGTCTGTGTGTGCACGTGTGCATGCGTATGTTATGTGTGTGTGTGAGAGAGAGATAGAGAAAGAGAGAGATAGAGAGAGAGAGAACAATCCGCTGGAATGTCTGAATTATTCCCAGTGCCACGTGGGAAAGAGCTAATGATTAGGAAGGTAGAATAGTTTAACACGTGGTTAAAGAAGTAGTACAAGGGTGAGGGATTCAATTTTTGGATCATTAGTTTCTCTTCCAGGGCAAGTGAGAGCTTTCAAAAATGGACAGGTTGCATCTTAACTGGAGGAGCACCAACGTCCTTGTGTGGATGTTTGCTAGTGGAAATTGGGTGGATTTAAACGAATAAACCAGGAGGATGGGAACCAAAGGAGCAGGTCAGAAACTGAGCAGAATGTAGAGGTGAATAGGACAGCAGGCATGGCCAGACTCATGACTATGATGAAGGATGCATCATGTCAATTCAAAATGTGAGTTGGAGATTGGAATAAATGATAGCAATGAGGCACATAATTATCAGAATTAAACTAATAAGGTTGGACAGTGTGGGGGATGTCAGGGAGTGAAGTGTGTGAGATCAGGAAGCTAGTGTACAAAAGGTATGAGAAGGGAAAGACAAACCAATAAAACGTATTTAAAAACTTTGAACCTAAAAGCAAAACGTATTTGGAAAAATATTGATGAGATGTCAATAGGTACAGAGACAAATGTGTATGACCTGGTGCAGATTGCTGAAACATGGTTACAGAGAGTTCAGGACTGGGCAGTGACATGTCCAAGGGCACTCACTCTTCCGGAAGGTGAGACAAGGAGGAGCAAGAGGTGGAACTGATGTATTGGTTAAGTATGATACCAAGGCTGCACTAGGAAATGATATTGTCACGAGGGAATGACACGTAAATCAGTCCAGGCATAAAATAAAGCAAGAGAAGAAACATCTTGGGAAGAGTAAAGTTCAGCCATGTTCACCAGAAACATTTCTGAGTTCGGAAATAATGACGGCTGGTGACAAGGGCACAACAGTGGGATGAACATGCATATTGACGCAATTAATCAACTTGGCAAAGGTAGCCTCGAAGAACAATTCGTAGACTGTATGAAGGATTGTCATGGATTCAACCAGAGAACGGTTTACTTCAGATTTGATATTATGTGACATGGAAGGATTGATAAATGTTCTTGCAGTTGAGGATCCTCTTGGACGCAACACGCTGTAGTTTCAAACTCAGATTGAATGTATAAGGACAAGACTCACATATGACTGTTTTATTGTTGAGCAATGATAATTATATTGGGCTAAGGAAGGAGTTGGCTTGGGTGGACTGGCCAGAAAAAAGCAAAACAAAACTATGAAGGGCAGGACAGATAAAAAAAAGGTAAAGACAAAAGAAGATACTAAATAACCTCGCAATTAAAGTATATTGGTGAGTGGAAGAGGAATTGTGTATTGGAGAAAAATCATTCATGATTTGACACGGAAATCAATAATAGCTTAAGGGAAAAGTCTCGGGCAAATCATATTACACAAGTTAGTCACACTCTGGAGAACTGGGCAAGGCAGTGGCTTGGTGGTGTTATTGCTGAACTGTTAAGTGAGATACCCAGCAAATGTTCTGATGCCCTGGATTTGAATTCTGCCATGGTAGATGGTGGAGCTTGAATTCAAATGTGGAATTAAGAGACTGATGGTGATCGTGAATCGATTGTAAGGGAAAACACATCTGGTTCACTAATGGCCTTTAAGGAAGGAAACTTCCACCCTTATCAGAGATTCATCACTCTCTGGCCGAAGACATTTCCACTTATCTCCAATATAAAAGGTATTCCCTTAACTATGAGACTATGCCTTTGGGTCCTTTCCCTGCTAACAATAGAAGCATCTTTATGACATCTACTCTGGACAGCCATTTAGTATTTTGAATGATTCAATTAGATTCCCTCATCCTTCTCAATTTCAGCGTGTTTAATCCCAGAGACCTCATATGTTAGGCTTTTCAGTCTTGAGGCCATTCCTGTGAACTGCCTCTGAACACGTTCAAGGGCCCAAAACATCACACAATAATCCAAATGTGGTCTCATTAGAGCCTTATAGAGTCTCAGAAGTACATCGATGCTTTTATATTCAAGTGCTCTAAAAAAATGTCATCATTATATTTGCCTTTGAGACCAATCCTGCCACATGAAATAATGAACTTATGATTGACAATAAAAAAATTACCATGGAGTTACAAAAATGAACAGTATTTAAAGCATGCTGAGAAATGGATCCCAGCTTTGAGTAAACTGTCTGTGCTAATCCACATGCTGTAGAATCCAGACAGGCTGCAGCTACTCACAGACGGTTTGTAAACAAACCTGACAGCAACAGACCCTGCAATGCAAACCTGGAGTTGAAGTTGAATGGGACAACGGAATGCCTCCCTTGGGCCATAAATGTGCCAACCCATGGTTAGGTCTGATTGATCAGAGTTATCCGACATGGTCATTCTGTTGGCAGATCCTCCATATCCTCTCAAAATGATGTGAAGACTCTGAAGAACGGGAATCACCGCAAAACCCCACTTAATGCAGTAAATCGAGAATAATCACCAAAGCAGAAGATACCTTGAAGTCCATCGTAAGAAGGAGAATTCAGCACGTGGAGCCCGGCAATGTTCTATTGGGGTGGTATCTGATCATACAAAGTTAAGTTAAAGCATTAAGTAGATTGTAATGTGTTTCGTTACGTTATAGTACAACTTATCGTTCTAATGTTAATTGAGTTCAATAAATAAATGTTGATGTTTATGAGTCGACTCACAGTTCTTTTGGTGAATATAAGATTTTAAAACACACTTTTGTGACATAAAAGTTTCCTAACAATTCTCTTTGCACTTCAGACTGAAGAATTTTCCAGCATTTAGAAAATAGTCCATGCCAGTATTCTTCTTACCAAAGTGCATGACCTCACACTTACCCCCATTGTACTCCATCTGCCACTTCTTTGCCCACTCTCCTAACGTGTCTTATGCCTGCTGCAGACTCTCCACTTCCGCAATGCTTCCTGTCTCTCCACCTATCTTTCTATCATCTGAAATGTTAACCAGAATGGCCTTAGAACATTCGTCTAGATCATTAATTTACAAAGTAAAAAGTCGTTGTCACAACACTGAGCCTTGTGGAATATCACATGTCACTGGCTACCATACTGACATGATCATTTTTATCCTCACTCGCTGTTTTCTGCCTTTTTAACCTTTGTTGTTTCTCAATTACATCCACACAGATTCTACACCATCTGTCCATATTTCAGTGATGGGAACTGAGTGATGGGACTGCAAAACACTTCTGCATTGGCGCTAATTTATAGCTTGGACATGGACTAAAAATATGACATTGTCGATTCCACTGAATTATGGCGACAACCTATGTCTTTGACGAAATATTCTGTTTGCATTATGGAAGAACAAAAATATGTGAACCTGCTTGAGAGGACACAGCCAATTTCAATTTTTTATATTCTTCCATAATACAGACAGAATATTTGGTCAAAGAAATTGGCTGTCGCCACATTCCAATGGAATTGACAATGTAATATTTTTACTTTACTTGTTTTTTATTTGTATATGAAGAAGACACGAGTTAATAAGGAGATATAAGTTGGTCAAATGAACAACAAATATTGGTGTATGGAGAATAGAATGGAAAATGTGTCTGTGTTCAAATATGTTGGAAGTTTAATGGAAATGTACGAATTATTTAAATGGAGAGATTGGATTGAGGCACAGAGGAATCAGGCACCTGGGTCACACAAAAAATGTCGTGTACATCAAAGTTTCAGAGAGGCCAGACAAATGTTGAAACTTTTTTGAAACAGAATTCATTCAGAAGTAGGAAGAATTTTCTACAGTTTTACAGGGTACTGGTGAGACCACGTAGAAAGAGCTATGGCCATAATGACATGCAAAGGAGTACAGAGAAGATACACTCAACTGATTCCTGTGAAGAATTGTATTTCAGGAAGAAATATTGACCAGACTGGCCCTGGATCTCCTGGAGTTTAGCTGGACAGTATGTGATCTTGTTTAACCTCAGAATATTCCGAATAGTCTTTTTAAGTTGAATTCTGAAATAATATTTCAGTTTGTATGAGAGATTACAATAAGTGGATGGAAAGTAAAACTAAAGAATATCTCATGTCACAAGATGTGGGCTGTTTCAGCCCTCTGAAAGTGTTGTGTATTTGTGCAACTCTCTTCCCAGAGAGCGAGGAAGGCTTGAACATTGAATATTCCTAAGGCAGAGACAGGGAGATTCTTGACTAAGAATGACACAGTAACGTTGTAAGGGCAAAGAAGGAACACTTATGCCTGATGCTCGTTGCTACTTTTTTTGTTGTCTTCAGCTACCGAAAAATTAGGAAACCATTCTCATGAACCTGAAGACTTTTCCTTTCAGATTGATGGACACAACTTTCCAAATGTGCTTTTTTTT
Source organism: Chiloscyllium plagiosum (assembly GCF_037043375.1). NCBI lineage: Eukaryota > Metazoa > Chordata > Chondrichthyes > Orectolobiformes > Hemiscylliidae > Chiloscyllium > Chiloscyllium plagiosum. Next base: position 41,435,529 of record NW_028270182.1, read on the forward strand.
AAACAAGGGAAAAACTTCTTTGAAACTGCTTTAGAAATTAGATAACGTCGAATAGATGTCTTAATAGTGCAGCTTCCTTTCAGTTGTTGTTGTGAGGTGAGTTTCGTTAGCAAAGCCACCGATCCGTTGCCTATGTCTGATTTCCACTCATAATTTGTTAGTGAACCCCAGTGGTCCTCGTGGTGCAGAACCATTAACATTTTTGTTTCAGAGAGAGTTACAGAATTCTGAACAAGTGACAGTGAAGGGACAATGGTTTCGATTCAAGTCAGGATGCAACATGACATTGGAGACGAGACTCTTCACCAATTGATGCTCACAAGCTATGGAAATGCTGAAACTATTTTCTCTTTTCAAGAATTAAAGTGATAGAGTCTTATGACACACAAACAGACCATTCAGCGCAACATGTGTACACCAATCAGAAAACACCAAACTACATTAATGAAAGTTACCTCAAGGCGCATAGCCGACTCTGATTTTGCACTCATTCAGCTGCTGATTAAATGCTGCATTAACTTGTGTTATTTGTTGTCTGGGCTGTCAGTTGGCCTTTTGTTTCAATGTATTCACACTACTTCAAAGGCCGCAACAAGCTCATCAGATCAATAAACATGGTTACATTGTTCAATTATTATTAGAAAATTGGATTTTTCAAACATTCATTTGGAATTTAATGGAGCTAGTCCAACATTAATTGCCGTTGAGAAGTTCTAGCCCAGTGGGTGTTGGTCCATCCAAGTGGCTTTTGGGAAGGAGTACCAGCTGTGCATCTCATGTGCCAGTTTAGCTGCGAGTAAGTATTACTGGTGGTGGACGTCGTGTTGAACAAGTCGCTGTACTGTGATGAACAGCTGGCAGAAAAACGCAGGAATACTGACTCTTTGTCAAAGCAAATATGTGGCAAGGAATTTATTATTCTGCAGAGAAATAACAACTTTGCAACTAGAAGTCTATATAACAATGAAGGAAGGTTTGTTTGTATGTTGTTGGTGTCCTTAAACTAATGTTGTCAAACAGCTGGAATAATGTTGGTGGGTTTATTGAACGAAACTTACACTGAGCATATGAATTAGCTTGGATATTTTCAGGGATGGCCGGGCTGCCCTCGGTTTAGTAAGTGCAGATGCTCCATGGGATGATGCTGATTCGTAATCTCCTCACTCACTGAGCACAGTTCGATGGAAAAAAAATTGGTGCTTCACAATATATCATGGAATCGTATAATAAAGAAGATGCCTATCAAATCTGGCACCATCAAGTGCTGGCACAAGTGTTTTGCCAAGGTTGTACGGTTTCCTTCATCAACCATCCTCACAGGCAATGCATTCCAGAAGCATATCACAATCTGGGTTCAAAACAGTTTTCACAAATCTTCACTCAATCTCTTGTCTTTCACTTTAAACGTGTATCCCTTGTATTTAACCGTTTGACTAAGGGGAACAGCTGCTGTCTTTTCACTCTGTCTATACTTCGCATGCTGTTATACACCTCTGTCAGGTTCACACCATAACCTTCTCTGCTCCAAAGTAAAGCAAAAGCAAATCTAGCCTATCTTCATGGTTAGAGTACTCTCTTGTGTTTTTATTCTTTCAAAGTACAGCATCTCACATATTGCAGTGTTAAGTTTTTTGATCATTGATCTGGCCATCTGAACAATCCGGTTGTACCCTCCTGTAACCTAACACTTTCGTCGTCACTGTGAACCGCGGAATAATCATTGTGTCATCTATAACACTGTTTATCATGCTCTAACCCCAACCCCATCTCCCACATTCTTATCATCAATGTGTATGAATATCAGAAACAAAACTTGATTTTCTACCTGTTCTACAGTCGTTGTTGCAGAGGAAGAATTGATAATTCCAGTCTATAGTTTTCCCTCTTTTGTTGAATTTGCAGCATGATGCAGGAGAGGGTTTTTATTAGGGAGCCACAAATAGTATTTTCGACATGGAACTGAATTCTGCTTTTATACTCCGCCCCTCTGCATGTATTATTCATAAGGCTTGTACATCATTATTCTTTGACTCGCTTTTGGCACTGTGTACTGCAACATTTCCATTTTATGTGGGCCTGCAGCTCATTCTTTATAACATTCGCTGCAATCGCGTCAGAGCACAGATAACATTTTTTTAATCTGCAGGATGGACGCAGGCTCATTCATGAAGTTTGTTTGAAAGAACTAAGGTGATGAGGATAAAGATTAAATTAAATTCTGCATGATAAGCATGCAGTAGAAGATCAAAACACATTCTCATTTCTACGTTGAATTGGAAGCAAATTCATAGATTAAAAAAAACACCCACCGTTCTGGATATTGTTTAGTGACGTAAAATGACATAATGTTGAGTTAATGAATTGGCGAGAAAAGAGAATGTCTGCACTTGATGGAGATACAGAAATGTACAATATGAACAAGAATCCTGTTCATAAAAGAAGTATGAGAAACATTTTGCTAATACACCACCTCCCCTTCCTACTCTTTCCTTATCCACCTACTTCCCTTGCATTGCCCCTTCTGCTGTGACATATCCTTTCACTGACCATCTCCCACTGACCATCTCCCTTCACACTTCTCGCACTGTATATCACACCATTTCCCTATCACTCCCACTTTCTCTGACTCTCCCTTTCGTTTTTTGCTCTCTCACGAAATGCTGGAAATTGCAGACTTCTGTGCTACTACATGTCATCAGTGAATGGTGCCTTTGGAATGATCACTGTCCAACAGCAACAGAAAACAGCATGTTTGCCACTGTCTGATGCGACGTGAACAGGATGGCTTTGTTAACTATTAGTACAGAGAGGAGTTTCTTCCTGTCCCTCTATCACAACACTTAACCAAACAGCCTCATCACCAACAGGACAAACATCTTAGGACAGAATTGGAAGACAATGTATCAATTTTCTTTTGTATATTCTGAGGAAATTGTTCAAACAAACAGTATTCTTGTATTTTGCTCCTTATTCTTTCAACTGATCTTCCAATATAATTTGAGGTGAGATCAGAGAGACTTCCCTTTCAATCGAAGCAGGACTTGACGAAGCGTGGAATCAAAGACCCCGAGCAAAACTGTGATTAATGGGAATTAGAGAACATTCTGCACTGGGAATGGGAACAATGGGAAAACAATCTCTACAAGTTATCTTCCAAATTGCATGCCATCCTGACCAGGAACAAATTTGCTGTTCCTTCACTACCAGTTGTTAAAACATCTTGAAATGTGCCTACAAGCAGCTCTGTGTGTATGTGTATCACTTGGACAGAAGAGATTCAAGTAGGCTGCTCTAGGTCGCCTTTTCCAGAGTGATTGTGTTTGACACGTAAAATCTGCCCATGCTAGTTCCATCCAAAACCTATGGATGACTATGCCCTGTATCAATGTATCTTATGTTTCCACAGTTTCATCTAAAATTTCAGATTGGATGGAGCAACAGGAATGCAGAGTATTGGGCTCTTGGTAAAACTCTTGGTAGTGTAGATGAGTAGATATTCCTCAGTTTCCATGTACATAGATCCCTGAAAGTTGCTACCCAGTTTGATAGAGTTGTTCAGAAGACATATGGTGTGTTTGCTTTTATTGGTAGAGGGATTGAGTTTCGTAACCATTGGGTCATGTACAGCTGTAAACAAAATAAACCCTGGTGCAGCTACACTTGGACTATTGAATACATTTCTGGTCACCTCATTCATAGAAGGATGGGGAATCTTTGGAAAGGGTTCAGAGGAGCTTTACTAGGTTGTTGCCTAGTATGGAGGGAAGGTCTTACGAGGAAAGTCTGAGGGACTTGAGGCTGTTTTCATTTGAGAGAACGTTGAGAGGTGACTTAATTCAGACATAGAATGTAATCAGAGATTAGATTGGCTAGATAGCGAGAGCTTTTTTTCTTGGACGGTAATGGCTAGCACGAGGATATGTAGCTTTAAATTGCGATGTAGTGGATACAGGACAGATGTCAGAGGTAGTTTATTTACTCAAAGAGTAGCGGGATGTGGAACGCACTGCCTGCAACAGAAGTTGACTCGCCAACTTTAAGGCCATTTAAGTGGTCATTGGATAGGCATATGGATGAAAAATGGAGTATTGTAGGTTAGATGGGCTTCAGATTGGTTTCATAACATTGAGGGCAGAAGGGTCAGTACTGCACTGTAACGTACTATGTTCTATATGTGCACAACCCTGTCCAACTGTATATCCACTGATTAAATACTTATGTAGCATACTATTCTTTCCGTTTGATATTGTCCTGTTCACATTCATCGAATGCATGTCGTGTGGAAACAGGTCCTTGGAAGAGTAACCTACACAGACCCATTCTTCTCCCCCCGATATTGCCTAACCTACACATCGGTGAACACAATGAGAAGATTAGCTTGGCCAATTCACCTAATCTGCACATCTTTGAACTGTGGGATGAAATGCACACAGACCTGGAGAGAATATGCAAACTCCACACAGAGAATCGCCTGAGGTTGGAATCGAACCAGACCACGAGCACTGTGAAAGTGTGGCGCTAATCCCTGACCCACAGAGCCACACCAGCAATCAGCATTCTATCTCAGTTTCATTGCTCTGCTTTGCATTTCATTCTGTCTGCCAGAAAGCATGATGGTGATTGGGGAATTATGGTTGTATTCCCCTCAAATCTCCACAACATCTGCTCCCATTCATTTCTGTCTCCTAACTAATGTTATTTTCATTCGTCCCTGGCTCATTAATTCATGGGTTTTAACGAACATGGTCTTCGTACATAGCATTTTTTTTTCTTGGACTGAAGTAAAAAAAATGTAAATCTCACTGTTTTAAAGCGAATAAAACAGCAATAAAATGCTTGCTAATTAAAAAAAACTGAAGCGCAACTTGTGTGTTGACATTACAACATTGCCTTCAGACAGCAGTCAGAGTCATGTTCACACCCATCCAAGCTTCCTCTGTACGGCCAGGGCAACTCTGTCCAGGGACAATCTTTTGCTTGGCAGTTTTTCTAGCGGAAGAGAGAACAACATAATAACAACAACTTGATTGTGTGATTTTTGGGGCTGCAAGCCACTACAATATTGTACATGAACAACACAGCAAAATCATCTAACCTGCGAAAAGAAAACATCCATCAGTTTCCCCCCACCCCCACATCGACACTGACTTCACTAGTGATTGGAGATGAGACCAATACCTAGTGATGTCGACATCCAATCCACTCTCATTGTTATTGTGAGCTGAAAATGTTGTAGTGAAAGGTGTTAACTGGAACTGTTTGTTCAGTAACTGTGATTGATGTCAGTCTCCATGGACTCTAACTGTATCAAGAGAGGTTTTCTCTCTCCTATTAGTAAGGTACCTCTTTCGGTGCTTTAACCCATGGTAGCAGCAGAGACATCACCTCCAACACCGACGGAGTCAGTAGCTACAGAGACAGGGAGAGGAGATATCAGAATCTGAGAACAACAGACTGAAATGTCCCAGTAATGGATCATAACCTGAGAACATTAGACTGGAATGTTACAACAATGGATCAGAATCTAAGAATGTTAGGCTGGAATATTCCAATAATCGATCAGAATCTGAGAACAATAGACTAGAATGTTACAACAATACACAGAGGTTTATCCGGTGGTCTTTTCCTGTTTTCCTGGTCTGGATCAACATTATCATTGCAAATATTCAGTGTACTGATGATTATTCAGGCAGGTTATTATCACACCCTCGCTATTTTTGGTGTTCCTGAGAAGTTTTTCAATCTCTATCTACTTATTAATTACATAAACCATGTTGAACTTCATTGCTTTTTTTTGTTGTCTATATCTGGTAAAGACAGAAATTATTGCATTTAGTTCCATTGTAAATTCCATTCATTATCCACAAATTCCAGACCCCTCCCTCACAAATGTCTGAAACAAAACTGTGAGGACACTTTTTGCGTTGAACTGATGTATGTCTCCATCACCAAACCTGCCCACGACCAGCTTCATAATACACTGAGTCTCTACCACTGTGTCAGTACCGTGGCTCAATAAACCATTGCCTATGCCTTGATAGAGGTCATACTTTACAGTTACAGTTGTCTTCTGGCCACTGCTCCAGTTACGGATAAATCGATCACGAACGAGTAATGTCTCTAAAGTAAGTTCATGATAGGGACACCGTGTCAGAGTAGTAAAGTCGCTGAATGGGTAATTCAGAGGCACAGGTTAGAATACTGAAGATATTGTCCAAAATCCTACCATAGCTGATCACAGAATTTAATTTCAATGATAAGAATCGAAATAAAAACAAATGCACGAACTGTAATCATAAAATGAGGAGAATTTTGTCTAAAAATTTATCTGTTTCAGAGATGTCCTTTGGTAAAGAAATCTAACATCGTTATTTGGTCTGGATTGAGAGTGACTTCAGACCCACAACAATGTGCTTGGCTCTGCACTGCCTTGTGGAAAGGTCACAATTAAGGGCAATTAGTGATGGTCATCAAGTGCTGCCCTTCACAGTGATGCTGATATCGCATGAATACCAAAAACAAACATTAAATCAAACAAAGAAAGCTACTGATGATCTGAAACAAAAAGAAACAAAGTGCTGGGGAAACGAACAGATTTGGCAGCTTCTGTTGAGAGAAAAACAGAGTTAACGTTTTCCATCCACTCAGCATGCATCAGATCTGAAAGCAGCTGGGAAATAGTGTACTTTGCTTTGGTGGAGTGAGTTGAATATATTAAGGAATAGAGAGATAGAGAAAAAGATTTTTAAAAATCAGTTGTTGATAACCAGCTAGGATGGAAATAAAATGTGATATTAATCTCGTTGATTTTTCAATTTTCCTCCATATTCCTGAGTATCATGTCCATGTAGATATCTATCCAAACCCCTTTTAAAAATGAGGTATGTCTCCTCTGACTCTCATCCCTGAGTGTGGTAATTTTCTTTAATTCATTAAAGCGTGTTCCTGGCTGGGCCAGGATATATTTCCCTTTCCGGGTTGCCCACGAGGAGGTGTTAGTGAGCTGCCTTCTTGAACATGCTGTAGGCTGCCAGTGCTTAGATCTGTTTAGTTTCATTTCTTTGAGACCTTGTAGTAATATAACTGAATGCTGGCTTGGTCATTTCAAAGGGCAGTTGAGGGTCAATCACATTGCTTTGTGTCTGGTGTCCCACCATGTATGCCTGACCAAATGAAGATAACAGAATTCCTTCCACGAAGGACACAATTAGTTAGGTGTTTGTTTTTATTTGACAATTGACAAACGTTCATTTGATTGTTAATCCAAATAGTCAATTGAATTCAAATTCCACCATCTGATGAGGCGGGACTCAAATCCAGGTCTGAGTCATTAGCTGGGTTCCTGGATTAATAGACTGGAGATAATAGCACTAGTCCATCGCATCCCCAGCATCTACACTGGTAATGGTAGTGTGACTGAGGTGCAGAAAATTGTGCAGTTACATTGTCAACTACTTCCATGGAGAACAGAATCGGTAATATTTCAGGTCACAGGGACTGTGCAGAGCTGCAATGGTTTTTAAGCCAGGAGTAGAAACTGAGGCGAGAAAGCCATTTGTTAACTCTGAGTGGGTGTGATATATATACAGAGACTTGACTTGTTCGCATCACTGGAAAGTCAGAGGAGGTTCCCTGGATGGTTTTCTTGGGTTTGTTTTATCAGCTACAGCAATGATATAAGGAAACCTGAGGGTCTGGTGTCCCCACTCTGGACAAGGTTTGGACACTGCATTTTGGAGAGAGTCTGGGTCTGCAGAGACTTCATAGGAAGGAGCAGGACACTGCACTATCCTTTCTGAGATTTCCACAAATATTTCTCAATGTTGAACCTTTTCCATGTGCAAAGTGTGAAGCCAGTTCATTTCAACAATGACGTCACAGAGCTGTGAAACCTCCATCCGCACAAAATTTGTCTCACACCAGGGAGAGGACTATACTCAAAATTCCCATCAACTGTTTTGATTCTGGAACTTTCCAGGCAGGAGTGGGTGAAGTATCCATTTTGCCAGAGTGTGATCCTCTCATGTACTCACATGGTGACAGAGACCATCTCAGTCCGGAGAGGTTAATATGTTGGTTCTGTCTCCACAGAGGAAAGAACAGAAAAATCTTGCCGAAATGTTAGGGAATATGGTAACTGGCGAAAATGTGGAACTGCAAGAAGTTAGAATTATTAAAGAGGAAGTAGCGGTGATAAAAAAACAAAGCTCATTGTTGTGAATATTGGTAAGTTGCTGGACTAATTGAGTTATGCATTTAGAGGGCTACAGACTTAGGGCTGGAGACTTGTGCTTGCCGGGTAGCTCTTTCAGGAGCAGGTGCAGTCACGGTGGGTCAATGGCCTAAACCTGTACTGTCAGTTCCTTAACTCTATGAGGGAGGGCAAAGTATGTCAAAGCTTTTAATGTTATGGAAAGGATCCTGCAGACTTGGACGTAGCTACTGTGACCACAGACATTTAAAATAGGAGCGAGATGGAAAACAGCATGCCAAGTGATGAATAAATCTATGTCAGTTGTGTGGGAAATTTTTAGAATTTTTTAGTAATTCGTAATAACTAGATCTTTGGAGAGTAATGATATGATTTGCGGAGTCAGCCAATATTTTAGAAAGGGAAATTGTTATTGATAAACCACTTGGAGTTTATGGAGGATGTTGATTGTGACATCGACAAATGAGAACCAATGGGAACAGTGTATTTGAATTTTTAGGAGGCTTTTGACAGGTGAGTGAAGAACGTTAGAGTCCTTGTGTAAGGGATGAATATACTACATGGAAATGAGAATTGGATAATGGGGAGAATACAGAGACTAAGATTCTTCTCTGGAATAAAGGTCATTGCACATAGGGTTTCCCATGTATCAGTGCTTGGAGCACAGCTGTCCACAAGGCAATGAAATGATTTGAAATGAGCAGCAAATACAGTTCTTTTCATTTTGTATTTATTAGAAGATGAGAGATTGGGAAGTTCGGTCATCACTTATACAATTCACATGAGCCAGCAAGTAATCAGGACAGTAAATGGTACGTTGTCCTTCATTATAAAATGATTCAAGTGGAGATGGAGTAAATTCATCTTCCTGCACTTGTAGTGTGTTGCTTGTGCAGTATTTCTGCCACTGATTACAGATTCTCTCTCCTTTATAAGGAATGATTACATTGTGACTGAGATAGTGCAATATACTTGCACCAAACTTATTCCTGGGATGATAGTATCATGAAAAAAGTGTGAGGATTATGAATGTTTAATACATGGCGCTGAGAGAAAATAACAGGCTTTTACATTTAGACTTGAAGATTAGAGACTAACACTCATTTTGTCAAGAAAAGACAGTGATCATGTGAAAAACTACGTTCTTTCCATTATATTTGATTCCCAATAGTTCACATACCTGCCCGGAGCCCCCATGTTGGTTGAGAGGCAGCTCCAGGCTCTGACTGAACTCTAACTGTCTCAATATGCAGTTGGGGTGTGAACCTGCACTGTTCACAAATCTGTCAGCAGCCACAATACCTTATTCCTGAAAGAGTTAGCCAGTCCCACCAGGTTGTAACCTCCATCGAATTACCAGTCTGTCTTCTCGGAGACAGAAGCTTTTTCCTTGAGACGTGGCACAAACCGCCACTTTCCCTTCTCACCTTCAGTAAACCAAGTTAAAGTAACACGTGTACCACTGTCAATGGACCCAGGAGGAACAACATAGAGCAGTTTATCTGTGTAGTCTCTGCTTCGCTGTTTGTCATGTTGGGGCATCAATGTCATCTTCCTATTTCTGCATAATTGACTTGACAGGTTGAATGACCTCTTCCTGGTCTCATGGAAGAGGTTCAAAGACCTGACTTGGCAACTCCTGGTTCCTGGTAACACCTCGATGTGCTGACGACACGCCTTCCCTCCTCGTGTAATAGGCAGTAGGGACTGAATGGGCTATCCCTGTTCATATTCAATAATTTCAGTGGGTTGAATATATTCAGTTGAAACCAGCTTGAGGTGCTAAATGAGCTCCTCTTATTTAACTGTGGAACACTAGAAAGAGAAATTTCTAGTAAGACTGTTACATGAATGTTGCCTTCACTTTAACAACACAGTTTGGATGCTTTTCTGGCCCTGCTGCACATGGACACGGACTGCCTCAGCAGTGGACACGTGACAAATTATTCTTAATATTGTGTGATCTTCAGAGAACATCTCCACTTCTGACCATAAGATGTGGGAAAGAAGTTGAAACAGCTGAAGAGAGCTACCTTGAGGATGTAGGCAGAGATATCCTGTGACCAATCACAAATATCTTCCCTTCTCCTCTGAATGTCTCTAACCAGTGGGGAGTTTACAATTCATTCCCATTACATTCCATTGTATTCGGGTTCCTTGATACCATCCACATTTAAATCCTGCCTTGATATCAGGGCCAGTCACTCTTACCACGTGTTCATATCTTCTATTCATGTGAATAGGTCACGGTGTGTTTGTGAAAAGTGTTACCTTCTCACAGACGGTAGTGACTGTCGGGAGTTCTGTATTCCAGAGAGGTAGGGGAGGTAGATTACTAAGATATTTGGAAGGGGGCACAATGGATATATGAAGTATCAGAATGTTGTGGACTGCAGGGATGGAGCATAAGAGAGGCGTTGTGGCTTTTGCAGATCAGCTATGATCATATTGAAGCGAAAGACAGGCCAGGAGGGCTGAATGACGTATTTGCGTTTCTGATGTTCTCTCATTCTGTTATTGGGAAGTTACTTTCCTGGAAATTCTGTGATTGGATGTTGCAGTCAGGGAGACCAGATGATTTTGTGGGCTATCTCTGGGTGAGGTATGGGCGCTGTATTTACGGTGAATCTGGATCGGCAACATGACCAACAAATGAAGACAGTTCTGTAAAGGTAGAGGAGTGAGATGTTTCACACCGTCATGCCCCTTCTTTTCCCAAGAATATTTTCCAACGCCATGTCAAACTATGTGTGACAGTCTTCATCCGCTGAATTGTCTCCGCTGTTTCTGTGCACCAGGTTACTGGGGTAAATGGCCTCCGACTGTTCCTATCCATCAGGTTTGAGAGGTTCAGTGGAACATAGGAACATGAGACTGAGGAGAAGGGTTGGTCATTAGACACTTTGAGCATTCTCCGCCAGGCAATAAGATTGTGGCTGATCATGTTGTGGTCTCAGCCTCACTTTCCTGTCTGTAGTTCATTGTCCTTTACCATCCAATGTATAAGTAGCACGGCTTTGAATAAATGCAAACACACAGGCACCATAAACTTCTGGGCAAGAGCATTCCCACTCAAACAGCTGTGAATTTCTCGTCGTCCCTGTTCAGACTGGGTTTGGAGAAGTTTCTGTTTCATTTTCTACTCCAACTCCTCCATTGGTCATGACACATTTTAAATGTAACTACGTTGGTGATATGGCCAATGATGTAGTTCTCGGTCTAGGTCAGGTTCTTTGCTAGACACAAGTCAGGTAGATATCTTTAATTTCTCAAAGTAATTTACCAAAGCAAACTTACTCAAGCTATGATGGAAAGATACGTGGCAAGCCGTGTTAACAAATATGTACATTAATATTTATATTTCAATCTATACTGAGATGCAGTTTGTTTACACAGAAACATACACATACACAGACACATACAAAAAGACACTCACAGTGACCTGTGGTAACTGATGATCAAAATTATCAGCCAGGGCCCCCGCAAATCCTTCTCTAGCACCTTGCAGTGTTCTTGAATATATCTGGTAAGCATGAGATTTCTCCAACTTCAAACATTCTGGTATATCAAATACATCCTCTAATGTGATATGGACTGTCCCCAAGATATCACCACTAATTTCCTGAAATTCCCATGTATTCATGTCTTTCCCCACTGTAAACATTGAGGAGAAATATTTGTTGAGGACATCGCCTATCTCTTACGGTACAACACATACATGTCCACTTTGGTCTTTGAGAGGTCCTATTCTCTCTCGAGTTAATGTTTTTCCTTTAATATACTTAAAGCGCCACTTTGGATTCACCCAGATCTTCTCAGTCAAGGTTATCTCATACCCCCGATTGGCCCTCCTGATTTTCTTCTTCAGTAAACTCCTATATCCCCTGTGTACCTCCAGGGATTTCCTTCATTCCAACTGCATCTACCTGAGCCACGCCTCCTCATTTTGTTTGTTCAAAGCCTAAACATTTCTTGTCAATCAGGGTTCCTCATTCCTGTCAACTTTCCTTTCACACTCACAGGAAATATCGATCTTAAACTCCCATTTGTTGGAGGTCCTTTTGCTTGCAAGCAGACTACTCTAATCAACCCCTGCAAAATCCTGTCTAAGTCCATCAAAATCAACCTTTCCCCAATTTAGAACTTGAATCTGTGGACCAATTTTTTCCCCTCTCCATAACTATTTTAAAACTAATAGAATTATGGTCACTGGTCCCAAAGTGCACATCTACTGTCACCTCACTCACCTGTCCTGACCTAGTTCTTAAGAGGAAGTCAAATTTTGCCCCTTCCCAATTAGGACCCTCGACATACTGCTTGACGGAAGTTTTCTGACGCACTTACTTGATTCCATCCCATCAAATCCCTTAATGCTCTGGCAGTTCTAGTCTGTGTTATCAAAAATAAAACCGCTATTATGACAACCCAAATGTTCCTGCAAGTCTCCCCAATCTCTGTATATATTTTTGAACACCTGTAATTCCTGTTAACTATTTAGGGGCCTATAGTACAACCTCATTAATGTCACCATCCCCTTCTTTTGTCTTAGTTCCACCTACAAAGCCTCACTGGATGATTCATCAGTTGTTTTATCTCTGATCACTGCTGTGATAGTCCCCTTTATCAGAAATGAAACTCCCCTCCACTCTTTCCACTATCTCTGTACCACCTCATGCACTTTACTTGGTACATTAAGCTGTCAGTTCTATCCATCCCTCGGCCATGTTTCTGTAATAGCTACTCTATCCAGCGCCGATTACGTATCCACACCCTGAGTTCATTGGCCTTACCTGTTAGTCCTTTTGCATTGAAATAAATGCAATTTAATCCATCGGCATTCCTTGCTCCCTATCGTATTCCAACTTGATCTATCTCTTCAACGTACTATTCTGAATACTGTATCTCCTTCCAGCCACACATTTGCCTCCCTGCTCTTGAGGATACCACCTCCTGCCAATCTCGCTTAAACACTCCCTTGTAGGACTAGCTAAACTGGCTTCGAAGATATTGGTTCCCCCCTCCAGTGCATGTGCCACCAGTCCCTCTTGAAAAGGTCAACTCTGTCACAGAAAAGCTCCAAATTATCTAAAATTATGAATCCCTCCTCCTGCACCAATTCTTTAGTTACATCTTTTTCTGCCATATCATCCTATTCTTACCTTCACTAGTTCATGACACTGGAAGTAATCAGGTGATTACCACTGTCAAGGTCCTGGTTTTTAACTTTTCTCCTAGATGCCGGTAATCATTCTGTAGAACCACATTCCTTTGTCTACCTTGGTCATTTGTGCCAACGTGCACAATGACTTCTGGTTGGTCCCCCTTCCCCTTGAGAACATTCAGCAGCCACTCAGAAGCATCTTGGACCCTGACACCTGAGAGGCAACGCACCATCCTGGATTCCCTTTTGAGGCCACAGAATCTCTGATCTGTCCCCTTAAGAATCGACTCTTCAATCCCTAAGACCCTGTTTACCTTTATCCTTTCCTGCTACTCCCCAGAGCCAGTCGTAATGCAACCAATCTGGCTACTGCTGATTTCCTGACACCCATTCCCCCATCTGACAAGACGCACACAAAATCCGAATCCAAAATGGTATACTTGTTTTCGAGAGTAATGGCCACAGGAGATTTCTGCGCTCCATGCCTACTCCCTTCGCCATTCCCGGTGGTCGCCCAGCTATTTTTTTCCCAAAAAAATGACAATTTCTTTTTAGTAATTGGAATGCAAATTTTGAAATATTCATGTTCTGAGTAATAATTAGACTTCACAATGAATCTGGCCTTGCAATACGTGCATTTTAAATGCTTATGCTGCACCAAATAATCAGGTATTTGCGAGCGATTACAATGGGAAATAATGGGATACTGACTTTTATTCGCATCAGACACATGACAGAATACAAAACTTTAAAGTATGGGAGCAGGCCATTGGCCACTGTGTGTGCACCAGCTCAAGTAATGTCTCCCAAGCGCCTCCCATTTACCAGCCCTATCTGCAGCCTGTTAAATTCATATTTCCAAATACATGACCAGTTCTCTTTTTAATCTTCATCCACAACTCTCCCAGGCAGTCCATTCCGAATCCTAACAACTCTCTCAATAAAGACGTTTTTTCTTATCTCATTCCTGGATCGCAATAAGTTCACATCATTGTCTGTTCTGCTCCAGGAAGAATAAGCCTTGCAAGAACTGTAACAAACAATACATTGGACAAACAGGCAGAAAACTAGCCACCTGGATAGATGAACAACAACTAGCCAGAAAAAAGACATGACCCACTATTACTAGTATCCCTACATATGGATGAGGAAGTATACTATTTTGAATGGGTCTGCACACCCATCGAGGACAAGGCAAATAGAGACACGAACGAGAATTCCTAGACGTATGGCATTCCAATCGGAACTCCATCAGGTAAAACATCGATTTTGATTCCAACTCACATTCTCTGAGAAAAAGAACCGGACATGAAATCACCAATACTGGAAGTTACATCACTTACTCAAGGAAACCTAAACACTTAAATATAAATTCGGAAAAAACGCTGGCACTTCACCGGAGGCTCACTGATAATGTTCCCCCGTATAGTGATTAACCGTCTGAAAATGAACTCTTAGCGAGCAAACTGACATACAGAAGAAACGCAATTTCTCTCATGCTTTCTTTAACTAAATCCTTTATTCCAGTTATCATTGTGATTATTTATAACGTATTGGTATTCTTCTGTAAAGCAATGTGGCATCTGTCTGTGTGAATGTGTGTGTGAGAGAGAGACCGAACAATCCTCTTCAATCTCTGAATTACTCCCTGTGCCATATGGAAAAGAGGCAAATATTAGGACGGCAGAATAGCTTAACATGTTGTTAAAAAGCTAGTTCAGGGTTGATGGTTTCAGATTTTTGGATCATTGGGATTTCTTTCAGGACAGGAAGGACCTGTGCAAAAAAGACAGGTTGCATCTTAAGTGGAGGAGCAGCAAAGTCCTTGTGGGGAGGTTTGCTAGTGCAAGTCGAATGGATTTAAACTAATTAAGCAGGAGTGTGGGAACCAACGCAGCAGGTCAGAAACTGAGTAGAAAGTCGAGGTGAACAGGACATCAGGCACGGCCAGTGGAATGACCATGCTGAGGGAAGGAATCATATCAGTTCACATTGTGAGATGCAAGTTGGAATAAATGATAGAGAAGAGGGGCAGGTTTATCAGGGATTCACAAATAAGGATGGGGAGTGTGGGGGCTGTGAGGGATTGAGACGTTTGAAATCAGGAAGACTGTGCACAAGAAAATATTAAAGGGGAAAGAGGTCGGGGTGTAGTGGGGTTCTGTGATAAACAACTGGCTCCAAAAAACAGGAAAGCTTGCTTTTTGTCAAAGTGAATACCTGGGAAGGAATGTATTATGCTTCAGAGAATTAGTACCCTTATAGCTAAAAGTATGCATTATATTAAAGGAGAAGCTATGTCCATAATATTGCTGTAGCTATAATAATGGTGGGCAAAGTGCTCGTTCTGTTGTTGGACAATGCTTGAGAGCATGTGAATTATCCTGGATGTTCCCAGAGATGCCCTAGGTTAAGTAAGTGCATTGTGAGAACTTGCATGAGATGATGTTGGTTTGTAATCTCACCACTTACTGAGTCCAGTCAAAGGAACAAACCAGCAACTGCCATTGCTTATTATCTCAGAATATATCAGAGTCTTCATGGCTGCCACCGCATAGAATCATGCAACAAAGAAAAGGCCTATCACGTCTGCACCAGCAAGTGCACATCCAAAGGTTTTTTAAACGTTTGTGAGGTTACCTCCCTCAACGACCCACCTAGACAATGCATTCCAGATTCATACCACCCTCTCAGTGCGAAACACATTCCACAAATCCTCTCTCAATTCCCTGCCTTTCACTTCATAAATGCGTCCCTTTGTTATTGCCCCTTTGACTAAGGGAAACAGCTTCTGTCTGTTCAGCCTCTCCATATCCCTTATGCACTTGTACACCTGTACCATTTTCCCTCCTCAACCTTCCCTGCTGCAAAGGAAAAACGAGTAAACTTAGCCCTCCCCATTCATAGATGGGCGGCACGGTGGCACAGTGGTTAGCACTGCTGCCTCACAGCGCCAGAGATCCGGGTTTAATTCCCGACTCAGGCGACTGAATGTGAGGAGTTTGCACGTTCTCCCCGTGTCTGTGTGGGTTTTCTCCGGGTGCTCCGGTTTCCTCCCACAGTCCAAAGATGTGCAGGTCAGGCTATGCTAAATTGCCCATAGTGTTAGGTAAGGAGTAAATGTAGGGGAATGGGTGGATTGCGCTTCAGCGGGGTGGTGTGGACTTGTTGGGCCGAATTAAGATTGAATACTCACTTGTCTTATTACTTCTGACATGCACCATCGAACATTTATCAGTGTTAAATTTCATCGGCTGGTTATCTGAATAATCTGTTTCTATCCTCCTGTAGCTTAACCCTTTCCTCCTGACTGTGAGCCACCCAGCTCAGCTTTGTGTCATCCACAACATTGTTTATCATTCCACTGCCACCGGCCACCCACATCTTCCACATTCTCACCATCATCATTTATGAATATCACAAATCAACCGTGATTTCCTTCCTGTTCTCCAGATCTTATCCAGAGGAAGATTTGAGAATTCCAGTCTCTGGCTTTTCTTATTTTGGTCAATTTGCAGAGTGATGTGCCTAACATCTTTTATGAGGAAGCCACAAATAACATTTTCGACACAGAGTTGAATTCATCTTTTACACTTTGCCCCTCTTCATGTTTTAGTCATAAAACATGTAGATAATTTAGGATGAACTAGTTTTTGGCACCTTGCACTGTAACATTAGCATTTTGGAGGCACTGTTCTTTGTTACATTCACTGCAATAGTCAGAAAAGAAGAAACTTTTCATCTGCAGGATGGACACAGACTCATTCATTGTTTCTTTAAATCAGCTAGAGGCTGCACCACTCCCCAATTCTCTTTCTTTCTCCGGCTCATTCGCCATGCTCATCAGATATATGGGGCTAGAATGCAATTAAATTCTATGTTATGGACAAACTGCACAAGATCAAATCATATTGTCATGTCTACCTTAAATTGGAAGCAAATACATACTGTAAAAAAATTCAAAAACACCACACTAGATGAGAAAAAAAACATCTGCACTTGATGGAGATACAGAAATATAAAGTACATGTACAATCTGAACAAGAATCAAGTGATAGAAAAGAAAGTACATGAATTATTTTCTTAATTTTGAATGGAAACCAGATCTTGATTTTCCTGAATAGTGATGTTTTTGCACACAATCCCGCTTCCTCAAAAACAAGTTTTTCCCTGTCACTAAAACTTCATCTGCCATTCTTCGTCCTCCGTCCTACTCTTTCCTTACACTCCTACTTTCCTTGCACTACCCCTTCTGCTGCTACATACTCTTCCACTGTTGATCTCCCTTCTACCCTTCTTCTGCCACTCCCACTGTAAGTTACATAAATTCCCCAGTTACTCCCACGTCATCTGACCATCGCGTTCACTATTTGCTTTCCAACTGGGATGATGGGAGCTGCTGGCTTCTGTGCTGCTTTTGATCATTAGTAAATGATGAGATTGGGATGATCAATATCCAATCTGAACTGACAAGAGTGTGTTTCTGTCACTGCCTGATGCACTGTGAACAGGATGGTTTTGTTCCCCATGGTACAGAGTGGAGTGTTTTTCTGTCTCTATGTCACAGCGCTTAACCAAACAGCTTCATCACAAATAGGATGAATCTCTCCTCAGAATCAGAAGTCCATGTATCAGCTTTCCTTTAAATTTTGTGAGGACAGTGAACACACTGTTCAAACAAGCCATGTTCTATCCTTTTGCTTTTTATTATTTTAAGGATTTTCCAATGCCATTTGAGGTGAGATCAGAGTCACTTCCCTTGAATCAAAGTAGTATTTGACTCATGTGACGTCAGGAACCCTGAGTAAACTGTGGTCAATGGGAATCGGAGGAAATTCTGTGCTCGTAATTTCCTCACTAAGCAATGGCAACTTCCCCAGAGCTTTTGGGAATGACAAATATACTATGCCCTTCTAGTACGTTCCAAAACCATGGATGACTTTGTCCCGTTAATAATATCAACATATATTATGTTTTTACAGTTTGGTCTAAAATCTCAGAAAAGTAAGACCATGCTGATTGAGTGTCACCCCAATGAAATCAGGGCGTTACAATAAGATTACGATTCAGATTATTTTCAAGCAGTTATTTTTTGAGGACTGGTCGTGTGATGTCAGTGCCAGTGATATCAACATTTTATCTGTCCAAAAGCATCACATCCCATTGGCTCAAGGCTGCACCACTCCCCAATTCTCTTTCTTTCTCCGGCTCATTCACCATGCTCATCAGATATATGGTGCCCACAAGATGCAATAATACAGTGCCTATGACGCCTCGAAACCTGCCTCCCGACCCGTGCCCTGCACTCTGACTGCATCCCCTCCCCCAAATGCACCTGCTGTAGTATCTGCACCATCCCTCCAAACCTTCCACACTCTGATGTTGAATGTTCTGTACTTAGAAAAGGTCTCAATTTTATCCCGCTCTGTCCCCACTTTAATGAATTTCGGGCACAGCATGATGCTGAACTCTTCTTCCACCGTCTTCTCCTTGGTGCCCATTACTGTGGGCAAAGATTCCACTCTCTTCGCCAAGCTCCGATACTCTTCCTCCACCTGGACCTCTCGCTCTGGCGTTTGCTTGAACTCAATCTGTTCATTGAGAATGCTCGATGTGACATTGTTTGTTTTAATTTCTCTGCATCCCCTCACCCAATCCACAAATTACACTCTGAACAGGCTGTACGCCGTGTGCTTTGATCCAACCCTGACTTTGTTATTCAGCCTGTGCTGGTAAGGGTTGTGCTGCTGTACTCTGGTGGACTAACCTCTACATTGCACAGACTGAGCACCAGCTCTCAGATACCTCCTCATGTCACCTGCTGGACCATAACCCTACCATGGCACATCAGGCCATTGTATCAACTATGATAAACTGACCACATTTCATTTGGTCATTTACACCCCACTTGCCCCCACATAACAGTCCCCAAGTTGATGGTCCTCTGATAGCAGAGCTCATTTGAATCTCCTCCTGAAAATTCACAAACAGAACTGCCCGGGCAGACCCGTTGCTTCAGCCTGCTCCTGCCACACAGGGGGGGGGGGGGGGGTGCATGGATACACACGTGGGCCCCAGTCAAACCTGTCTCTTCATGGGGTACGTAGACATTCCCTGTTCAAGTTCTTTCCAGCTCTATCCACCACTCTTTCTCCAATGCATAAATGATATAATCGATTCTGCTTCCCTCTCTTGTCCTGACTTGGGAAAAAAAAACATCGATTTCACTTCCAATTTGCATCCCTCCCTCACTTTCACTGAGTTTTTCTCTGACTCATCCCTTCCTTTCCTCGGTATCTCTGTTTCCATTTCTCAGGATCGACAGGCCACTAACATCCAGTATTAACCCACCGACGGCCACAGCTACCTGGAGTATACACCCTCATACCCTGTGTGCTGCAAAGACTCCATTCCATTCCACCAGTTATTCTGTCTCCATCGCATTGCATCTGATGATGTCAATTTCAAAAATGTGGTCTCCAAAATGTCCACCTTCTTCATCAACTGAGGATTTCCCTTGCAATGCTCTTGACAGGGCCCTCAACCAGGTCTGACCCACCTCCTCCACTTCTATCCTCACCCTCTCTCTACCATCCTGCAACAGCGAGAGAATTCCTCTTGCCCTGGCTTACCATCCCACTAGCGTTCACATGAAGAGGATCATCAGCCGCCATTTCCCCCACCTCCAGCAAGATGTCATCACCAGATATGTATTTCCCTCCTCTCTCTTGTCCGCCTTCTGGAGGGGCCAGGACACCCTGGTTAACTCTTTATTCACTCCCAATATTACGCCCTCACCCCACACCACAGATGCACTTCTCTTGCCTCTGCCGAAGGTGTAACACTTTCGCACTTCTGTCCTCCTTTCTCAATATCCAAGGGCTCAACCACACCGCACCAATGAAGCAGCACCTTACCGACATTTCCCACAATGTAGTCTAATAGATTCGCTGCTCACAATGTTGTCTCTCTACACTGGGGAAACTAATGGTAGAATGGGTGACCGCTTCACTGAACGTCCAAAGTGTACCTATACAAATGACCCTGAGCTTCCAGTTGCCTGCCAGTTTAATACCGCATCCTGTTCCCTGGCCAATATCTCTGTGTCAGGCTTGCTGTAGTGTTCCAGGAAAAGTCAATGCAAACTGGAAGAACAACGCCTCATTTACCATGTGCGGACCCTACAGCCCTTCAGACTCAAAATCAAGTTCAATAGCTTTCGGCCCTGAACTCCCCAATGTCCTCTTCCCCGACCAATGATAAACCAAGCCTAGTTCTCATATCGCCTTCCATTACTCACCCTCTATTGTTAGCTACTAACTATCTCCATTAACAGCTGTCCAGCCTCTTCTGCATATCAACCAACATTTTCCGAGCTACCATCAGTTCTGAGGAAGGGTCACTGGACCCGAAACTTTAACTGTGATTTCTCTGCACATATGCTCCCAGACCCACTGAGCTTTAGAAGCAACTTCCGTTTTTGTTTCAACATTTTCATGGCAAGTTCTCACAATCCAATACGTCATCAATATTTAGAGCCTTGTCAAAGATAGGAACTTTGTAATTTTTTTTCATTTAATGTCCATAACAAATTATTCGAGATCCAAGTGAGACAGGAGCTTTGCTGTTATCGTTCAGATCAGAACATTTGTCACAGTTCAGAAAGAAAAAGAAATCGAAAGAGCTGGAGCAAAACTCAACAAAGCTGGCAGAATCTGAGCAGAGATGCACAGAATTAACCTTTGACTTTTCAGAAGTGTCACATCATAATCATGCACAGCACGGAGCATCACGGAAGGCAACCTTCCATCCATTTATACGTCTCATTGTCGCCGAAAGGCTGGTAGCAAAAAGAAAATCACTCACAAACCGCTAATGATCTCCTACAACCTCTTCAAACAGGAAGAAGATAGAGAGGTTTGAAAACATCGACCAGCATATTCAGGAACATTTTCTTCCCTACCGTAATTAGACTGACGAATTGACATCTTTAACTTCAAATAATACTAGTCTTGCAAATAGCGATCTTGCTTTGCACATCTCCTGTGCAGCTGTCACCTAATATGCCTCACTCTGTTGAAGTACCCCATGAGCTGTGTTTTTTGTCTACTATCATGTTCCTGCCCTACTCACAAAACAAAGCTTTCCATTTTACATTTGACTAAAAATAAATCCAATCAAATCAAATAAAACACGTGGACTACAATGGCTCGTGGTCTTCTCAAGAACAGCTAGAAAAGTGAAGTAATGCTGGCCCAGCCAGTGATACCCATATCCCATTAAGGAATACAAGACGATGACCACACTCAGGGAAGAGAGACAGGGAGATAAAATCACTTTAAACTTTGTCTTAGACATATACCGGTTTCCCGCACTATCTGAAAGCACAGTGTTCCTTTCATAAGTTGTTATGGTGTAAAGTGAAGAGGCATTCATTTGTACGGGGAAAAAAATCGGCATTCTTCGTAAAAGTGAAAATCCTCTTTGGATTTATTTTGATTAGCGAAAACAGGTCCTAATGTAGACATTTGGAAAGGGAAGCGGTGAAAATTGAACTTTTGAAAAGCAGGGGATACCTGTATTTACCTGGGCATGTCATCAGCGAACTTGCAGCTGGCGTTGTTTGGAATTTGGCATCACAGCCGTGTGTGTACAGGGAGTACAGTAGGGTGCTGAGGACGCATTCTTGGGGTATCCAGTGTTGAGTGTGATTGTGGTCCAGGTGCAGATATCTATCTTCACTAATTGCGGTCTGTTGGTCAGAAACCAGGGGATCCAGTTGCAGAGTGTAGAGTCGCGACTAAGGTCACAGAATTTTGAGATCAGTCTGGAGGGGAGAATGATGTTTGAGGTGGAGCTGTCATCAATGAGCAGGAGTCTGGTGTAGTTGTCCTTGTTGCCCAGATGTCCCAGGGATGTGTGCAGAGAACGGGGTATTGCATCCGTTCTGGGCCAGTTACATCAGTCGGCAAATTATAAGGGATCAGGTCAGGCTGGTAGACTGGAGGTGATGTGGGCCATAATCAGCCTTTCAAATCACTCCATGTTTATTGAGGTCATAGCCACTGGGCGCTAGTCATTAAGGCACGTTACATGTGCTTTTTCACTTACGAGGATGATGGTGATCTTCTCGATGCAGGTTGGCACTTCAGCTTGTAAGAGGGAGAAGCTGAAGTTGTATGTGAATACCTCTATCAGTTGGTCCTCACAGGATCTGAGTACACAACCGGGAACATCGTCCAGGTCCGTCACTTCCCTTGCCTTGACTCTCAGGAAAACCGATCATGTCTGCAGCAGTGACAGCGGGCACAGATACATCCGAGGCTGTCGGGACAGGTTTCAGCCTGGCAGTCACACAGTTATTCATTATAGACATTCCTTCCCCCACCTCCCTCCATCGTTATCAACACAGTGACATTGGTTGGTGTAAACACCACACAGTTATTGGCCAGACAGAATGCCATCAATAGACTGGGATTGTGCGCCATAATGAAGTAAACTCACAACAAAACGGGGAAGGGTGTGCTTCGACTGAGAGTCAGTGGTGCAGGGAGTGAAGACTTTGCAGGTGTAATTCCACTCAAGCCATTTCTTCAACATGAATGGAGTCAAACACCTTGTGTGTTGTGCATTTTAGATGGTGGCCAGTCTTTAAGGAGCCAGGAAATGTATTATACATAGACAAATTGGACAAAGGACCTGAAGGCAGTAATGGTTTGGTACGCAGATGATATTGAGGAAATGGGGAGGCTGCTGAAAGACTTGGACAGTTTCGGACTGTGGGAAAACATGTGGCTGATGGAACACAATATGGAATCATGTGAGATTATGCACTTTGATAGGCGGAATAGAGGCAGACACTATGTTCTAATAGGATCCATTCAATCTGAAGCACAAAAGGATTTTGAATCACTCGTCCTCACTTATGGTTAATGTGCAGGTTCAATTGACAGTTACGAAAGCAAATGCAATGTTCGCATTCATTTCAAGAGAACAAGAATACGAGAGGGGAGACATACTGCTGAGAATGTAATGGGCTTTGGTCAGACAGCATTTGGCATATTGTGAGCTGCTGAGGGATTCCGGCTTGTCATATGAGCGGCAGTGTGTGTACTCGATGGAACTTAGAAGAATGGCGGGGGGGGGGGGGGGGGGAGCATCTGATTGAAACTGATCGATTACTGCAAACATTGATACAGTCAGTATGTAGAACATATTTCCACAAGACAGAGAGACAGTGCTAAAACAGAACAGTGCATAATTGTAAGTCTCTGATCTGCTCTTGTATTTGTAAGTTGATTTGATTTCACGTTCTGGTCAATGGTAACCCCTGTGAAATAGACGGTGGGAGGATTCAGTGTAGCCATTAATCTGTTGAATGTAAGCTACTATCTGTGAGTCTCACCGGGCGGGAGTACATTGTCTCTACGATGATTGTCATTTGCCATCTAGTCATTTCGAAGGATTGAGCCTGTTACACCAGTATTGTTGATTTTAACTAAAACGTTAAATTTATCACAGCATTCATCAACAATATATCATTGAATACGGAACACCCTTCTAATAACAGAAAAAGTCTAAAATGTTCAATATTAGAAACACTGCTTTCCTGTTCGTGTTCAAATCAGACAATCTGTCCCATCGAGATGCTCAACTTGGATGTTTTTTTTTAAAAAAATGTTTTTGGATGTGGGCATCACTGGATGGGCCCAGCATTTCTTGCCCGTCCCGAGTTGCACTTGAGAAGGTGGTGGTGTGCTACTTTCTCGAACTGGTGCAATCTACGTGCTGTGCGTTGTGATTAAGGAGGGAATTCTAGTGTTTTGAACCAGCAACAGGGAAGGAACGTCGATATATTTCCAAATCAGGATGTTGACTGGTTTGCAGGGGAATGTTAAGTTGATGTTGTTCTCAAAAGTCTACTGCCCTTGTCATTCTTCATGGAAGTGTTCGTGAAATTAGAAGGAGCTCTCTGAGGATCTTTGTGGAATATCTGCATTGTGTCTAGTAGATAGTACGCACTGCTGTTCCTGAGCGACCGTGGTGAAAGGGAGTGAATGCTTGTGGATGTGGTGCAAATCAAATGGGCTGCTTTATCCTGGATGGTGTCAAGCTTCTTTAGTGTTGTTGGGGCTGCACTCATTCAGGCAAGTGAGGATTATTCCATCTCATTCCTGACTTGTGCCGTGTAAATGTTGGACAGGCTTTGGGACGTCAGGAGGTGAGTTAATCGCGCAGTATTCCTAGCCTCTGATCTGCACTTATCTGTGGTGAGTCCAGTTGAGTTTATGGTCAATGATACCCCCCAAGATTTTGATAGTGGGGAAATTTAGTTACGATAATGCTGCTGAATAACAAGTGGTTATATTGTTTCTCATTCGTGATGGTCATTGTCTGGATTTGTGTGGCACGAATGTTACTTGCCACTTGTCAGCCCAAGCCTGGATAATCCCCACTTCCGACCTTATGATGGAAGGAAGGTCATTGTTAAAGCTGCTGAAGATGTTTGTACCGAGAATATTATCCTAAGGGACGACTGCAGATATGTTCTGGAGCTGAGATGACTGACCTCCAACAACAATGACCATCTTCCTATCTGTCAGGTATAAATCAAATAATGGAGTGTTAGCCCGTGATACCCTTTTTGTTTGGGGTCCTTGATGTCACATTTGTCAGAACGCAGGCTTGATGTCAAGGCTGGAATTCAGTTCCTTTTTCTATGTTTAAACCAAGGCTGTGATGAGGTCAGGAGCTGAGTGACCCTGGTGGAACACAAAATGGATGTCACTGAGCAGGTTATAGTTGAGCAGGTGCTGCTTGATAACACTGCTGATGAGCCTTTCCATCACTTTACTGATGATGGAGAGTACACTGATGAGGCGGTATTTGGATGGGTTGACTTTGTCCTGCGTTTTATGTACAGAACATACTTGAGCAGTTTTTTTCCCATTGTCGGTTTTTAACCGTACTGGAACAGCTTGTCTAGGGAAGCGGGAAGTTCTGGAGTACAAGTCTTCAGGACTATCGCCTGCATGTTATCAGGGTTATAGCCTTTTCAGTATCCAGTGCCTTCAATCGTTTCTTGATATCAGTCAATCGAATTGACTGATGACTGCTATCTGTAATGATGGGGACCAGGAGAGGAGGCCGAAATGGATCATCCACTCAAAACTTCTGACTGAAGATTTACGCGAAAGCTTCAGCCTTATATTTTGCACTGATGTTCTGTGCTTTTCCATCGTTGAGGATGGGGATATTTGTGGAGACTCCTACTCCAGTGAGTTGTTTGATCGTCCACCACCATCCATGATCAGATTAGGAAGACTGCAGAGCTTAAATCTGATGCATTCGTTGTGGAAGAGCTTAGTTCTGTCTGTCCCTTGCTGTTTATGTTATTTGGCACGCAAGTATTTCTGTTTGGAAGCTTCAGCAGATTAACATTTTATCTTTGTATATTCCTGTTTCTGCTCCTGGCATGCATTCCTGCACTCTCCATTGAACCAGAGTTGATCCTCTGCCTTGATGGTAATGGTTGAATGGGGGTATATGATGGGCCGTGACATTACAGTTTGTGCTTGAGTACAGTTCTGCTGCTATTAATGATCCACAGTGTCTTATGGACGCTCAGTCTTGAGTTGCTAGATCTCTTCGAAATCTGTGCCATTTAGCATGGTGGTAGTGCCACACAACACAATAGAGTTTATTCTGAATGTGACCACGAGACTTTTACCGATACTGTCATGGACAGATACATCTGCAGTTGATAGATTGGTAAGGATGAGGTCATGTATGATTTTCCCCCCTCTTGTTCTTTCCCTCACCACCTGCTGCAGACCCAATCTAGAATCTATGTCCTTTAGGACCCGACCAGCTTGATCAGTAGTACTGCTGCCAAACTATTCTTGGTGATCGACTTTGAAATCTCCCAGAATATGCTTTGTGCCCTTGCCTCAGTCACTGTTTTCTCCAAGTGTTGTTTAACATAGAGGAGCACTGATTCAGATGAGGAACGACGTTACGTGGTAATCAATAGGAGAATTCTTTGTCCATGTTTAATATGAAGCCATGGGACTTCATTAGGTCTGGAGTCAATTCTGGAGACTACCAGAGCAACTATCTCCCGACTCTATCTCACTGAGCTACCCCCTCTGCTGGATCAGTCCTGCCTTTTGGGGAGGACATATCCAGGGATGGTGATGGTGGTGGCTGGGTTAATTTTGTAAGGTATGATTCCGTGAGTATGACTATGTCGGGCTGTTGCTTGACTAGTCTGTAAGGCAGTTGTCCCAAATTTTGGCAATACCCCTTAGATGACAGTAAGGAAGACTTTGGAGGTTCTACAGTGGTGTTTCTAATGTTGACTTTTCCAGTGCACAGTTTGATGCCAGGTGGTCCAGCCGGTTTCATTTCATTGAAACTTTGTAACGATTGGTACAACTGAATGACTCACGAGACCATTTCAGGGGGCGATTGCGAGTCAATGACATTGCCTTGGCTCTGGAGTTGCATGTCAGCCAAACCAGGTGAGGATAGAAGATTCCTTCATTGAATGATATTAGCGATCCAGATGGATTTTTCTGAAAATCGGCAATGGTTTTATTCTCATAGATAGATTCTTAATTCCAGGGATATTTTAAAATTATTGAATTGAAGCTCCACCATCTGTAGTGGCGGGATTCGAACTTGGGTCCAAATAACAGGAGCTGATTGTCTGGATTGATAATCTATCGGTAATAACGTGAGACCTACTTGGAACCACATGTCGTACTCAACTGCTATTTCTTGTGTTACACTGTTTTTCATTCAATGCTTATGTTATTCTGGAATCTCATCCTTCATTAAATCCTGATTGAAATACACAGTCATGAATGTCCTCTCGACTGCTTGAATTTCATTCAATCTGTTTCGTTTGAACAGACATTTCAAGGCAGCTGCACATCAGAAAAGAACAGGAAGTAAGAATGGCTGACTATGCACTTTCGTGTCACCAGACCAGCATGTCTGGGTATGTCAGTTAGTCTGATCTTCGAGTATGATAAAAGATCGGCAGGACGTCAAGGATCGAAGAGTCTGCAATGTGCTGTACTGTGCTGTGTTTTATATTTCACCCAGCCTGTGTATTCTTATCAATTGTTGAATGTGTGAGGGGGTGATGTGTGTGAGATCAGAAAGCTGGGGAGAGGCGTTAGCCCAAAACTTCCAGTTATGTTGTTCATTGTTCCATTCACCTGAATGCCATTACACGATGTGTGGTGTCCTACACCAGGTAGGTTCCGCCAAGTTCAGTTATTAACGTGATTCTTTACTTGTCATTTTCTGCTGTTTTCTTCAGATGCAATCTGTTGGGTGACCCATCTATTAATCAGATGTTTGCTAAGTTGCGTGAATTGGGCAAAAATAAGACGTCAAATATGATTATTCGACTGTACTATAATCTCTGAAAAGCATTAGGTTGATTCTATATTTATGGATCTAAAATATAAACTCCTGTCAAGATTTTCTGACACAGAAATAAAGAATGTACATTTTATTTTCTATCGAACAACCAACATGGATCTAACTTTTTTGGCGATCAGAATTACATACATAATGTCAGGATTCAAAACAATGCATTGTCACTCCAACATTTTGAAAGCGGTTGGCTTCTGAATGATTAAATGTTCAGGGTGAGCAAACGATTGAACAATCAAATAGAATTAGCGTTCTT
The DNA here is from genome assembly GCF_037043375.1 of Chiloscyllium plagiosum. Taxonomy (NCBI): domain Eukaryota; kingdom Metazoa; phylum Chordata; class Chondrichthyes; order Orectolobiformes; family Hemiscylliidae; genus Chiloscyllium; species Chiloscyllium plagiosum. The sequence goes on from NW_028270182.1 coordinate 41,463,609, forward strand.
ATACATTTATACACAATCAATCAGTTTAATTTCTCACTGAAATGTACAAGCTTCAGATATTTGCCAGCGAATTAGAAATGGCTATAATTTAACATGCACTGTGAATATTAAACTAAATAAATGATTTGTGTTATCAAATGTCAGTGAACAATAATTTGAAAATGTTTAATTTTAGAAAAAAAAGTTATTTAATTTGAAATGCAGACAGTGAACAAAAACGATAAACATTTTATCGTGTGAGTGAAAAGTCAGACCTTTTCAAAGAGACTTGTGCCAAAGCAATGACAAATTTGTTTTCGTAATTGCAATACAACATTTAAAATATTCATGTTCTGAGCAATAATTAAACTATATAATGAAGATGGTCTTGCAATACTTGCATTTTAAATGCTTATGCTGCACTGAATAATCAGATAAGCGCGAGCATTTACAATGGGAAATAATCGGATACTGACTTTTATTCATATCAGACACATGATAGAGTGCAAAACTTTAAAGTACAGGAGGAGGCCATTGGCCACTGTGTGTGCATCGGCTCCAGGAATGTCTCCAAAGCCCTTCCCATTTGCTAGCCTTATCTTTGCAGCCTGTTAAATTCATATTTCCAAATACACATCCAGATCTCTTTATAATCCTCATCCACAACTCTGCCAGGCAGTCCATTCCAAATCCTAACAACTCTCTCAATAAAGAAGTTTTTCCTTATCTCAAACCTGGATCTTTTGCTAAAAATATTGAAATTAGAAATCAATGATGCTGTCATGCCAACTAACGGAAACAGAGTATTCCTGTTTTACTCTATAACGTTTTTTCATACTTTTGAGCACCGCAATAAGTTCAGATATTTGTCTGTTCTTCTCCAGGAAGAATAAGCCTTGCAAAAACTGTAACAAGCACTACATTGGAAAAACAGGCAGAAAACTAGCCACCTGGATACATGAACAACAGCTATCTAGAAAAAAAGATATGACCCACTATCACTCGTATCCTTACATACAGATGAGGAAGTACACCATTTCGACTGGGTCAATCTAGGACAAGCCAAACAGAAACACGCACGAGAATTCCGAGAAGCAGAGTATTCCAACCTGAACTCGATCAACAAACACATCGATTTTGATTCCATCTAACACTCTCTGAGAAAAAGAACCGGACATAAAATCACCAATACTGGAAATTACATCACTGACTCAAGGAAACCTAAACACATAAATAGCAACCATGACATAACACCAGCACTTCACCAGAGGCTCACTGATAATGTTCCCTAGTATAGTGATGAACCATCTGAAAATGAACTCTCCAGCTCAGCGAGCAAACTGACATCCAGAAGAAGCACAATTTCTCTCATCCTGCCTTTAACTAAATCCTTCTTTCCAGCTATCATTCCAATTATTTTAAGGTTATTTGTATTCTTCTGTAAAGTAATTTGGTGTCTGTCTTTCTGTCTTCTGAATGTGTGTGTGTTGGGGTGGGGTTGGTGCGAGAGAGAGAGAGAGAGGGTGAGAGAGAAAGAGGGGGAGAGCGAGGGAAAGAAAACAATCCTCTGTAATCTCTGGATTACTCCCCGTGCCATGTGAAAAAGAGGGAAGGATGAGGAAGACAATATAGCTTGACATATTGTTAACAAGCTAGTTCAAGGATGGGGGTTTCAGATTTTTGGATCAATGGGACCTCTTGAAAGGCAAGCGAGCACCTTTACGAAAAAGACAAGTTGTATCTTAACTGGACGAGCACCAACATCGTTGTTGGGAGGTTTGTTAGTGCAAGTCAGATGGATTTGAATAAACCAGGAGAGTGAGAACCAAAGCAGCAGATCAGGAACTGAGTAGAAGTTCGAGGTGAATAGGACATCAGGCACGACCAGTCTAATGACCATGCCGAGAGAAGGAATCAAATCAGTCCAAAATGTGAGTTGGGAGTTGTAATAAATTATCGAGATTAGACGCAGGTTTATCAGGGATTAATAAATAAGGATGGAGAGTGTGGGAGATGTGAGGGAGTGAGGTGTGTGAGATCAGGGAGACAGTGCACAAGAAAATGATAAAGTGGAAAGAGGTTGGGGTGGGGAATTCTGTGAGAAACAACTGACAGAAAAAAAACACAGGAAAACTTGCTGTTTGTCAAAGGCAATACGTGGGAAATAATTTATTATGTTTCAGAGAAATAACATCCTTATTGCTAGAGGTCTGTATTATAATGGAGGAAAAGCTGTGTTCAAATTATGGCTGTAACTATAATAATGGTCGCAAACAGTTAGAATATTATCAGTACTGTTGTTGGACAATGCTTGCACAGAGCATGTGAATTACCCTGGATGTTTCCAGAGATGGCTGGGCTGACTTTGGTTGAGTAAGTGCTGAAGCTGCATGAGATGATGCTGCGTTGTAATATAGCTACTGACTGAGTATAGTCAAAGGAACAAAGCAGCAACTGCCATTGCTTATTGTTTCAGAATATACCAGAGTGTTCATGGGGGCCACTGCAATGAATCATGCAATGCAAAACAGGCCGATCACGTCTGTGCCAGCAAGTGCATATCCAAAGGATTTTTAAACTTTTGCGAAGTTACCTGCATTAACCACCCTCCTAGACAATGCATTCCAGATTCATACTACCCTCTCAGTTCGAAACACATTCCACAAATCCTCTCTCAAACCCCTGCTTTCTCTTTAAAAGTGAGTCCATTTAGTTTTGACCCTTTGACTAAGGTAAACAGCTGCTGTATGTCCATCCATTCCATACCCCTTATGCTCTTGTACACCTGTACAATATTCCCTCCTCAACCTTTCCTGCTGCAAAGAAAAACAAGCAAACTTAGCCTTCCTCTTTCATACTCACTTTTGAGTACTCACTTGTCTTGTTACTTCTGACTTGCATCTTTCAAATTTATTGGTGTTAAATTTCATCAGGCCATTGTTCTGGCTATTTGAATAATTTGGTTATATCCTCCTGTAGCCTAACACTTTCCTCCTGACTGTGATCCATCCAGCTCATCTTCGTGTCATCCACAACATGGATCATCATTCCACTGATCCCCACCTCCACATTCTCACAACCGTCATTTCTGAATATCACAAACAACCCGTGATTTCCTTCCTGTTCTCCAGATGTTATTCAGAGGATGATTTGACAATTCCAGTTTCTTGCTTTCCCTATTTTGGTGAATTTATAAGTGATGTAATTAACACATTTTATGAGGGAGCATTTTCGACACCTTTGTTGAATTCACCCTTTACACTCTGCCTCTCCACATGTTTTATTTATAAACCTTGTAATAATTTAGGATAAGTTAGGGTTTGGCGCCTTGCGCTGGAACATTAGCATTTTGTGTGGCACTGTTCTTTGTAACATTCCCTGCAATAGCCAGAGCTGAAGAAATTTTTCATCTGCAGGATGGACGTGGACTCATTCATTGTTTGTTTAAATCAGCGAGTGTGATGGGGATAAGTATTCAATTAAATTCGATGTTACAGGCAAACTGCAGAAGACAAAACTATATTCTCATATCCACCTTGAATTGGAAGCAAATACATACAAGAAAATAATAAAAAATGTTGAAACGCCACAGTAGGGGAGAAAAAAAAACCATGTCGTCTGCACTTGATGGAGATATAGAAATATATAGTACATGTACAACCTGCACAAGTATCAAGCGATAGAAGAGAGAGTATAATAAATCTTTTCTTAATTTTGAATGGAATCCAGATCCCGATTTTCTTGAACAGAGATGGTTTCTCATCCAATCTCACCATCCAGTCCCTTCTGCATATAAACCAACATTTTCCGTATTACCATCAGTTCTGAGGAAGGGGCACTGGACATGCAACGTTAACTCTGATTTCTCTGCACAGATGCTGCCAGACCTGCTGAGCATTTACAGCAACTTTTGTTTTGTTTCAACATTTTCATCGCAAGTTCTCACATTACAATACATCATCGATATTTAGAGCCCTGTCAAACAGAAGAATTTGGACAATGTGGTCCTTTCTTGTTTCTATTACAGTTGGTGCCGAAATCTGTTCCTTCTTTAAGATAGAAAGTAAAACAAAATTCTGAACATCTTGTAAATCTCTGGAAATCTATTGTTTTAAAATGCATTTTAGAGGCAGCTGACCTCCATGAAATAATCGGGGTAGATTTTTGATGATGGAACACTCTGTGTCCTTCATTGAACAAGCTTGTCTCCCCACTCTCCAAAAGCTTTCAATGCATAACATAGAATTATTACAGCAAAGGTGGTGAAAACTCAGCCCATTGTGTCTTCCAGGTTGGAATGAGCGATATCTCTACTATTATTTTCCTGTATTGTCCCCATAGCCCTGCACATTTTGTTGTTAGTATCTGTTTTTGGTTGTAAGCATCCTGCAAGATATGAACAATATGATCAAACTCAAACAAAAACAGACTTTGGAGGGAAAGTTCAGCAGGTCTGGCAGTACCTGTGAAGAGAAATCAACGTTTCTGCTTCAGGTGCGGTGACCCTACTCAATCTGTATTCCCAATGATTAAATGGTGTGTACATAAAATATAAAATATAAAATATCCTTGTTTTGAACTATATTTAATTCTATCTGACGTTAAGAGTGATGATGACTGGGAAATATCATTGTACTCCCCATGCAGTCTCCATAGCCACTGCCCCCATTCCGCCTTATCTCCCAGCCAAACGTGACTCATTAATTCACAAGTCTTAAAGAATAAGCTCACTTTTGGTTTTGGACTGAGGGGGAAAAAGTGTAAAAAATATTGCTTTATAGCAAATAACACTGCATTAAGATGTTTGTCAATTTGTATAAATTAATTACTGAAGCATTTTATGAATGGAAGGTCCAACGTTTCTTTATTAGAGCAGGGAGAGGAACATTCAGATAAGTCCACACTTCCTGTCCATGTGCAGAGCAACTGTGCCCAGTGACAGTGTGTTGGCTGGCGTTTGTTCCCGTTGTTGTGGTTCTGTTCGCCGAGCTGGAAGTTTTTGTTGCAAACGTTTCGTCCCCTGGCTAGGCGACATCATCAGTGCTTGGGAGCCTCCTGCGAAGCGCTTCTTTGATGTTTCCTCCGGTGTTTATAGTGGTCTGTCCCTGCCGCTTCCGGTTGTCAGTTTCAGCTGTCCGCTGTAGTGGTTGGTATATAGGGTCCAGGTCGATGTGTTTGTTGATGGAGTTTGTGGATGAATGCCATGCCTCTAGGAATTCCCTGGCTGTTCTCTGTCTGGCTTGCCCTATGATAGTAGTGTTGTCCCAGTCGAATTCATGTTGCTTGTTGTCTGCGTGTGTGGCTACTAAGGATAGCCGGTCGTGTCGTTTCGTGGCTAGTTGATGTTCATGTATGCGGATTGTTAGCTGTCTTCCTGTTTGTCCTATATAGTGTTTTGTGCAGTCCTTTCATGGTATTTTGTACAACACATTAGTTTTGCTCATGTTGGGTATCGGGTCCTTCGTTCTGGTGAGTTGTTGTCTGAGCGTGACTGTTGATTTGTGTGCCGTTATGAGTCCTAGGGGTCGCAGTAGTCTAGCTGTCAGTTCTGAGATGCTCCTGATGTATGGTAGTGTGGCTACTCCTTTTGGTTGTGGTATGTCCTCGTTCTGTAGTCTTTCTCTTTTTTGGCTTTTTTGGCGATACCTTGTATACCATGCAAGGACTGCACAAAACACTATATAGGACAAACAGGAAGACAGCTAACAATCCGCATCCATGAACATCAACTAGCCACAAAACGACACGACCAACTATCCTTAGTAGCCACTGAGTTGCTAAGACATGACCTTCCCTGCACAAAACTATGTTGTCTATCACTGATAAGACTATTTTCATCCAAATGAGAATAGATCCTATCCCTCGGTATCTTCTCTAGCAGGTTCCCTACCCCTGACATCAGTCTCACCGGTCTATAATTGACTGGATTATCCCTACTACCTTTCTTAAACAAGGAGATTAACAAATGTCCAGTCTTCCGGGACATCAGCCGTGTTCAAGGATGCTCCAAACATATCTGTTAATGCCCCAGCTATTTCCTGTCTCCATTCCCTCAGTCATCTGGGCTAGATGTTGGCAGCTTTTCTGCGACAACGAGCCATGTAAATGGAATCGAAAGGCTGGGACAACAAATTTGAAGTTTAAACCAAATAAAAGAAGATGCTGGAGATCTGAAATTGCATAAAAAATGCAAAGCAAAGAACAGAAAGTGCTCGGAGCTTTCCTGAACTGAAAACAGTTGGAAAATCGTGTGAATAATGCTGGTGACAGGGAAGTCTGTTTTGAAAGGGAGAAGGAGTGAGCTAAATCGATAGAGAAAGAGAGAGATGGAAGAAAAAAGAGCAAACAGGAATGATGATCAGCTGGGATGGAAATAAAATGTGAGATTCACCTCATTTATTTTTGGCTTTTCCCATCTTCCTGAATGTCTTGCCCATGCCAGTACATGTATACCCCGCTTTTCAAAAAATCGCTTTTTGCCACTTCCCTTTCCGAAAAACCTCCATTACATCCTGTTTTCGCTAACTAAAAGAAATCCGAAGAGGATTTTCACTTTTACCAAGAAAGATGAATTTTTTCCCACATAAATTAATGCTACTTCACTTTACGCCATATCAGCTTATGAAAGGTTTTGTAGGAACACTCTACTTTCAGATACTCAGTGAAACTATATATATCTAAGATCATGTTTAAAGCGATTTGATCCCAACTGTCTGTCTTCCCTGAGTGTCGTCATCTTCTTAAATTTATTAATGGGATATAGGTATCGCTGGCTGGGCCAGCATTAGTTCACTTATTTGATCTGTATCCATTAGCTCTCTTCTCATTCATGTATCTTTCCAGAAACACCTTAAATGGAACCACTGGTTACAGTTCACCATTTTGAGAATCTCTCTCCCCCTACTGTTCTCTGTCTCATGTTGCCCAGCCAGTTCTTTATCCACGTAGCTAGTACCCCATGTGACTTAAATTTCTCCATAGCCCGACCGTGGGGAAACATACCAAACACCTTCCTGAAGTCCATGTACATTACATCTGCAGTTTCTCCCTCATCAATCAACTTTGTACCTCCTCAAAGAATTCTATTGAGTTGCTAAGACATGACCTTCCCTGCACAAAACTATGTTGTCTATCACTGATAAGACTATTTTCATCCAAATGAGAATAGATCCTATCCCTAAGTATCTTCTCTAGCAGGTTCCCTACCCCTGACATCAGTCTTACTGGTCTATAATTGACTGGATTATCCCTACTCCCTTTCTTAAACAAGGGGATTAACAATTGTCCAGTCTTCCGGGACATCTGCCGTGTTCAAGGATGCTCCAAACGTATCTGGTAACGCCCCAGCTATTTCCTGCCTCCCTTCCCTGAGTAATCTGGGCTAGATGTTGGCAGCCTTTCTGTTGCACCCAACCTTCTGTAGTTTCTCACGGTCCTGAGTAGAGCAGTTGCCGTACCAGGCTGTTATGCACCGGGACAATACCCTCTCAAAAGTGCATCTGTAGATGTAGCGCATGCTGAATTTCCTGTATCACCTCAGGAAGGAGAGGCATTGTTGAACCTTCCCGACTGTCGGAACTATGTGAGAAGTTCAGGACAGGTTGTGAGTTATCATCACTCCGATGCACTTGATGCTCTGCACTGACTCAAACGGTTGATGTAGATGGGGTATGTTCCCCTCCTTTCTTCTTAAAGTCAGTGATCAGTCCTTTATGTTTGCCGGATTAGAGAGAGAGACGTCATTATCAACAGATCATGCCACCAAGCTCTCGATCGTCTTTCTAGATTCTGACGCGTTATTGTTTAATATCTGTACTACTATAGTGATGTCATCAGCGAACTTGTAGCTGGCGTTGTTTAGAATTTGGAACCTCAGCCGTGGCTGTACAGGGAGTACGTAGGGGGCTGAGGACACAGCTGTGGTTGTACAGGGAGGACATTAAGGGGCTGAGGACACAGCCGTGTGAGTACAGGGAGAACAGTAGGGGGCTGCAGAAACAACCGTGGGTGTACAGGGAGCACAGTGGTTGGCTGAAGGCACAGCCGTGGGATGTACAGGGAACACACTAAGGGGCTGAGGTCACAGCCGTGGGTGTAGCTGGAGTACCGTAAGTGGCTCAGGGCACAGACGTGGGTGTACATGGAATACAGTAAGGGGCTGAGGGTACAGACGTGGGTGTGCATGGAGGACAGTGGGGGGGGGGTGGCTGAGGACACAGCCGTGGGTGTACAGGGCGTACAGTAAGGTGCTGAGGGCACAGCCTTGGGTGTACAGGGAGGACAGTAGTGGGCTGAGGGTACAGCCGTGGGTGTACAGTGAGTATTGTTGGGTGTTGAGAACACATCCTTCAGCAGTTTTAGTGGTGATTGTTATTGTGGACGAGGTGTTTTTACCTATCTTCACGATTGTGTGTCAAAATCCTGAGGAGCCAGTTGCAGAGGATCAAACCGAGATCAAGGTCGCAGAGTTTTGTGATTAGTCTGTAAGGGATAATGATTTTGAAGGTGGAGCTTTAGTCAATGAGCAGAGTCGGGTGTAGGTGTCCTTGTTGTCCAGATGCTCCAGGGATGCGTGCAGGCTGGGGTATGGCATCTGTTGTGAACCCGTTGCATAAGTCGGCACATTATAGGGCAGCAGGTCAGGCTGGGAGACTGGAGTTGGTGTAGGCCATAACCAGCCTCTCAAAGCACTTCATCGTCTATAAGGACACGTTCCATGTGCTTTCTCACTTACGCGGATGATGATGGCCTTCTTGAATCATATTGGGACTTCGGCTTCTGGAGGGAGAGTCTGAAGTTGTATGTAAATACGTCTGCTAGTTGGTACAAACAGGATCTGAGTGCTCAGCCAGAAACACTCTCCAGGCCCAGCACTTTCTTTGATTTGACTCACTGAAAGACTGACCATGCCTGCAGCGGTAACAACAGTCACAGGTACATCTGGGGCTTTCGCGGCAGGTGTCAGCTCTTAGTGACAGTCACACAGTCATTTATGATCGACATCCCCACCCCCCACCTCCCTCTGTCGTCTTCAACACACAATGACATTGGTTGGTGTGAGCACCACACAGTCAGCATTGAGACAGATTGCCATTAATAGACTGGGATCATGCGCCATAAAGTTCTGCATCACAAGAATGGGATAAATTCATAATAAAATGGTGGGCAGGGTGCCAGTGGCAGTGTTGCAAGGAGTGAAGACTTTGCAGGTGTAATTCCAGTCAAGCCACTGCTTAAACCTAAATGGAGTCAAGCATCTTGAGCGTTGTGCCTTTGCAATGGTGGACAGTCCTTAGGTAGTCAGGAGGTGCCATTTACGTGAACAATCTGACCTGAGGCAGTTTGGCTAGGTTTGAAAATGATACAATGATGATTGGATGGGCAGGTGATGTTGAGGAAGTGGAGAGGCTGCAGAAAGACTTGGATAGTTTAGGACACTGGGAAAACACATGGCTGATGGAACACAATATGGAAACATGTGAGATTATGCAGTTCAGTAGGCGGAATACAGGCAGACACGATGTTCTATAAGGCTTCATGAAATCTGAAGCACAAAAGCAGTTTGGAGTCCTCACCCTCTCTTACGGTTAATGCACAGGTTCAGTTGACAGTTAGGAAAGTAAATGCATTGTTAGCATTCATTTCAAGAGAGTGATAATACAAAAGCGGAGACATACTGATCAGAATGTAATGGACTATGGTCAGATGGCATTTGGATTATTGTGAGCAGTTCTGGGGAAGGATCCATGGGTGTTGGACATGATTTATCCTGGGAATGATGGCTTGTCATATGAGCGGCAGTCGAGGACTCTGTGTCTGTACTCAATGGAATTTAGAAGAATGGGGGGGGGGGGGGGGGGTGCATCTGATTGAAACTGACTAACTGCTGCAAAGATTGATACAGTTAGAGTATAGAAGATATTTCCACTTGTCTTAGAGACTAAGACAAAATGGCGCAGTTTCAGACTGAAGAGATAGGCTGAATAGCCTAAATCTACTGCTATATCTCATGCCCTTATGGTCATACAGTCTATTATTCAGTGCAGAGTTGAAAGTCTCAGACCTGCTCTTGTAACCCTTGTATCTGTACGTTGATTTGACTTCACCTTCTGGTCAATGGTAACCCCTGTAATACGGGCGGTGGGAGAATTCAGTGCCAGTCAGTAGCGCAGTAATATGTTGAATATAAGCTGCTATCTGTGAGTCTCAGCTGGTGGGAGTACGTTGTCTCTACAATGATTGTCATTTTTCAGTTGGTATTTTTGAAGGATCGATCCTGTTACGCTAGTGTTGTTGAATTTAACAAAACAGATGCAATTTATCACAGCACTCAGCAACAATATGTCATTGAACACTGAACACACATCTAATAACAGAAAGGTCTAAAATGTCCAGTATCAGAAACACTGCTTTCCTGTTCATGTTCAAATTAGACAACCTGTCACATCGAGGTGTTCAACCTGGAACTTTTTAAACTTATTTTCTGGTTATGGAAATCGCTGAATGGGCCCATCATTTCTTGTCCGTCCCTATTTCCCCCCTTGAGAAGGTGGTGCTGAGCTGCCTTCTTATACCGCTGCTGTTCACCTGCTGTGCGTTGATCCACAATGCTACGAGGGAGGGAATTCTAAGGTTTTGACCCAGCAACAGTGAAAGAATGGTGATATATTTCCAACTCAGGATGTTGACTGGTTTGGAGGGGAGTTTGAAGGTGGTGATGTTCGCAAAAGCCTACTGCCCTTGTCATTCAAGCCGGAAGTGTTCGTAGGATTGGAAGGTGCTGTCTTGTAGATAGTACACACTGCTGCTACTAAACGTTGCTGGTCAATGGAGTCAATGCTTGTGGATGTGGTGCCAATCAATTGGGCTGTTTTGTCCTGGATGGTGTCAAGCATCTTTCGTGTCGTTGTGGCTGCACTCATTCAGGCAATTGGGGAGTATTCCATCTCACTCCTGACTTGTGCCTTGTAGATGGTGACAGGAGGTGAGCTACTCGCGCAGTATTCCTAGCCTTTGATCTGCTCTTCTATTTATGTGGCGAGTCCAGTTCAGTTTCTGGTCAATGGTAACCCCAAGTGTATTGATAGGGTGGTGGGGAGGGGAATTTAGTGACAAATATGCTGCTGAATACCATGTGGTTATATTATTTCTTGTCATTGTCTGGAATTTGTATGGTGCGAGTGTTACTTGTCACTTATTAGCCCAAGCCTGGATATTGTCCAGACCTTGTTGCATTTTGGCACGGAGTGCTTCCGTACCTGAGCACTTGCGAATGGTGCTGAATATTGTGCAATCATCGTCGAATATCCCCATTCTGACCTTATGATGGAGAGAAGACCATTGATGAAGCAACAGAAGATGTTTGGATCTAGGTTTCATCCAGAGGGCAACTGAAGATGTTACCTAGTATGGTGACGAAACGTCTGGAAATGACCATTCCAGCTCATGGAGCAAACCTACGTCCACATTATCCTGAGGGACTACTGCAGAGATATTCTGAAAGTGAGATGACTGACCTCCAACAACAATGACCGTTTTCCTATCTGTCAGGAAAAACTCCAATAATGAAGTAATTACTCACAATATCTTTTTGCTTGGGTTCCTTGATGCCACAGTTGAAAGGATGCAGCCTTGATTTTCAAGTGCTGGAATTCAATTCATTTGTCTATGTTTGAACAAAAGCTGTGATGAGGTCAGGAGCTGAATGGCCCTGGTATAAACCAAACTGGGTGTCATTGAGCAGATTATTGCTGAGCTGGTGCTGCTTGATAGCACTATTGATGAACCCTTCCATCACTTTATTGATGATGGGGAGTAGAATGATGTGGTGGTATTTGGCTGGGTTGAATTTGTCCTGCGTTTTATGTACGGAAAATACTTGAGCAGTTTGTTTTCCCATTGTTTCACTCTCTATTGCACGAGGGTTAATCCTCTGGTTTGATGGTAATGATCGAGTAGTTTATATGCTGTGTCATGACATTACAGATTGTGCTGGAGTATTGTTCTGATATTGATGGACCACAGCGTCTTATGGATGCTCAGTCTTGAGTTGCGAGATCTATTTGAAGTCTGTGCCATTTAGCATGGTGATAGTGCCACACAACACAATATAGTTTATTCTCAATGTGACCGTGAGACTTTGTCTCCTCAACGACAGTGCGGTGGTCAGTTTTACTGATGCTGTCATGGACAGATGCATCTGCAGTTGGTAGATTGGTTAGTGAAACGGTCTGAACTGAATTGATGGTCATAATATGTAAACTTTGGAAAGGTGAAAGTCAGTGTTTTCAGTTCCAATCAAAGATTCCATTCCTTACAAATTATAACTAGCAAATGATTATTTACAAATTACGCACCAATATGCGAGGATTAAAAAGACGGTTCTCCTTGATTTATTTTACTCCTGCACAAGTTTAAATTTCCATATCCTCTCCACTCAACAATCCTGTCCAGTGCCACCATCGTGACATCCCAGTCTCCGCCTCAAACTCAGAACAACTCCTGGATAAACCATCGTTTGTGCCTTTGTTCATCTCCACATACAGCTGTTTCAAGTCCCTTTTTACCACGTATTCATTGTAAAATAATTGCACTTGAGATGTTTACGTTCTCTGCACAGATATGGAAAGATGGGAAAGATGGGAAGACAGTGTAATCATAATCAAAAGCCACAAAATAATAATCTGTTGATATCGGCTTGCCTCATGCCCATTAAAGTAGGCAATGGGTCATTCTTCCCTGGTCAACTCTCCGTGTGACTGCAAACCTACAGCACTGTGTTTTACTCTTTACTGTCCTGTAGAACAGCTGAACCAGCCACTAAGTTCAAGGTCGGCATAACATGCTGGCCTGACCAGGGCTGCACACATCCCGTGAGGGCAGATGAAAAGGAAAAATAATTCCCTCCCTCTGCGTGTATCCCATATTCCTGCAGCTGAATTCCTTTCAGGTAGGTGGCCATTCACTATTTTAGATGTATTCTTCGTGATTGAGTCTCTCCCCAAGAGGGATGTCTATCTCGATAGGCACCTCTGGAGCTGGATTTATTGTTGCTAACCTACAGATGTAAGGATGTTTTAAATTCCACATCAGTGGCAGTGCATTGTAAATGAATGGTTTCCTGTGTCACATGAAGGAAATGGAGTCAGCTAAGCGAGGGAAGAAATTATTGTGATCAACTCTGAGAGCGTTGTTGAGGCAGTGTTTGGGGTATTGTGGACAGATTTTATAAGGAGTGATCTCCTTACCACAGAGAGAATGAACAGGAGTTCCACCGGATTAATCCCTGGGATGATGGCACCATGAGGAGTGAGTGAAGGTTGATCTGTAGCGCTGTGAGATAATAAGAGATGATTGCATTGAACCTTGAGGGGATGGACAATCACTCCTTATATTCTAAACATACAATGAGAATGTGATAAGTTCCATGACTGTATTTCACTCAGGATGCATGATGCTGGATAGTTTAAGTGCCTCTGTGGACGTTACGCCTACCCACAAAAACCCCCACTCCCTACGGCGATTGAAAGAGATAGAGAGGTCCAGCTTTTGAATAAACTCTCCCCATATTAATACAGTGCAGTTGGTGTGTGATCTTGCACTGAATGTCATATTATCCACCACCCCGGAAGCAGCCACAATACCTTCATTCTATAACAGTCAACTATTTCCACCAGCTTCTGACATTCATGAAGAGCATGAATCCATATCATCAGGGATGTAAGGTGCCTTCTTAAGGTTTAGACCACAGACTATAAGACATAGGAGCAGAAATTAGGCAAGTTTGCCTATTGGCTCTATTCCACCAATCATTCATCGCTGATAAGTTTCTCAAACCCATTCTCCGACCTTCTGCCCGTAATCCTTAATCCGCTGGATAATAAAAAAAACTATCTCCGTCTCAAATATATTAAATGACCTAGCCCCATAGCCTTCTCTGGCAATAAATTGCAAAGGTTCACCATTCTCTGGTTAAAGAAGTCTCCTTATCAACGTTCTAAAAGATGTTCGCTTTAAGCTAAGGCTGTGTCTTTTCGTCTTAGTCTCTCCTACCAATGGAAACATCTTATGAACATCCACTCGGTTCAGGTCATTCAGTATTCTGTATGTTTCAATTACATTTCCTCTCTTCCTCATAAACTTTATCAATATAGACCTAAAGACTCAAACATTCCTCATACAATAAACTTTTTCACTCCTATGATTATTCCCGTGAAAATCTTCTGAACATGCTCCAGGGACAGTACATCCTTCCTGAGATATGGAGCTCAACAGTACGCGCAACACTCCAAAGTAGTCTGACCAAAGCTGTATACAGCCTGTTCTTATATTCAATTTCTCTCGTAATAAATGCCATCAATAATGACTGCAATTGCCCTCCTAACTACTACCTCAGCCTGCAAGCTTATCTTAAGAGAACCCTGCACTAGAACTCCCAAGTCCCTTTGCACTTCAGATTTCTGAATTTTCTCCCCATTTAGGAAATAGACCATGCCTCTATTCTTCATGCCAAAGAGCATGACCTCACACTTTCAGACATTGGAATGCATCTGCCAACCCCTTTCCCTGGCCAATTCCTTCTTCAGCCTCTCTGCCTCCTCTCTCTGACCTGACCCTCTACGTATCTTAGTTTCGTCTGCAAACATAGCCAGAGTGACGTCAGTTCCATCATCTAGGTTGTTAACGTATAAGGTAAAAAGTTATGGTACCAATACTGTGCCTTGCTGACCACCACTTGTCACCTGCAGCCATCCTGAGAAGGACCATTTTATCCCCACTCTCTGCTTTCTGTCAGACAGGCAAGCTTCTATTCACGCCTCTACATTGCCTCTAACACCACAGACCCTTATGTAATCAATAATCTCCTGTGTGACACCTTGCCAAAAGGCCTTCTTGATGTCCAGGTGGATAACATCCATTGGCTGTACTTGATCGAGCCTGCTCATTTTTTCTTCAAAGATTTCCAACAAATTTGTCAGGCATGACCTTCCCTTGGTGGAACCATGCTAACTTTGCCCTATTTTGCCAACTATTTCCAGGTATTCAGAAATCTCATCCTTCACAAGGGATCCCAGGATCTTACCCACGAAAAAGGTTAAGCATTTGTTTTTGTCTTTTCTTCCTCACTCCCTGGGTAAAAACAGATGTCACATTAGGGGGTTTCCAATGTTCTCGGATCGTTCCTTTCTCGAGTGATTCCTGAAAAATCACCACCATCACCTCAACTAACTCTTCAGCTATCTCACTTATAACACAGGCATTTAATTCCTGAGGTTCAGGTTATTTAACCAACTTTAAGCCATTCACCTTTTTCCTAGCATGTTCTCCATGGTGGTGGTCACCATACTCAGCTCTAGCCACTCACTCTTCTGAATGTTTGAGATATTATTCGTGTCTTCCACAATGAAACTGATGCACAGTAATTATCCAATTCCTCGGCCATTTTCTTTGACCCCACTACTATCTCTCCAGTGTCATTTTCCAGCAATCCAATGCCATATTTTGACTCTCTTTTGTACTTTATATATCGAAAGAAACTCTTACATTTCTTCCTTTACATTACTGGCTAGCTTACCCCGGTATTTAATAATCTCCCACCTTATTTTATTTTGTTTGCCTCTGTTTTGTCTTTGTAAGTTTCCCAACCCTCTGGTTTTCCACTGCACTTTGCCACATTATGTCCTTTCTCTTTTGCTTTAATGTTATACCTGACTTCCTTCGTCAGTCACGGTTACCTCATTCTCCATGTATCATGCCACTTTTTACTCGGGGTAAATCTGTGTTGCATCCTGAATTACTCCAAAAATCTCCTGCCAATGCTGCTCCACTGTCTTTCCTGCTGGGCCCTTCTACGAGTCAATTCTACCCAGCTCCTCTCTCATGCCTCTGTAATTGCCTTTATTCAGCTCTAATACCGTTACCTCTGATTCTAACTTTGCCATCTGAAATTGCAGAGTAAATTCAATCATATTATGATCATTGCCTCCTATGATTTCCTTCTCCTTAAGCTCCCTTATCTAAAATGCCTGCGCAAGCTGCTCCAAAAAAAACAATTCATCGACATTCCACAAATTTCTTTTCCTGCAAACCACTACCAACCTGAATTCCCAGCCCACCTCCGTAATGTAATCCTACATGATCACTGTAACTTTGTCTTTCCTACACTTCTTTCTAGCTCCTGGTATATCTTGCACCTCAGCTCCTGACTACTGTTTTGAGGCCTGAACAGAGCTCCAACTACATTTTTTTAACATTTTTAATTCCTCAAGTCTACCGATACAGATTCCACACCACTTGACCTTACTTCATTTCTTATTATTGATTTAATTTCATTTCTTTCTAATAAGACAGCCCCATCCCTTCTATCCAACTGCCTATCTTTTGATAAGATGCATATCCTTGAATATTCAGCTGCCAATTCTGGTCCTCTTGCAGTGACGTCTCCGTGATGGCGACCTGCCAATTTGTGTATGAGTCACAAGCATTTTTACTTTATTCGTTATATTGCATGCATTCCGATATAACAGTTCAACCCTGTATTAGCCATTCCTCTTCTCATTGTCATTTGTTTGTTCTGTGGGTTTGAAGTTTGATTGCTCACACTTTCTATACTCCCTGTGTATGGTGCCGCGTCTGTGCTGGAGATTTGAATAACTTGGAGTCATAGAGATGTATAGCATGGAAACAGAACCTTCGGTCAAACCCGTCCATGCCGATCAGCTATCCCAACCTAATCTGGTCCCACCTGCCAGAACCCGGCCTATATCCCTCCAAACCCTTCTTATTCATATACCCATCCAAATGCCTCTTAAATGTTGCAATTGTACCAGCCTCCACCACTTCCTCTGGCAGTTCACTCCATATACGTACCACCTTCTGCGTGAAAAAGTTGTCCCTTAGGTCTCTTTTATATCTTTACCCTCTCACCCAAAACCTGTGCTCTCGAGTTCTGGACTCCCCGACCCCAGGGAAAAGACTTTGCCTATTTACCCTATCCATGCCCCTCATAATTTAGTAAACATCTATAAGGTCACCCCTCAGCCTCCGACGCTTCAGGGAAAACAGCCCCAGCCTGTTCAGCCTCTCCCTTTAGCTCAAATTCTCCAACCCTGGCAACATCCTTGTAAATCTTTTCTGAACCCTTTCAAGTTTCGCAACATCTTTCCAATAGGAAGGAGACCAGAATTGCATGCAATATTCTGACAATATAGTGGCCTAACCAATGTCTTGTACAGCTGCAACATGACCTCCCAACTCCTGTACTCGGTACTCTGACCAATAAAGGAAAGCATACAAAACGCCTTCTTCTTGAGTTCTGCAGTATTAACCCCTCCTTTAATTCGGGTTTTCTAATTTTCTCTATAACTGACACCTCCCCACCCTCACTTAGCTTAAAGTCCAGTCTGCAGCCCGGGTTATGTGATTTGCCAGGACACGGTTCAGATGTAGACCGTCCGATCAGCACAGTGCCCTCCTTCGCCAGTACTGGTGTCAATGTCCCATGATACAAACCCATTTCTCCCACACCAAACTTTGAGCCACGCATTTTCCTGCTGACCGTGTGCTAATTAGCTCATGGCTCAGGCCATAATCCAGAGATTATTTCCTTTTTGATTCTGTTTTCTAATTTAACTCCGAGCTGTTCGTATCCCTTAGCAGGACCTCTGCCCTAGTTTTATCTCTGTCGTTGGTACCTACACAGACCACGACCAATGGATCTTTACCCTCCCACTCCAAGTTCCTCTGCAGCCCAGATGAGATATCCCTTACCCAAACACAAGTAGGTGACGTTGCTTTCACGACTCTCAATCGCGATCACAGAGAACAGTGTCTAACTATACTACCCAATTACAATAATATTTCTCTTCTCTTCTCCCGCTTGAAAGTTTCCCTCAACTCGGTGCTGTGGCCAGTCAGCTCACCCTCCCTGCAGTCTCCATTCTCATCCACACAGGGAACAAGATTATTGAACCTGTTAGACATGGACAGGTGCTGAGGCTCCTGCAACTCTACCTCCTGGATCCCTCTACCTGCCTCACTCATAGCCAAACTCTCCACTTTCTAACCACTGGCTGACTTTGAGTCAGTTGATCGAAGGAGTGTAACTGTCTCTTGAAATACAGCATCCAGTGAACTCTCCCCCTCCCTTATGCCTCACGATGTTTGAAGCTCAAACTCCAGCTCATCGACTCTGAGTCAGAGTTCTTCTAGCATGCTACATTTATTCCAGACATGGTCACTGGGAACCACAGTGGGCTCCACCACTCCCACATCATGTGGAAACAACAAATCACCCGACCCTCCATGCTTCTTTTATTTAACTACTATTGAATTGTTCCTTAACAATTTTTAGTTGTTTTTGTACACCTGCTTATGCAAGTTATAACCAATAAATTAACATGATTCAATTTAACACAGATTCAAATTTAATACACTCCCTATTAGCAAATCAGATCACATCCTCCCTTTATCAAACCTGCTCATTATCTTCTGAAAGAGTTCTGACAGACTTGTCAGCGGGACCACTCCTTGATGAAGCCATGCTGACTAAGCCCTATTTTACCATGCACCTCCAGGTACTCTGCAATCTCATTGCTAGCAGTGCACTCTACATCCCTAATAACGGCCGATGCCAGGCTATACTGTCCTATGATTTCCTGTATTTTGCCTTTCTTCCTTCTTACACAGAGATATTAAATTGTCAATTTTCCAGTTCTCTGGGACTTTGTTTGATGATAGTTATTCCTGAACAGTCGCGACCAATGGTTTCACAATCTCCTCCGCTAATTCCTTCAGAACATTGGTTGTTATCCTTCCATTCTGTGTGATTTATCCATTTTCAAACATTGCAGCTTCCCTAGTACCTTCTCCTCAGCGCTGATCACTACATCCATTCCTCACCCTTGACTCGCTTGAAGTTCTGGAATGTTCATAGTATTTACCATTGTGAGGATTGATGGAAAGTACCTATTCAGGTCATTCTCCAATTCTTTGTTTTCAATTTCTCTGCAGCCAGCCTCAATTTCTGGTTGTCCAATGTTCGCTCTCCCCTTTTATATATCTTAACAAAACTCCTGCAATCTCCTTTTCTAAAGCAAGCTAGCCTACATGTTTCGTGTTCATCACGTTATTGCTTCTTGAATTGTCCTCTGCTGCTGTATAAAGGCTTCCGAATCTTAGACAGGCTGCGTGAGAGCATTCCTGCTAACTAACTGTCGAAAATATACTAATGTAACTGTCCTAATCCTATTGTCCATCATTAGATAGCGTGGTGACACAAGACTGCTGCCTCACAGTGTCAGGGACTCGGGTTCAATTCCAATCTCTGCACCCTGTCTTTCTGGAGATTTTGCAATCTCTGTATTGGGAGAATTTCCTCTTTTCTCTCTGCACAGTATATTTCTGTGTTTGTTTCAGGTTTCTGCCATCTACAGTATATTTGCTTGTGTTTGATGGAGAATTGCTGCAAATATGACGGGTTTATTGTAAAAGTAGCTCTGGTCCTCAGGCTTCCTGAGTGCTTGGGAATCTTGCCCAGCTACTCATGTGAGTGCATGTCTCTGATTACCTACTCTGTCTCTCTCAATCCCGAGTCCATCCGTCACTGCATGCAGCCTTCCATCGAGCCATCCGGGGATTCCGCACACCCCATTGCCTGGCACTGGATGCTCCCTACGCGGTGAGTGCACAAAGACACTGGGCACTTTCTGACGCGCGAGGGATCCGAGGTAAAGATCCAGCCATTAAAAGGAAGAGAATAGCTAAAATCCAAATAGAACAGCAAAGCAGAGTAAACAGGCTGACTGGCACCCATCTGTTGTGACATTTTCAGGTCTTTTGGGCTAATTTCTGTTTATCCTCGTCCATGTACAAATAGATGCTCCAAAAGTATATCTTGTCCCATAGGTTTGGTGGAGGTGACAGACACCAGATCCTATGGTCATTACGACTGATTCGTTGGGCTCCACTTTCCTAGTTAATGAGATCACACTTAAGTTTTTATTGTCAAGTCTACCCATTTTAAAGTAAAGGTCTTGCTGGAGTTGTGCTGAAAGCATATTTGAATGTTGGGGAGACGAGATTATACCACGTGCCAGTGAGGTTAGGAATAGTTAGGCAGTATAGTTAAAAAAACATGGCCAAAGAGCTGGTAGGGTAGGCAGCACTTACAATATGTGGATCATTGGAATTCCCAGGTCAGTAGGATAAACACAAGAAGGACGGGATGCAGCTGAACTGGCAGCAATCTCAGATATGTGGGTCATTGGGAATCCTGGGTCAGTATGAAATACACAAGAAGGACGGGATGTACGTGAACTGTCAGCAATCTCCTGGTAGGAAGGTTTGCTATTGTCACTCAGGAGGGTTTAAACTAATGTGGCGGTGGGGGGTGGGGGGTGGGGGTGGGTGGAGAGCCAGAGCAGTACATCCACAAGCACAGTGACTGAAGAGCAGTTGGAGACTAATTCCAGTACAACCAAGACCAGCAACAAACTGGCAGAGGGGAGTGAACACAATGGGGCTGGAAGTCTGAAGTATGCTGATTTTAATGTGAGCAGTGTGACAGGCAAGACAGATGAGTATATATAACTATGATACAAATATTAGAGATTTGGTTGAGAGAGGGATCAGAAAACTGTCAATCCAATGGGTCCAGAGCGAGTTGAAGAATGTGCAGTGAGAGGCTGGAGATGGTTGTTTGAAGCAAAATAATTAACCAGCAGTTTATTGGAATTGGGCAGTGTGGGATGCAATGTACAGATTAAAGGGACAAGGGAGGAAACTGAAATTGTCTGTTTACAATATTTTCCACTTTACTGACAGTCCTTTGGAATCTCCTGTTACCAGAGAATAGACGAGGAGAATGTACATCAGGGAAACTCAAACCAAATGCCAGGTCAGGATCTGATGGAGTTTGGCTAAAGTGTATTTATTTCAATGCAAGAATATGGGTAAGGACGATTAACTGGGAGCCTGAATCCATACATGGGTCTATGATGTTGCGGCTTTACAGAGACTTGGTTGAGAGAGGGAAAGGACTGGCCGTTCAAAGTATCCAGTTATTTTACTGATCAGGGAGAAAGCTACATCTGCACTTGAAGAGGACATACAGGAGGGACCATCCACTGCAGCAATATGGGTCAAGCTCAAAAATAAGATGGCTGCAAGCACTGCGTTACCATAATCTCTCCAACAGCCATGGAGAGATTGAGGAACAGATATGTACGTAGATTCAGGAAAGGTGTATTAAAAAAAGAGTGGTCATAGTGAGTGACTTTAATATCCCCAATAATGACTGGAAGTCCATTAGAGCAAGGGGCTTAGACGGGGCAGAATTTGTTAACTGCAGCAGTATATGGATAGTCCAACGAGAGGAAGAACCATACTGGACCTCATATTGGCTCATGAGCCTGGCCAGGTGACTGACCTTTCAGTGGATCATAATTTTAGAAACAGTGGTCATAGTTCCTTCAGATTTAGGATAGCTATGAACACGGATATGTCAGGACCTTGTGGGAATCTACTGAATTGGCGGAAGGCAAATTACGTCAGTATCAGGCAGAGCTAGGACGTGTCAATTGGGAGGAGCTGCTATCAGGCAAATCCAATTTTGTATGTGGGAACTGCTTGTTAAATCCTGACAGCAAAATCATCTGGTGAACGTTCTCCCAACTGCTCGAATTTCTATCTTTTTTTGAACTGATATTTCAAGGCCGCTGCATATAAGACAACAGGAAGAGATGAAGGATGATTCTGCACTGTGTCCTTCGCAGGATCAGCTTGTCTCTCCAGGCACCTGAAGTCTTTATTGTGGGTGAGAGAACTTCAGAATTGATAGAGCACTGAAGGAGGCCATTTAGCCCATTGTACACCGACGAGCTCTCCAACAGCACAATTTGTCAACAGAGAGAACCGAATGTGTGTGTCTGTGCGTGTGTGCGTGAGAGAGAGAAACATTAACAGAGAAAAAAGGAAATGAAGAGAGATAAAACGAATGGAGAGAAAACTGAGCCACAGAGTGAGTGAGAGCAAGAGGTGTCAGACGAGTCTGAAGTTATATCAGAAGACAGCATGAGGAGAAATACACAGAAATTTCATTTGGAAACTCCCACAGACTGCAAGCCCTGTGTCTGGTGCCGTAACCTGTGAGCACTATGCTGTCATTCCAGAACACTTATCTCCAATAATTTCACAGAAACGGGTTGCTGACGCTGAACAGGATCCAAATGAACAATAGATTAGTTCCAGGGAGAAGGTGAATTAATTTAAATATTCTGGGCCAATAGGAACTTGTAGTCCCTCTAGATACGTTGTGAGAGACAGGGCGAGAGATTCTCAGTGAGGGGGATCACTGACAGGGGGGAGATCAGCATCTCAGCTGTGGGTCAAATAATGACTGATAAAGGTTGAAAACCTCGTCCGTGGTTTCTAAATTCACATTTCAATTCATATAACTCCACATTACAGGTGTATTTTAACAAACTTGCATCTTTGTAGTTTTCATGTTTTGGTATGTACAGAAAAGCTTGTTTTTTGTACCTTTATTTTGTGTTGGGACCACAGTCCGATTGAATGCTAACTAAGGCTGTCGACAGAGGTCGAAACTGATTAGGAGTGTGTGTGTGTTGGCAGGGTGGGGGGTCCGTTATGGGGTTAAATTAGAAAAGAGGAGGTAAATGTACAGAGCTCAGGAGAGTTTATTAAAATCTCCAGCACAGACGCAAATAAGACAGAGTGTATGGAAAGTGTAAGCAATCAGACTTCAAGCACACTGGATAAACAAATGAAAATGAGAAGAGCAACCGTTAATACAAGATTGAAGGGGTTATACCTGAATGCACGCCATATAAGGAATAGAGTAAATGAACTTGTGGCACAGATTGAAATTGGTAGGTATGACGTGATGGGCATCACAGAGAAGTGGTTGCAAGGGGATCAGGATATTCAAGGACAGATATCCTATCGAAAAGACAGTTAGCAGAGGGAATGGGTTTACATTATTAATAAATGAAATTAAATCAATAGTAAGAAAGGAAGTAAAGTCAGATGGTGTAGAATCTGCGTGGGTAGAATTGAGGAATCACAAAGATAAGACAATCACAGTTGGAGACTTGCACAGGCCTCCAAAGAGTAGTCAGGAGCTGGGGTACAAGATACTCCAGGAGATAGAAAAGATCTGTAGGAAAGAAAATGTTACAGTGATCATAGGGGGATTTCAATATGCAAGTGGAATGGGAACCCATTTTGGGAGTGGATCGCAAGAAAAGGAATTTGAGGAATGTCTATGGGATGGCTTTTTGGAGCATCATGTGGGGGAGCCCACTCAGGAACAGATGACACTGGATTTAATGACGCAGGCTAGATAAGGGAACATAAGGTGAAAGAAAACTTCAGAAGCAGTGATTAGAACATGGTTGAATTGATTCTGCAATTTGAGAGAGAGGAAGTAGAATCAAAGTTAACAGCATTTCAGCTGAATAAAGGCAACTGGAGAGGCACAAGGGAGAAGCTGGGTATAATTGTCCGGGACAGGGGTCTAGCAGGAATGACACGGGAACAGTAATGGCAGGAAATTCCAAGATTAATTCAGGAGACACTGCAGAGATACATGCTGAGCAATAAAGGCATGGTACAGGGAGAATGAGGCAACCAGGGCTGACGAGGGAAGTCAGGGATTTCATATAAGTAAAAGTGCAAGCAATGTGAAGGGCAAAGGGAAACTGGAGAATGGGGCCAACAGAAGGCAAGGAAAAATAAATAAGTTGGGAGAAGATTAACTATCGGGGTAAGCTAACCAGTAAAATAAAGGAAACTTTCAGAGATTCTTTAGATATATAAAGTGCAAAAGAGAGGTAAAAGTGAATATGGACCACTGGAAAATGATGCTGGAGAGACAGTAGTGGGAAACAAAGAAATGGCTGAGGAACTTTGCATCAGCCTTCACAGTGGAAGACACGAGTAATTTCTCAAGAATTGAAGAGAGTGAAAGGGCAGTCCTGAATATGGTGGTCATCGCCAAGAAGAGCATGTTAGAAAACGGAATGGCCTGAATGTGGATAGCTCACCTGGACCAGTTGGACTACACCCCAGCCTTGTAAGGGAGATAACTGAAGAGTTACTGCAAGCGTAAGTGGTAATCTTTCAGGAATGACTAAAATCAGGAAACGGCAAAGTGGCTGTATAATTGCTAACATTTAATAAGGGAGTTAGGTAGAAGATGGAAAACTGCAGACTGATTAGCCTAACCTTGGTTGTGGGTAACATCCTGGAATCCATCGTGAAGGATGGGATTACTGATATTTGGAGGTGTTTGGTAAAATAGGACAGAGTCAGCATGGTTTCATCAAGGGGAGATCAGTCCTGCCAAACCGGCTAGAAAACAATGAGGGAGTAATAAGCAGATTAGATCAAGGAGAACCAATAAATGTTATCCTTCTGCACTCAAGAATCCTTTGACAAAGTGCCATGCATGAGGTTATTGAGAAAGTTATGGGCCCATGGTATTAGAGGCAAGGTGCTAGCATGGATAGAAGTTTGGCTGTCTGAGAGAAAGCATAGAGTGGAGATAAAAGTGTTTTTCTCAGGATGGCAGCCAGTGACAAGTGGTGTTCCACAAAACTCAGTGTTGGGACCACAACTTTTCACTTTGTGCATTCATTATCTATTTGAAGGAACTGAGGGCATTCTGGCTAAGCTTTCAAACAGTGCAAAGATAGATAGAGGAACAGGTCGCATTGAAGAGGTGGTTCGGCTGCAGGAGGGTGCTCTTGTGCATCTCCTCAACTTCCCACACCTCCGCCCTTGCACTCCATCCTTCCAACGACAACAAATTAGAACCTCTCTGGTGTTCGCTTTCCATCCCACCAACCTCAGGATACAACGCATCATCCTCCGCCATTTCTGCCACCAACAGTCAGACCGCAACACCAGAGATATACTTCGCTCCCCACCCCTATCATCATACTGATGAGATCATTCCCTCACAACTCCCTCGTTAGGTCCACATGCCCCCACCAAGCCACCTTCCACTTCCAACACCATCCTTTGTCATTGCAAGAGATATGAAGCCTGTGCCAACACCTCCCTCCTCACCTCCACCCAAGGCCCCAAAGGATCCTACCACATCAGGCAGAGAACATCCTGTGTATTCAAACACCTCTTCTAGACAGTCTATTGCTCCTGTCTCCTGTACATTGCCGAGACAGGATGTCAACTTACAGAACGGTTCAGGGAACACTCTTGGACACATAAACCCAACAACCCCACTTCCCTGTGGCCGAATACTTCAACTCCCCCTCCTACTCCGCCAAAGCCCTGCAAGCTTTGGGCCTCCTCCACTGCCAAATTCTAGCCACCTGACTTCTAGAGGAAGAATGCATCATCTTCTGCCTTGGGACCCTCCAAACACACGGTATCAAGGACAATTTCGCCAGTTTCCTTATCTCCCCTCCCTCCACCTTATCCCAGGTCTAACCCTCCAACTCAGCACCGCACTGTTGTACTGTTCTACCTGTCCATCTACCTTCCCAAGTATGAAATCCATCTTCCACTAGGACCTATCACTATCATCACCCACCTTCATCTAGCTGTCGCCTTCCATGCTACCTTCCTCCCAGCGCCAGCACACCCCCATTTATCTCTCTGCCCCCTTCCGTCCACCCCACATTCCTGATGAAGGCTTTATGCCTGAAACGTCGAATCTCCTGCTCCTCGGATGCTGCCTGACAGGCTGTGCTTTTCTATGACCACACTTTTTGACTCTGATCTCCAGCATCTGCGGTCCTCACATTCACCTGCTGAAGGACTTTCACAGGTTTGGAGAGTGAGCAAAGAAGCGGCAGTACAATGTGGGAAAGTGTGGGAAAGCATTTTGCCAGGATGAAGAGAGGCATGGACTATTTTTGAAATAGCGAGCAAATTCAGAAGTCTGATGGGCAAAAAGACGAGGGAGTTTAGTCCCAGAGTATTGAAAGTAAACTTGCAGTTTCTCAGTAGTTAGACAGGCAAATACAATGCTGGTATTTATTTCAAGAAGGCTTAAATATAAAAGCAGGGATGTACTTCTAAGACTCTACAAGGTTTTGGTCATGCCACATTTGGATTATTGTGCGCAGTTTTGCGTCCCAAAGCTCAAGAAGGATGTACTGGTCCTGGAGCGTTTTCCAAAGAGATTCACGAGAATGGTGCCAGGAAATAAAAGCTTAAGATATAAAAACTATTTGAGGGCTCTGTGTTTGCATTTGGTAGAATTCAGAAGGATTTTAGGAGGTCTAATTGAAATTTGCAGAATACTAAATGACCTGGGAGAGAGGAGATTTTGGGAAGATGTATCCAATGTAGGAGAGAGACCAGTAGACGAGGGGACAGTGGATAGAGAAGACCTTTTCGAACAAAGATAAGGCAAAACCTCTTCAGCCAGACAGCCGTGAATCTATGGAATTCACTTCTACAGAGGGCTGTCGAGTCCAGCTCATTGAGTATATTTTGGAGTGAGAAAGTGAGGGCTGCAGATGCTAGTGATCAGAGCTGAAAATGTGTTGCTGGAAAAGCGCAGCAGGTCAGGTAGCATCCAAGTAACAGGAGAATCGACGTTTCGGGCATAAGCACTTCTTGAGGAATGAGGAAAGTGTGTCCAGCAGGCTAAGATAAAAGGTAGGGTGGAGGAACTTGGGGGAGGGGCGTTGGAAATGCGATAGGTGGAGGGAGGTCAAGGTGAGGGTGATAGGCCGGAGTGGGGTGGGGGCGGAGAGATCTGGAAGAATATTGCAGGTTAGGAAGTCGGTGCTGAGTTCAAGGGATTTGACTGAGACAAGGTGGGGGGAGGGGAAATGAGGAAGCTGGAGAAATCTGAGTTCATCCCTGTGGTTGGAGGGTTCCCAGGCAGAAGATGAGGCGCTCTTCCTCCATCCGTCGTGTTGCCATGGTCTGGCGATGAAGGAGTCCAAGGACCTGCATGTCCTTGGTGGAGTGGGAGGGGGAGTTAAAGTGTTGGGCTACGAGGTGGTTGGGTTGGTTGGTCCAGATGTCCCAGAGGTGTTCTCTGAAACGTTCTGCAAGTAGGCGGCCTGTCTCCCCAATATAGAGGAGACCACATCGGGTGCAGCGGATGCAATAGATGATGTGTTTGGAGGTGCATGTGAATTTGTGGCGGATATGGAAGTGTCCCGTGGGGCCTTGGAGGGAAGTATGGGGGAGTGGGGGGTGGGCGCAAGTTTTGCATTTCTTGCGGATGCAGTAGAAGGTGCCGGGAGTGGAAGTCGGGTTAACATAGAACATAGAACTTAGAACATAGAACAATACAGCACAGAACAGGCCCTTCGGCCCACGATTTTGTGCCGAACATTTGTCCTAGCTTGAGCACCCATCCATGTACCTATCCAATTGCCACTTAAAGTTCGCCAATGATTCTGACTCTGCCACTCCGACAGGCAGCGCATTCCATGCGCCCACCACTCTCTGGGTAAAGAACCTACCCCTGACATCTCCCCTATACCTTCCACCCTTCACCTTAAATTTATGTCCCCTTGTAACACTCTGTTGTACCCGGGGAAAAAGTTTCTGACTGTCAACTCTATCTATTCCCCTGATCATCTTATAAACCTCTATCAAGACACCCCTCATCCTTCTCCGTTTCAATGAGAAAAGGCCTAGCACTCTCAACCTATCCTCGTACGACCTATTCTCCATTCCAGGCAATATCCTGGTAAATCTTCTCTGCACCCTGTCCAAAGCTTCCACATCTTTCCTAAAGTGAGGCGACCAGAACTGCACACAGTACTCCAAATGTGGCCTAACCAACGTCCTGTACAGCTGTAACATCACTTCACGACTCTTGAATTCAATCCCTCTACCAATGAATGCTAATACACCATAGGCCTTCTTACAAGGTCTATCCACCTGAGTGGCACCTGGTGGGGGGTGTGGACCTGACGAGGGAGTCACGGAGGGAGTGGTCTTTTCGGAACACTGATAGGGGAGGGGAGGGAAATATATCCCTGGTGGTGGTGTCCGTTTGGAGGTGGCGGAAATGACAGCGGATGATACGGTGTACATGGAGTTTGGTGGGGTGTTAGGTGAGGATCAGTGGGGTTCTGTCTTGGTGGTGGTTGGAGGGGCGGGGCTCAAGGGTGGAGGAGCGAGAAGTGGAAGAGATGCGGTGGAGGGCATCGTCGACTACGTCTGGCGGGAAATTGCGGTCCTTGAAGAAGGAGGCCATCTGTGTTGTACGTTTTTGGAACTGATCCTCCTGGGAGCAGATGCGGCGGAGACGAAGGAATTGGGAATATGGGATGGCGTTTTTTCAGGGGGCAGGGTGGGAGGAGGTGTAGTCTAGGTAGCTGTGGGAGTCGGTCGGTTTATAGTAAATGTCTGTTTCGATTCGGTCACCCGAGATAGAAATGGAAAGGTCTGGGAAGGGGAGGGAGGAGTCTGAGACGGTCCAGGTGAATTTGAGGTCGGGGTGGAAGGCGTTGGTAAAGTGGATGACCTGTTCAACCTCCTCGTGCGAGCACGAGGCAGCGTCGATACAGTCATCGATGTAGCGGAGGAAAAGGAGTGAGACGGATGGGTTCTTGACTGTAAAGGGGATCAAGGGTTACAGGTAGAAAGTGTGAGAATGGGGTTGAGAAGCATAACAGCCATCATGGAATGGCGGAGCAGGCTCAATGGGCCGAATGGCCAAATTTCTGTTCCAATGTCTTCTGGTTGTATAGTTAATATTGGCTCTCCTCGTTCTTCATTGGAGATGTATCCTTGAATTTGATCTTTATATGATTTATGAAGAATAAAATTCCAATACTGATGGTTGGGAAATATCATGTTCCCTCCCTCCAGTCTCAGCAGCCATGCCCCGATATCATAATCACACTGCAATTAAAATCCAGTGAAATTTACTTCAATACAGTTGATTGACATCGATAACATTAACAGCATGACCCTTACCTGCCCTCTCTGATCCTTGAATAACCATCTGAATTGTATGTCACATCATATTCTCTGTTAACATATCCATGCCATTTGTCTGTTATCACTCATGTTGTCATAAGCAATTTTCTGTCAGATTATGGACTAGGAAAGTTCTCTACATATTTTACTGACATTATAATCACTGATTAGTAGTTGCAGATTATATGTTTCGATTTATAAGCCGAGAAAGTTGTTTAGGTTCTGACAATCCTTTGACATTACTGCCATATATAAGGCAGATTGAATGAATACATTCAATCAATCTACCATCTCACATATTTCTTCCTGTTCACCCCCCACACATCTCCCATGCCAAATGTGTAAACTTTAAAAGTTCTTTTGAATTTTAATAAAATCATTATTGGATTCAAAGGGGTTAACTGGAGCTATTTATTCAGTGACTGTGATAAATATCAATCTCAGTGGATCCTAATTATGGCAGTGGAGAGTTTCCAAGGTTGAAATTTAAATGGGCTCTGTTCAATGTGCTATCACATAGTGTGAGTAGGAGCATCACTGACAGCACTAACAGGGATCAGCAGATCGAGAGAGAGAGAGAGAGAGAGAGAGAGAGAGCGGGAGGAGAGATCAGAATCTGAGAACATTAGACTGGAATGTTCCAACAGTGGATCAGAATCTGAGAACATTAGACTGGAATATTCCAGCAATGGATGAGAATCTGAGAACATTACACTGGAATGTTCCAACAATGGGCAGGAGTTTATCCTCTGGTCTTTACTGGCTTTCTCGGCCTTGGATATCATTAGCATCACGGATCCAGGATATCCTTTGGATTATTCAAGGTGGTTACTACCCCATCCTTGCGATAGTTGGTGTTCCTGGTAAGTCATTATATTTGCCTACTAAACTGGGTTGAACTCAATTTCTGCTCATGATATATAAATTTTGGAAAATGCAAGTCAATGTCTTCAGTTCCAATCAAAAAATCCTTTCCTTATAAATGATAACTGTCAAACTACTATTTATAAATTACTCACTGATATGCGAGAAGGACACAGAATGTTCTCAAACTCCATAATCCATTTTGTCCTTCACGGCTTTTCATCTCCATGTCCTCCCCACTCACCAGTCCTGTCCAAAACCACCATCATGATATCTCAGTCTCGTCTGCATTCTCAGTGTAACTTCTGAATGAACCATAATTTTTGCCTTTGTTCAATCTGGATGCAACAGTTTCAAGTGCCTTATAATCACATGTCCGTCACTAAATAATTGCTCTTGAGGATGTTTGACGTGTTCCCTGCACGTACAGGAAGACAGTTTATGATAGTCAAGTCATTGACTCATAATCTAGAGCCACAGAATAATAGTCTGTTGATATCTCATGAAGGAAAGTGGTGGAATTTAAAAGCAACCATTATCATTTGTTATAAAAGCCCATCTGCTTGCCTGAAGTCCTTTAGGTAAGTCAATGTGTCACCCTTCCCTAATCAGGTTTCCGTGTGACTTCAGTGATGAACATGTGGGTGTACTGCACCTTTAAACTACCTGACAGCACTAAGTCTTCTGAAAAATAGATATAATTTAACATTTTGTCGAAAAACTCGATGAGCTCATTGTCTTGAGACAAAAACAAATTCAGCCAAACAGTTTAAATTATACCCCAAATGACCCACCTCCAATCAAGTTTGACTGTAATATATTGATAATCATAAAAGGCAATAACACAATCCAATAGTTTCGAGGTACTAGACCATGGAAAATTGAACAGTTGAGAGCAGAGCTGCCAAGCTACGAGCATGCAAAGACTGCCTGAAAAATAGCTCCCTTAAAAGTATATTCATTGATTAGTAACTAGTGAAGCAGAAACCCCCAGAAGAAAAGAAGACAGGACTATGGAGAAGAACTGAAAGCTTCCTGGTTTTGAGATAAGAAGTTTTATTTTGTAAATCTTAATTAGGAGTCTTATCGGACTCGTATTGTGGAGGGGGAAAGGTCAAAGATAGGTTAGAGGAAGACGTCGGTAAATATTCGTTCAATTATTATTTTCTGTAATACTTTAAGAAATAAAGTTGTTAATTTTTACTTTAAATAGTTCTTAGATTCTAGAATTATCACACATTACTGCATTGGATAAATCTTTTCTCTGTTGCTGGTTTTAATTAAGCAGGAAAATTTATCCGGTATTGTAACACTACAAACCCCCAGCAATGTGTTTTACTCTTCACTGTCGGGTGGAACAACTGAAACTGCAACTCAGTTTAAAATTGGCGTAACATGCTGCCCTGACGAGGGCTGCATACCTCCTGTGAGAGAAGAACAAAAGTAAAGATAGCTCCTTTCCTCTGCCTGTTTCCCGTATTTGTACAGCCCATTTCTATTCAGGTAGGTGATCATTACATCCTTTAGGTGTATTCGATCACATTGAAATTCTCCCCGAGTGTGATGCACGTCTCCATAGGCAACTCTGGTGCTGGCTTTATTGATGCTGACGTACAGATGTAAGGAACTTATACATTCCATGTCAGTTGCAGTGCATAGAGAAATAATGGCGTTTTATAATACGGAAAGAAATGGCGATGTCTAAGTGAGAGAAAAGGATTATTGCACTCATCCCTGAGAATGTTGTTGAGGCAGTATTTGGCGTTCTGTGGATAGACTTTCTCTCAAGTCTCACCAGACTAATCTCTGGGATGATGACAACATGAGCAGTGAGTGAAGCTCAGAGAGAGAATAAGACGTGATTGCATTGAACCTAAAGGGGGATGGACAATAACGAATTATGTTCTAAACAGGCACTTATATGGTGATAAATTCCATGGCATTTTTTTCACTCGGGTCACATGATTCTCGATATTTTAAGAGCATCAGAGAACGTTCCACTCAATCACCCCCGCTCCCTATTCCGTTTGAGACAGAGAGGGAAAGAGAGACAGAGAGGTTCAGGCTTTTGAATAAACTCTGCCAACATTAATACAGTTCAATTGGTGCGTGATCCTGCAATGAACGTCATGCTATCCATAATCCTGACAGCAGCCACAATACCTTCATTATAAAAGAGTTAATTCTTCTCAGCAGCTTCTGACCTACATGGAGAACATGGATGTGTCTTCTCGGAGATGGAAGATGCCTCCTTGAGACTTGACACAAAATATTTGGGTTCCCTCCTCACTGCCAGCAAACCATGTTAAAGTAGCACTCGTTCTATAAACACTGGAACCGTGATTAACATCATGGAGACCTCTATCATTGCAGTCTTGGTTTCATTGGTTTGTTTGTTGGAATATCAATGACGCCCTCCTGCTCCTGTATAACTGTCCATGAGGCTGAATAGCCTCCTCCAGATCTGATGGAACATATTTAAGGGTCTGATTGGGCTCTGCCTGTTCCTGTTTAACATCTCGATGTACTGACCAGACCCTTTCTCATCCTGAGGAACAGGCAGAAGGATTTAATGGGCTGTCCCTCTTCATTTTCAGTAGATTCCAGGGCTCAATGACTTCCACAAATTAGTGTGTAACCAGCTTGAAATGCTGAATGAGCTCCTCTTTCAACTGTGGAAATGTGCAGTGTCTGGCAGCGCTGTTACATGAATGTTACCGAAACTTTAACAGCACAAACCGGAATGCTGTCCGGGTCTTGCTGCACATGGACACAGAATAGCTCAGGAGCTGAGGGGGGACACAATGTTCTGAATATTGTGTGATCTTCAGTCATCATCCCTCCTTCAGATCTTATGATGGGGAAAGACATTAATGGAGCAGATCAAGATGTTTGTGCTGAGGAGGCTCACCTCAGGATCTCCTGCAGAGATATCCCGGGGCTGATAGGATTGTTGACCACCGACCACAAACATCTTTCTTTGTGCTCTGAAAGACCCAGACGACTGGGAAGTTACAGTTGATTCCCATTCAGCTCAAATAAGTGGGTGGTCCTGATGCCATCCTTAGTCAAATACTGCCTTGATATCAAAACCATTCACTCTTTGCTGAGCCCCTGTGTTCACATTTTGTTCATATTAATTAGGTGACGATGTATGTGTAGGGAGTGATTTCCTCTCACAGAGGATAATTACTGCCAGGAATTATCTGGGCTGGAGTTATGGGAGCTACATCACTGAAAGTATTTAAGGAGATAGATGGATTTTTGACCTGCCAGACAGCTTAGGGGTGTGAAAAACTGGGGCATTAAAGAAGAGTTAATATCAATAGTGGATCAGCCGAATTACCTGATCCGGTTCCTTATGTCCTCATACTCTGTAAATACAAAGTTAATGACTGTAATTTTCCTGAAAGTTCTGTTATTGAACGTTGCAATCAGTCAGAGCAAAGTATTTTGTGAGTCATCTCTGAGTGAGGTATGTGGGTTGTATTCACAGTGAGTCTGGGTCTATAATATGACCAACAAATAATGCACAAGTTACAGAGAGGAGACACTCTGCAAAGAGACCAGAGGCGTCTTTCGAACCCGGCCTGGATTTCCAAATCGCATTTCCAAACCACACCAAGCCGTTTGTGTGTGAAGTCTTAAGGGACTGAATGAGATGCTGTGTTACTGTGGACCAGGCATTTGGGGCAAGTGGCCTCCAACTGCTTCTTGCAGGAGCTGTGAGTGGTTGAATGGAACATAGGAACATAGGACTGAGCAGCAGGAGTGGGTCATTAGACACTTTGTTACTGCTCCACCATGCAAAAAACTTATGGGTCATGTGACTGTGGTCTCCCCACATTTGTCTGTCTTTATACCATTTTCTGACAGTCACTTTTCTTTCAAATGTCACCAAATACAACTTTGAACACATGCAAACATACAGGCACCACAAACGTCTGGGGAGGGAATTTCCACTTGGACAGCCCTTTCAAATTTTCTCATTTGTGTTCCAGCCAATGTTGGAGAGTCACTGTTTCCTTTTCCAGTCCCACTCCCCATTGGTTACACCAATTTTAAATGCAACCAGTTTAGTGATGTGGCCAATGATATCGGTCTCAGAGGAGGTCATTTTCTAGAAAAAATGTGAGACACAGAAAGTTGAACTCATATCAAATGGTAAAATGACAGAGTGCCCCAAATGTTATTCTGCTTTGGAAGTTATTCTGTTCAAATAAGCTGCTGGTAGTGGGATTTCTTTCTGGAACAGTTGGATTTGGCTGAATTCAGGCAGTGGAGAGATTCCAATGAATCCTCACCAGGAATCCTTCACAAGTGGTACAGATAACGCAGGATTTTATGAACTGACACTCAGATATCTGGTAGAACAAAGTAAGAGAGAGGGATCAATTGGCTGCTGCTTCTCAGGCAGGGAACAAGTTTCTCCCTCTCTGTGTTGGAACATAAAATGATGTCAACTGAACACCATATTGGACTATGTGTGCTCTCCAGGAACATTCTCTGGAAAATCTGATTATGGATTATATGCCGGGGCATCATTGCTCTTGTTGTACACAATTCCATTCAATCTCAAAAAATGTCACCACTTTATAATTTGATGACATGCTTACATGTGTCTGTGTAATTTGTAAATATTGGTTGGTGTCTTCATAGTATATGTGTTAATATCAATGCATATTTTCCTTCAAATTTATTCTCTAGCTTTAGTCTCCCTGACAAGGGATAAAATGCATCCAGCGGATGCATTTTTCTGAAAGTCATGGGTGGTTCAATACTATTTCTAGGCTAAGATCGAAATTGATTATCCCCAATAACCAAAGGCCAGCATTCCAGGAATGAGTAAAGGGAAACCTCTTTGAAATTTTCGAAAACAGTTATATCCTTTTATTTTATTGTTAGAGGATCAAAACTGCACACAGTGCATGAGGTGTGGTCTCAGCAATGCCCTGTACAGATGCAGTAAAACATTCCTGCGATTAAACCTGATACCTTTTGTCAAAAACAGCATCATTCCACTTACCTACCAAATTACATGCTGCACCTGCATACTGACTTCACATGATTCATGTCCCAGGAACATGGAAACCGCCTGTATCGCAGAGTTCTGCAATCTGTCTCCATTTAAATTGATTACCTTTATTTTATCCTTCATGTCAAAGTACACTTCTTACCTGACGTTATTTCTACTGAAGGTTTGCGCACTAATCTTCCCTGTCTATAATCATATTGCAGACTACCTCCATTTGATGACACAATCAATGACCATCTTGGTGTACGAGCTAATTGAGCTGCAAGCTATTCTCTCCCCTTCCTCCAGATCTTTGATACAGATTATTGGACGTTGATGACACAACAGTGATCTCTTCGGCACTCTATCAGATAGAGCTTTGTAGGCTGAAAGTAAACATTTCTCTCTTACTCTCTATTACCTGTTAGCGACAGATTCTCTGTTACTGTGTAGCCGTTCAGGCGGGTTGAATGCCTCGTTCTGGGCTGTGTAATGTATTCAACGAGCTGAATTACTTCATTCTATATTCCTGTGTAATCACTTAGAGGGGCAGAATGGTCTCCTCCTGTCTCATTGTAACCATCCTGTCTGACTACATGGTGTGGTCCCCTTTCCTGGAACAGCATCGAAGGGTGGATTGAGGGAACAACACTTGGGTAGGGGCAGCATTACATCTTTATAACAGCATCAAGGGTGGATTGAGGGAACAACACATGAGGTAGGGGCACCTGTATATTTCTGTAAAAGTATCGAGGGTAGATTGAGGGAACAACGCATGGGGTAGTGGCAGCAGTATATCACTGTAACAGCACCGTGGGACGGATTGAGGGAACAACACCACAGGTAGGGACAGGAGTACATCTCTGTAACAGCCTCGAGTGGTGGATTGAGGGAACAACACATGTGGTAGGGGCAGCAGTTGGCCATTCGGCGGCACCATTCAGAATGCTCATGGCTGATCCAATTGTGTCTGATCATCCTTCTCCTGTATGGTCCCGATAAACATTTACTCTCCTGTCCACAAAGATCAGTCGAGCTCAGCCTAGAAAATCCTCAATAAGAAAGTCTTCCCTATTCCCTGAGGATGAGGATACCACAGATAGCACAGCTAAAGGGAAAGGGACATCCTTATTTCATTGTGGGACCCATTACTTTAAAACTGCGTTAACCTCACATCAAATCACCACCTCTTTTCATAATCATAAACCATTCTGCCCTCCAAACCTGTCCCACATTCCATCTGACTCTTTCCAGTCAAATATGTATCAAACCCAACCTCTACTGCTGTCTCAGAAAGTGAGTACCTGATAGCATAACACCACATGAGCAGGAAAAAAGGAGCAGAATTCGGCCATTTGGCCCATCGAGTCTGATATGCCGTTCAATAATTTCTTGTATGTACATCAACCTCATTCTCCTGCCTTCTCCCTGGAATCCTTGATCCCTTTATAAAGCAAAAACGTACCGACTTGTGTCTTAATGACACTAGTGCTTTTGTCTCTGCGTGTACGTATATGTATGTGTGCATGTCCATGTGCTTGTTATCTGTGTATTTGGTGTGCCTACATCTGTGTGTCTGTGCATCAGCCTCTGTGTTTCTATCTGTGTTTGTGTCTATTTGTGTGCAACTGAATATATCTCTCTGTGTTGAAATATGTGCATATGCCTATCTCCTTATATGTGTTGTGCATATTAGCATGTTGGGGTGTTTACCAATGCATCTGTGCATTTCTGTGTCTGCATCTCTGTGCAGTTAGGTATCTGTTTTTGTTTGGGAGTGAAAGGACTGACGTTGGAACTGACAGTGGGTTTAAAGTGAGAACTGAAATTTGCTCTTTACTCGGTTGATGGGAAGTGGATGTTTCAGAATCTCCACATGAGCCATCTTGTTCCTGTCCGGCTCATGCCAGGCTCCTCCCCAGATGGTGGGGGTAGGAGGTGTGAGGGAACAGATCTCAGGCACTCCACTACCCGCTTGGCCCTTTCTGTCCCATTCCAGGCAGTTTCTCCTGGAACAGGAGAAAGGGAGGGAGGGAGAGTGGGAATGGGCGACCATGCTGTTAGTGCTGGTGGAGGTGGGGCTGGGGGTAATGGTGTAGTGTCCGGAATAAGTCAGCTGACTGTTGTAAATCCATTTAGTATTATTAGTATGGGGGGTATTGCGTAGGTGACAGAGAAAGTGAGGAACAAAGTTGCTGAATTCAATAATGAGTTTGGAAGTGCCTGAGCCGCCTTATTTGCAGATAGAGCGCGAGCCTTGTTCGGGGGCGGTGCCATAACAGATATATGGGGAGTGTGAAGGAGCAGATAGAATATGGTGACCCTTATCCTGACAGAGCGGGGAATGTTATTGACGCTTGTCCTGTACTGTTGAGCATTTCTTCAGATCATCAGTAATCTTGCTCCTAATCACACCCTGTCTTTCCAAGTGCATGTATATCTTATCTCTCAGAACCTTTTCAGGTAAGGTACCTAATGCAGATTTTTGGTTTAGTGGTCTATAGCTCCCAGGTTTTTATTTGTAGCCCTTCTTGAGTAAGGGCACAACATTCGCCACCCTCCAGTCCTCTGGGACCTCACCCGTTGGCCAGCGATGATGCAAAAATATCAGTCAGGGCTCCCGAAATTCCTACTCTGTCCTCCTGCAGTGTTTCTGAATACATCTGGTCACGACCAGGAGAGTTATAGAAATACTGCAAAGTCTGAAAAATATGTCTATTTATTTTAGGTATAAACACCAAAGAAAGGGAAGGTGACACAATGATGGTTAACATATCAAATTAGAAAATGTATTAATCATAGGAATTTGCTTCAGAAGAATTTCAGTCGTTGTGGAAACCTGAGAATTCTCAGAAATTCACAATCCAGACACAAGGGCCATGAAACTGATAAGGAAATCAAAAGCAGAACATGAATGATAACAAACAGGAATAAGAACACTGCATAAATCTACAATCCGTATTTCAAAGGAAACAAAATAAAAGTAGGGTCTAATATGGAAATTTGTAATCGGGAGAGGAGAGTTTATTGTGAATAACAGGGAAATGGCACATAAAATAACCAGTTCATTTGCATCTGTCTTCATGGAGGTAGATCCACAAAATCACCCAGTAATACCAAGTGATACTGTAGGGCTTGTAAAACTAAAGACAAAAAGTCAATTTATATCAGTGGCAAGGAAGTATTTGAGAATGTAACTGGATTGAGCATGGCTAAGTCTGATAAACCTGATGTACTTCATATTAAAATGTCAGGCATAAATCGGCAAAAGAAGTATTAATTGCACTGTCGATGACTGTGTTTTATTTTCCTGTGCATTCTGAAAAGGCTAGAAGCCATTGTGGATAAATGAAAGTTAGCAAACGTGGTCCAAGCACTATAGATTAATGGAAGGAATCCAAGCATCTTTCAAGGGAAGAAGACATACTTTGGAGAAATGCCGATCAAGTAACTTGACATCTGCATGGAAACTGTTGGAATCTATGAGACAGCATGTGATATCGGATATTTAGGAATTAACAGCAACAATGCAGAAAATCCGTATGTATTTCTGATAGATATCTAACTCGATGTGCTATTAGATTTTAGACCCCATAACCACCCTCTGAGAGAAGGAACAGGAAGTGACTTCACCGCAAGAAATAGCATCACCACAGGAAACGACATCAGCAACCAAAAGAAAGCCAAACAGATAAATAGAAAGCAGGAATTTTCAGCATTGTTTCGCATGAGGTCCACTGAAGATGTTACCTAGTAAGATATCGAAACATCTGGAAATGAACCCTCCAGCTCAGCGAGCAAACCTGCATCCATTGTGTACAATGTTGCTGAGCCAATCTGAGAAAGAATATACTGACTACAAAAAAAGTGCAATGGACATTGTCCAGATTAATCCCTCAGATGGCGAGATTGCCTGATGAGGGAACTCGGCCTGTGTTCTCTAGAGTTTTAAAGAATGAGATGAGGGTCACAATAAAATTTAGGAAATTCACAATATATATGACAGGTTGGAAATACACAAAACGTTTCCCTGGCTGACAAATCCACATTCAAGGCAAATAACTGCAGGTTAAGTGACAGACCATTTAAGACCACAATAATGAGGAAATTCTTCACTCGGTGTGAACTGCCTAAAACAGGGGCATAGAAACCTGCTGGTAGGGCAAGATTAGGAAGAGTCCCCAGATATTCTTCAAGTGTGTCAACTGGAGAAGAATAACAAGGGAACAGGTGGGAGTCATTCGTGATTTGGCAAGTTGCATCCAAATCAATTTAGTGTTAGGAGACAGAGGGTAGTGTTTGAAGGCTGTTAGTGTGACTGGAGACAGGTGTCCAATGGTGTATCACAGGGATCAGTGCTGTGTCCCTTATTATTTGTGATTCGGACGTGTTGGTGTTGGACTGTGGCGGACAAATCTAAAAATCACATAACACCAGGTTATAGTCCAGCAGGTTTATTCAGAGGCACTAGCTTTCAAAGCACACAACGACCTGATGAAGAAGCAGGGCTTCGAAGCCAGTGCCTCCGAATAAACCTGTTGGACAATAATCTGGTATTGTGTCGTCTTTAACCTTATTATTTGTGGTATTCATAAATGGTGCAGCTGTGAATATAGACGAAGTTGGCGGGAGTGTGACAACTAAGTTTGTGTTTGATACAAAGATTGTCCGGGTGGTTGGTAGTGAGGAGGAAGGCCTTATGTTACAGGAAGATACAGATGGTATGGTCTGGTGGGCAGGTCAATGGCAGATGAAATGTAACCCTGATAAATATATGGTGATACACTTTGGAAGAAGGAACTGAACAGGGGAATACTCAATGAAAGGCAGCACACGAGGAAGCTCAGAGGGTGCGTCTTCACACACCCTTGAATATGACTAAACAGGTTGATGCACAATTTCAGAAAGCATAGAGACCGTAGATATAACCTTTATTCATCAAGGCATAGATTATAAGAGCTAGGCGGAACTTAGGTTTGATCAAGGTGGAATACTGATTGTAGTTTATTACAGGAAGGATGTGATTTTAGTGGAGGGGGCTCAGAGGAGATTCACTGGCATGTTCCCTGGGATGGAGCATATCAGCTGTGGAGAGAAGTTGGATAAGCTCGGTTGTCCAGTTTGGCGGAGAGAAGGCTGAGTGGGCCGATATTCAGAAGGATAGCATTACGAGGGGCATGGACAGGACGGATAGACCGCAGCTGTTCCTTCTAGTCAAAGGGCCAAAAACAATGGAGCACATTTTATAGTGAAGGGTTTAAGATTTGGAGAGGAATTGAGGATTGTTTTTCACGCAGAGGGTGTTGGGGTCTGGAATGCACTTCCTGAGAGAGGAGTTGTCATGGTAACTTCACAGCCATTACAAAACACACGGCTGTGCACTTGAAATGCCATAAGATTCACGGCTACGGGTCTTGTGTCAGAAAGCGGGACGAATGTAGACCGTGCTGTATTGTTGATGGTACAAAGTCTGTGCTTCTGTGTTTGCATGTTTGTGGAAAGTTAATCATTGAGAAGCTTAAGAAAGGAATTGATGGGTTTCTGAAGAGTATATTAACAAGGGTTTTAAGATTGAACTTGTAATATCTTCTGAAAATATGTCAATGGCAAAATTAAGTGGAAAAAGGTGCAGCTTTCTTACAGTCTGATACCAGAGAATTGAGCACAGGGAAAAGGCAGAACTATGGAGCAAATACTTCGGTTATGTCTTCACAGAAGAAAACAAAATAAAAAAGAAAACGTCCCAACTACTAGTCAACATTAGTCTGTTGAGAAAAAGGGAGTAGAATGAAATTAGCAACTGAACAGTTTTAGAGGAAGTATTGAAACTGAAAGTAATGAGCACAGACAAAGTCAACAGAGGTTTATCAAATGGGCACCATATTTGAGAAAGTGACATTTCACATAATTATGGAGAAACAATCAATGCAATACGATCACATTTTCAGAAGAATTTTGATAAAGCCCCAAGCCTATTATGCAAATTCAAATCCCTTGGAACTGGGACTAATATGGTTTTAGAATGGGAGAGCTGGCAGGAAGCAGTGAGTAGGAATAAAACATTTGTTTTGAATGGACGGCTTGGAGGATATAGCAAGGATCAGGGTTTGGGACCCAGCTATTCCAAACACTCATCATATATTTGGCTGAGTGGATTAAATACAATATTTCCAAGTTTGCTGATGGCACTAAACTATGTCAGATTGTGCGTGGGTGAGCAGGATGCCAGAATGCTCCACGTTGATTGAGACAAGTGGGGTGTTGGGTAAATACGTGGTATATGGAGAGCAATGGCGGGCGGGGGCTTGGGATATCTGCTATTGTGACCTTTGATGGGAAAAACAGAACGGGAGCCTATCATTTGATAAGGGATTGGTTAAAAATGTTGATCTATCCAGGAACTTAAGCTGCATTTTTGTTTCCTTCTGTGCAACCCATCGGAGTCAGTGCAGGGCAATGAGATCTGAACCGAGAAATCAATACTGGGAATGGCTTTGGGACGCTGACCAGTGTACACAGATCCAACAAGTGGGGAGCTGTAACATTGAAAAGGATCTGGATCTCCCTGTACACCAGACAATGAAAGCAATGTTGCAGGAGCAGAAAGCAGATAGACAGATAAATCGTGTATCTACCTTCATTTCAGGGGGACTTGAATATAGGAGTACGGGTGTTTTATTGCAGCTCTATAGGACCTTGGTGAGACATTGTCTCGAACACTGTAGAGTATTATGTGCAGTTTGGGTCTCCTTACTTAATAAAGGACAAACCTGACATTGATGGAGAGCAGCGAAGATGGCCAGACTGATCTCTGGGATGATAGGCTTGTTGTGCGGTCAGAATCTGTAGCGGCTGGGCTTGTATTCCATGGGCTTTCGGAAAATGAGTCGAGATCTCAATGAAATATATAAAACTCTGCTAGGGCAAGGCAGATTGGAAGCAGGGGTGGCAATTCCCCTGGCTGGGACATCAAAACTAGGGGCCACAGTATTAGGTTAGGCAGGCCACTCTGCAATGAGATGAGAATAAATGTCTGCATTCAGAGACTGGTGAACTTGGGGAATTATCTCCCAGATCAGGCTATGGAAACCTTGGCACTGAATAGAAATAAGGATTTCTGGAAACTAAAGTGATAGGGAGAGAGCAGGGTATGGTATAAAGATAGAGGA
Source organism: Chiloscyllium plagiosum (assembly GCF_037043375.1). Taxonomy (NCBI): domain Eukaryota; kingdom Metazoa; phylum Chordata; class Chondrichthyes; order Orectolobiformes; family Hemiscylliidae; genus Chiloscyllium; species Chiloscyllium plagiosum. The sequence goes on from NW_028270182.1 coordinate 41,505,579, forward strand.
TCAGATATTATTCCAGGTTGTTCTCCAATAACGTGGTAGCTGTGTTCCTGTGCATCACTGTGTTGCAGAAAATCATGCAACATTAATGATGTGCTCTATGGGGAAAAGAGAATAATGGACGAACCGCAAAACATCAGTAAAACTCAAAAATTAAAGTGAGTCTAACACACACACTAGCACAGTCTAATAAACCTTTAAATCATATATTGTAATGAAATAGTGCTGCAAATGTAACACTTTCACAATACAGTCACTGGCTACATCCCTGTACCTTTCACCAAGCTCTTCACCCGAAAGCGTGCACGGCTGACTGACAACCTGATGCCAACACGGCATTCCAGTTCTCCTCAAGATTCTCCCCCTGGTTTGAAATAAAGTTCCTTCTAGTTGGAGAGAACACTTCCCTGTTTCTAACTCAAGGTCAAGGTTTGCAGAGCGGATTGCATTCCTGTTTTAGCAGAACATTCAGAGGGTGCATTTTGCAGGCAGAAGATCCTGAGGCTGGGTTTTATTGTTTGGCTGGTGCCTGGCAAGGAGTCGCATGACAGTGAACGGGAGTTCACTTTATAGCAAAAAGGTGCGCAATTCGCAAATCGCATTGCAGTCAAATCAGTTTAATAAACACATGTTATCAGAAAACTGCCTGTATATTGAATCGAGGATGAAGATGGATGGACCGAAGGGATTACAACAGTTCTTATTTTATATTTCACAATGTTTAAACATATTAATCGATATGAACACTGTGTCGGAAAAACTGCATTGAGGAGATTTTCTCCAAGAACTAGAATGGGGAAGGCTCAATGTGTTGAATGGCCTACTCCTTGCCCGATGTTTCTGTGTAGTTTGTGGGAAAGCTCTGTAAATGTTGTCACAAGCTCTCAGATGTTAGGAAGGAAGTCTCTGCAGGGTCAACAGTACTGTGATTCCCGTTCTCTTTTCTGATATCGAGGCTGGTGCTGGGTATTCTGTCAGGTTTTATCCTTTAAGACCTCGGAGCAGTGTGATACAATTGAGTGTCTTGCTTGGCCGTTTCAGGGACCATTGAAGAGCTTATCACATGTCTGTGAGTCTGGAGTCACTTTTAGGCCAGACCAGGAAAGCACGGGAGATTCACTTCATACAAGTACATTGGAAAAGAAAATTAGTGCCTACAATCGACTTGACTTCAAGGTCACTGTTACTGACACTCGATTTTGCATCTTAATATTTTATGAATTGTTTTTAACTTCCACCAGCTGCCAGAGCATTATCCTGGTTTGGAGTAGTAATCCAGTGACATTTCCAAAACAGCACCACCTCCACATGGGGACCTCTCAGAAATCACACTGACCAAGTTATTTCTGTGTTGCTTGACAGCTCTGTCTAAAAGAGCTCCCATCACTTTGACTGTCGTGATGGGCATAAGGGGGGTGGCAATTGGTCAGATTGTAATTAATCCCCACTTAGGGTACGGGACATAATTGAGTAATTTTCCACATTGCCAGGGAGATGTCAGACTTGGAGCTGGAATGAAACAGTTTCCCCAGGGACACGGCTTGTTGTACAGCATAAGTCTTCAGTCCTATTGCAGGAGTGGTGTCAGGGCCCATTGCCTTTGTCGTATCTACTGTGTTCAGCTGTTTCTTCATGTCACGGGCAGCAAATCGAATTGGTTAAACACTGCCATCAGTGATTCTGTGGATGTCATGGCGAGGATGAGGTGGAGCATCCATTCAACACATCTGGCTGAGGATGGTGCAGATACCAGTTTATAATAGCTTTCTTGAATTTCCCACCCAGGATAATGGTACGCCTCTGCTTTAGATGAAGACCATCCTGCTTGTAGAGGTCCCACCTATCCCAGAAAAAACTCCAATTATCCAAAAACCCGAAACCCTCCCTCCTGCGCTATCCCTGTAGCCACGTGTTCATCTCCTTTCTCTCCATATTCCTCACCTCACTAGCACGTGGCACGGGCAGCAAACCAGAGAAAACAAGTCTGTTTGTCCTAGCTCGAAACTTCCATCCTAGCTCCCTGAATTTCTGCCTCAAGTTTCCATCAATGTGGACCACGACTTGGGGCTGCTCTCAACCACGCAAATATAAACTGTTCTACATACCCTTCCCAGAAGTCCTTTGCTCGCTCCTTCCTCGCTGGCCTGAAGGTAAGAAGTTTAAATCTACTTACCGGCCTTCCTGACAATCACCTCGTACAAACGCCACCTCCTCCAGGCTCCCGCCTCTCGCTGCTCCGAAATGGACAGTTGGCCTGAAGATAAGAAGGTTAAATATACTTACCGGCCTTCTTGACAATTACCTCGCACCAATGTCACATCGTCCCGGCTCCCGCCTCTCGCTGCTCCGAAGTGAGCATCTTTACAATCTAGGCAATTAGTGGATTTTTGTGTGGAACTAGGGCTGGTGGATGTTTGAAGGCAGATCCACCTCACACATAGAGATTTTCCTTTCTTCTTTAACCCGCAGAAATGCCACATTGTTGATCTCTTCCACACCTTGCAGCAATCTTTGATTCGATGGCGTTCTGTAAAATTGGGAATATTACCATTTCTGACCATGCAGCAGTATACTTATTGGTTAAGATTAAGGGCAATATAGCAAGTTCGAGACACCGGCGAATTGATCCCTTTATTCTTAAGGAGAGTAAGTTCATTGAGTATTTTTGTAATGAATTTGGAGCTTTCTTAGCCATTAATTCAGATTCAACCAGTAACCCATCCATTCTATGGGAAATTGCTAAGGCTTACGCCAAAGGAATAATTATTCCTTAGGATGCGGGAAGCTGGAACAGGAACGCTTGCTCCAGGCACTGTTGAAGGCAGCGAAGAGGGCATACTGTGATAAACCCTCGGTGGCTAGACTGCAGAGGATTCAGTCTGCAGTGAATTCTATGCTCAAACAGACATCCAAAGAGGAACTTACTTACAAAAGCTGTTTGAGCATGGTGATAAGCCAGGCAAGTATTTAGCCTATCTTGCGAGGACAAAGAGCATCCCCAAACCATTAATTCAATTAGCGAAGATACTGGAACTTTTACCTGTGATCCCATAAAGATGAAAGAAGCATTTCGGAAATTTTAGCCCGAATTATATCAGACTGAGCATTATGAGGATAGGTAGATTAAGATGGAATCTTTCTTCAAGAACTTGGATTTTCCAAGGATAACCCCCAACATCCATCTTGCTTTAACGCACCATTGTCAGTGCTGGAGGGTATAAAGCAGCTTCAGCGCGGAAAGGCGCCGGGTCCTGACGGATTTTCAAGTGATTTTTATGAGGAATTTATAAACCTATTATCAGGGCCGATGATTACCATGTTAGTCACTCACAGAGTCACGACTACCTCCCACCATCCTTTTCAACAGAGGAACTGTTACTGCGGGACTGTGCAGAGATGAAACCGTTTTCTCAGCCAGGAAGAGAAACTGAGGAAAGAGAGGCATTTTCAACACTAAATGGGTGCATCATAGGTGTGGGGATTTGACTTGCTCCTGTCATTGGATAGTCAGCGGAGTTTCTGTGGATGGTGTTCCCGGGTGTGTTTTGTTAGCTGCTTGGTTCATTCAGGGACACCCGAGGGTCTGGCGACGGCACTGTGGACACTACATTTACAGAGTGCCTGGGTCCATGGTAAACAAATGGAGCTGAGACCACACAGAAGTGAAGTTCTGTAAATAGGAGGAAGTAGGCACTGCACTATCCTCCCCGGGATTTCCAGGCACATTTGTCGAAGCTGGTCTCATTCCAAGTATAAAGTGTGAAACCAATTTGTTTCAGATATGAGGTTGTCACTGAGCTGTGTACCCTCCTTCAGTATAACCTGTAGCCTCAAACCAGGGACACTACTGTGCTGACACTCACCATGAAGTGAACTGGATTAATTGTGGAATTTTACAGCGCAGGGGTGGGTGGCATATGCATTATCTCCGGAGTGCAGTCCTCTGATGTATCACTCGCTGAGAGAAGCCATCTGCTCCGTTGAGAGGAATATGTTGGCTTTGTCTCCACAGAGGAACTTACAGAAACAAACTAGGGAACAGAGTGGCTGGTGTAAAAGGTGACCAACAGGAAATTAGAATTATAAAAAAAATGTATTTGAAAGTCTCATTGAACTGAAGGTTTGTAATTTGATGCATCTGATGAGCTACTTCCAAGAGTATTGAGGAGGTACCAACAGAGCTAGTAAAATAATTATTGATTACTTTTCAAAGCTGCTTCGATTCTTGAAATGATCCTCTGACTGGAAAGCAGCTATAGTGAAACAAAATATTTGAAACAGATCGGAGTGAAAACATAACAAACAGAAAACTAGATAGCTTTATGTCAGCTGTGAGGAAAAAAATATAATTGTAGCCTGTTATAAGAATGTAGATTAGTGGTGCTAGAAGAGCACAACAGTTCAGGCAGCATCCAAGGAGAAGCAAAATCGACGTTTGGCGCAAAGGCCCTTCATCATAAGAATGGGACTACTTAACACTTGGAGAATAATTATTTGATTTGGTAGAGTTGGCCTATATTCAGGAAAGGGAAATAATCTTTGATAAACGTGCTGGGATTTGCGGAGATTGTCCGTTGTGACATCACTAATTGAGAACCAATGGGAGTGGAGTATTCGAATTTTCAGCAGTCGCTTGACATGAATGAATACAGGTGTGGGGGGAATGTTAGTGTCCATGGGTAGCTAGGGGTGGAATATATGCCATCTGGCTAAAAATTGGGTAATGGAGATACGAGAAGAGTCGTGTTTTTCTCTGGACTGAAGTCTTGTTGGTTATCAGATGGATTACTGTTTGGACAATAGCTGTTCACATGGTATAAAATGATTCAGATGCGAACAACAAATATCATTATTCTATATTTATATTTCTTAAATGGTGCGACAATGGGTAGTGCTGTTGTTGAAAAGGACCTGGATGTCCTTGGTCATAAGTCACAAACAGAATTCTGACGGGGCAGGAAGTAGATGATACGTGGGTCTTCATGCAAAATCATTGAAGTACCAGAGTTAGTATATCTTTCACAATGGTAGTGTTTTGTTGAGGGAGTATTTGGTGCATTGTGTACATATTTGTTCTGCTTTTTAAATCATGATCTCTTTGTCACGGAGACAATGCAAAGGAGCTTCACCAGACTAAACCCTGGCATGATTTTACCATCAGGAGAGAGTGCAGTAACTCTGTGTTCAATCTGTAGCGCTGTGAGAGAATAAGAAAATGAAACTTGATGGTTATGGGCGGACACGCATTATGTCTCAAGCAGCTGAATAATGTGAAAATTCCATACTTTTCATTGGATGTTTGATTCCAGATAGTTTAGATGCATCTGCAAGCCCCACATGTCGATTGACAGAGGTGCAGGCTCTGAATTAACTCTGAACACTTTAATCCACAATTACTGCGTGACACTGCATTGATTGTCATTTGTACGCAATCCTGTCAGCAGTTAAAATAACCTCATCCTGAAACAGTTAGCCATTCTGACCTCCATGGAGACCATGGTTCTGCTCTATTGGAGATGGAAGACAACTTAGAGAATGGCTGAAAATGTCGGCTTTATGCCTACTCAGAAAACCATCTTAAATTAATATTTAAGTACAATGAGTAATTAAGCCACGTGGTTCAATTTGAACCAGTCTATCTGTGCAGTTCCTGCATTATTTGATTGTGATGTTGGAGCATCTTTCAGCTCTAACTGTTCCTGTGTTAGTGGCTTGTGAAACTGAGTGACCTCTTCCTATTCCTTTGTAAGTGATTCCAAGTGTGAAATCCTCTCGTTCTGATCACGTGTAAGTGACGTGTGGGAGTGAGCAGACTACTTCTCTTCCTGTGTAACGGCAGGAGGGATTGAATGAGCTATCATATGTCTTGCCAAGTAGTTTTGTTTGGCTGAAAGACTTCCCCATATTCCTGTGAACCCAGATTGAGGTGCTGAATGAGCTCCTCCTTTTACTTACAGTGCTGTTTTATGAATGTTACCCAGACTTGAACAGCACGATATTTAATGTTGTCCAGGTTTTTTTTTTAGATATGAACACAGATTGCTTCTGGAGCTGAAGGGGGACAATTTGTTCTGAACATTATTCAAACTTCAACAATATCCCCACTTCTGCGCAGTTTGGACTCAATGGGCTGAATGGCCTCATTCCACACTGCAGGGATTGTTTGATGATAAATTGGAGATACCTGTTCTAAAGGAGCTACCATGAGGATCCCCTGCAGTGATGTCCCACGCCAGGGATGATTGATGCCCTCTGATAATAAACATCTTCCCTTGTGCTGTGAATGACTCCAGTAGTGGAGCGATCACTATCAATTATCATTAAGTGCGATTTTGGTCAGGATCCTTGGTCTCTTCCTCAGTCTAGTACTGAATTTGTGCATCTTGCATTATTGTTCACTTCCTGGTTTATGGCGCTACATGTTGCATAGGGCGTTTGAGCAGCTTTGACACGTTATTAAAATCAGAAATTGCTGGAGAAACCTAGCAGGTCTGGCTGCATCTGTGGATACAGAGAACCAGCGATAATGTTTCAAGTCCAGCATGGCCACATTTTCGAACAAAAGTGGACAAAGGATGAGGGGAAACAGAGCATGTGGAGGTGCAATGCCACAGAGGAGGGGCTTTTGATTGTGGTGTAAGAGAAACTGACGTAAAATAGGTGTAAATTAAATTGTGAATCGGAAAAATGCGTTGTTTGTATTGTGCGTAAGATAAACAAGACAAAGACAAGCTCATTGGGAGACAAGGAAAATAGGGAAACCAGGAAGCAGAATGCATGAACAATGGAGAACAGCCATAATTGCTCCAGGCTGTGAAGTTATGCAATTTAATATTAACTCCTCTCGGTGGAAAAGTACCAAAGTGTAAAATGAGGTGTTACTCGAGCTGGGGTTGTGCTTCATTGGAACATTGAAGCAGCCCAGGATCAATACGTTATCATTAGAGCAATGTAGGTTATTGAAATGGGAAGCAATGAGAGTGTCATGGTTATTCCTACTGACAGAGTGAGAGTGTTCCTCAATCCAGTCTCTGTTTGGTCTCCCCAGTGTAAAGGAGACTGTATTATGAGCAGCAATGACAAGAGAATGGATTTAATGATTACAAGTGAAACCTTGCTTCACCTGAGAAGTGTGATTGGGGCCTTGGACATTGAGTAGGGAAGAGGTGAATGAGCATGTGTTGCAGCTTCTGCAATTGCATAGGAAGGTGCCATGGAGGGAGTGGTGAAGTGTTCGGGGTGAAGGAAGGTGTCACAGAGGAATAGTCCCTGTGAAATGCTGACAGTGGACGGGAGGGGAAAATGTGGTTAATGGTGGTGTCCTGCTGGAGGTGGTGGGAGGATGATTCCGTGAATGTGGAATTTAGTGCAGTAGGAAGTGAGGACAAGGGGAGATCTATCATTGTTCTGGGAAGGAGGGGGTGGAGTGAGGGAGACGGGAAAGTGACTGCTGAAGGCCCTGGGCACCGGAGTTTGGGGTTCTGGTTTGAAGGAAAAGGAGGTCACGTCACATGCAGTTCATTGGAATGTGGCATCATCAACCAGAAACAACAAAGATGGAGAAACTGGGAGAATGGAGTCAGCCTCCGCTGATCATGTGCTCAGCCACATGCACAAGTTCCCACTGAATAATTGAAAATAACCAGACATCTAAATTGAGGATTTCTCTCTCACACCTGCTCTGAAGCGAGATGTGGAAGTAGACCCAGAGGAAGGTCAGTGGGTGTACATGGGCACACATTCAAGCAGATATTCCATGATATTCAGAGATTATTGTTTTTGTTCAAAAAGAACGACTCGATAAGAAGATGAACCACCCATGGTTGACAAAAGCTGTAAAGGATACTATTCAATACAATGTGATGAGTGTTTGTGTAGGATCGGGTTTAGGATGTTTAGTTTAAAGACAAAAAGCAGATGGTGGGCATGCATTTCAGCTGCGCTTCCTGAATTCTCTCCCCCCCCCCCCCCCCCGCCCCCCAAGAAACCACTGCCATTAATGCTCTATCTTCTTCCCTGCTCGTCTCCCCTTTCTGATCCCAGGTTCTCCCTCTCAAATTACAGAGTACATTCTCTCACATTATGGACCCTCCGCACTTCACCTTAAACTCTTTGATCAAGTCTTCCTTCGCTGCACTTGCATCAAGCTGTGTTTTGTGACGCCACTTTGCCTCGGGTCTCAATGTGGCTCGGCCTCTCCATTCTTGCTCATTCAGGAAATTTTTCTTCTTGGAATAAATCTAATTGAAATCACCTCTCCACCTTTGCACTGAATTTACAGTTAATCCAAATTTCCAAAAGTATACTCAGCCTTCATTTTACTCTGCTAAAGGCAACTGCATGCTGTCCGTCTGGTATAATAATTTCGTCTCTCACAAAGATCTATCCAGAGAAACGTTTTCACTGTCGACATCATCATCCCTTTTAGACAAAGGATTTCAGGTGTTTTTCTTCTTCTTGGCATGAGTAAGCGTTTCATGCTGCCTTAGTATTTTAACAGAGAAAACCAAATCACAACATGATGTTGGTTTACCTGTCATTTTCGATATTGCTTCAACTTTGCAGTGCTTAGCTCGAAATGATTGTTCTTGAAGTTAGTGTCAGATGGAGTGTAGGAGGTTGAGGGGTGAAATTCTAGAAGTATATAATATCATGAGTGGCATGGATAGGGTGAATAGTCAAGGTCTATTCCACAGGGCAGGGGAGATCAACATAGAGTACATAGGTTTAAGGTGTAAGGGGGAAGATTTAAAAGTGACAAAGGGGCAACGTTTTCACACAGAGAATGGTGTGTGTCTGGAATGAGATGCCAGAGGAAACGTGGTAGATGCAAGTATAGTTACAACATTTCAAAGACATTTGGACAAACATATGAATAGGAAATGTTTAGAGGCATTTGGGACCCGTGCAAGCAGATGGGACTCGTCTGTTTTGGAAAACCTGGACAGCATGAAAAAGATAGATCAAAGGGTCTGTTTGTGTGCGATATTACTGTGTGAATCTAGAAAGCGAGAGAAAAGAAAGAATAGACATGATGTAATTAAATTGGCAAGAAATATAAAAGCAAGCATTTTGAGCTTTTCTGTGTGTATGAAAACATGTTCAAGGTGAGTGTGTGACCTTTGGTAGAAATAAAGTCAGGAAAGTATATTGAGAACATTTGGAGGGTGTGACTGGGGACCTGGCTACTGAGAACAGGCAGATAACTTACACCGGTATTATACATTCATTCCTGACAGGGGAAGGCACTGTAAGCATTTCAATGATATAAACAAAATGGTAATAAGAGAGGCGTTCTTGAACAGTCTCTAACCAATAAGACCAAGTTTTTTTTCAACAGATAAAACTAAAGGTAGGCAGGTCACCAGTAATTCATAGCTGGCTTTAATAGAAGTAGTTACAGAGTGAATAGTGGCGCTGTGTGAAATATTCCATAACTCTCTGGATTACAGGAGTGTTCCAGTGAAACTGGAGAACCTTCAATGTGTTCGTGATGAAGGGGCACTTGTAGACACGAGGCTTTTTCAGAGTTTTTCCACATGTTATCACAAAATTAAGGCTCCTACACAAGACAAAAGCTCATAGAAGCTCACATCCAGAAGCTGGATAATGTATTAGCATTGGACGACGGGTTGGTTAACACATAGAAATCGCAGAGTCAGGATTAATCAATCTTTCTGACAAAGACGTATCTACTGGAGTAACACAAATATCAGTCCGGTAGCTTCAGTTATTTACAATCCACATTGATAGCCTGTTGGCGGGAGCTGAGTGCAACATACATCCGAGTTTGGGGATGACACTGAGAACCAAAACGTAGGTTTTTACTTTATGAAGAAGACTCCCAAACTAAAGAACAGTACAAAGGGATGGGCGTTTTTCTGTGAAAGAACCATAAAATCAACATGCTGATGCAGCAAGTAACTAGTTTAATTCATTAGGCGAATTTCTGGGATAAAAGGGTTCAATTATTGAGTACATCTAAAATGGTGAGGTTTTGTTCATTGTGTTTGAAATTAATGAGGGTGATGTTACTGAAACGTATAAGATACAGAGGGGTATTGACAAGGTAGGTGTTAAGTTGTGGTTCCATTCCTGGGCAGAGTCTCGAACTCGGGGATACAGGTACAGCATTAGGGATATCGATTTCAAAATGAGATGTAAATAAATGTCTCCACTTAGAAGATAGTGAATATCCAGAATTCCCTAACTCAGTGAGTCACTGAATGTATTTACCGACGGGGTGGATTCGGTTTTGACACATCAGCGAGTTGAGGGATACTAGGGGTTAGATGGAAAGTGGAGTTGAGCCCTGGAGTAGATCAGCCATGCTCTTATTGACCGACAGTCCAGTCTTGAGGGGCCTATTGGCCCAGGCATGTTCCCATTTCTTACGTACTAAAGTTATGCTGTTGGAAAGTGGTAATTTTCCTAGAAGTCGTGCTGTAGAATGTTGCATTCAGGGAGAACAGAGGATTTGTTTTTGTTAACACTGGGCTCGGCAGGGGGCTGCATTCACAGTAATCTGGATCTGCAACATGACCCACATTTCCAACAGAAGTTACAGAGAGGAGAAGCCTGGAAAGAGGGATTGGAGGGGTTCCTGATGGTCACTTCCTGACCCGGCTTGGATTTTTCAAGAACATTTCCGAAATTACACCTAACCATTGGAGTAGCCTCGATCTGCTCCTGTGTAGCAGGCCTGAAGGGCTGAATGGGACATCAGAACACAGAGATGAGGGACACAACGACGGCATTCGGCCCTTTGACACTACTCCACAATTAAAAACGATTACGACTCATCTTATTGTGGTCCCAGCTGCACTTACCTCTCCATGCACCATTATCCCTGGTTTACCTGTCTATAGAAAGTCAGACGAAGCGAGCCTCGATATAATATAAAGATTCAGCCATCCCAAACTTATGAGAACAAGAATTCGCACTTGAACGAGTCCTCACTTTGTGAGTTTCTCTTCACTCCAGTTCAGACTGAGGTTTGAGGGTGTCACTGTTTCCTTTTCTAGTCCCACTCCTCCACTGCTCACAACAAATTTTAAATGTAACCAGATTCTTGAAATGGCTGATAGTAAAGGTCTCAAACAGTGTCAGGATCAGTGATAAGAAGAAGTCATGCAGATTTCTTTAGTCAGACACAAGTAACGTATATATCTAACAGAGGGGCATGGTGGATATGTGGATAGCACGGCTGGTTTCAACTCCAACGTCTAGATGAGAGTGGTGCTGGAAAAGTACCGCTTGTCATGCAGCATCCGAGGTGCAGTAAAATCGTCATTTCGAACAAAAGCTCTCCATCAGGAATGGAAGGGTTCAAATTGCAACCTCGAGCGAACTTCTATGTAGAGTTTGAGATTCTCTACGTGTCTATGGTGGTTTCCTCCCAGTGCCCCAGTTTCCTCCCACAGAGCAAAGATATGCTGCTTAGAGTGGATTGGTTATATTAGGTTGCCCATAGTGTCCAGGGATGTGTCGATTAGGTGGGTTAGTCATGAGAAATATAGGGTTACATTGAGGCAGGTTTGTGTGCGATGCTGCTTCGTGAGTTCATGTGGATTCGATGGGCAGACTGTCCTGCATCCACACTGTAGAGATTCTATGACAATGACAACAAGTTTGGACTATACAAATACTCAGTCAGCATCTTCCTGATCTGCTCTCCGCAAGGTTTTGTATGTATAAATAAGATCAGCTCTCATTCCAAGAGTAACCTATTAAAGCCTTCATAATATAAGCCCTTCATCGTTGGAATATGTGAAGCGTAACATATCTGATCTGCTTCCAATGTCATTACATCATTACTCGGGTAAGGATACAGAACATAATCTCAGATGTTTTGTATGTTTGTTTTCTCAGTGTTGTGAGTCTTTGTAACTCTCTTCCCCGCAGAGTATTGGAGACAGAGATATTGAATTCTTTTTTGAGGTACAGACGGAAAGTTCATAAATAACAATAGAGTTAAGGATTATTAAGCAGGAATATGCAGTGTGGGAGATATGCTGACAGTGGTACCAAATGACACAGATTCAAAACATACAGGAATATAATGCAAAACAAAATTATAAAATAGGAAAAAAAATAAAATGTAGCAGTGATAGAATATAGTTCGAAAGGGCCATGGGACTGCTCTGTCATTAGAGAGAGAGACCACTCAAGCAGGTTTAACCTGAGGGTCACCACATCTCGGGTGATGGGGTGAGAGTGAGAGAACATCCTCTTCATGGTAACCTCTGTCAGTGTGGGGACTTAAACCAGCGCTGTTGACCTACCTGTGCATCACAAACCAGCCATCCAGCCAACTGAGTGGGAGACTGCGTAACTGTTGCAGACAGAAACAGGCACAGACAAAGGGCAAGAGAAACAATCATAACAAGGAAAAAGGTACAATGTAGATAACGGTCAAGATAACAGCTGAGGATTAAATCGTTCTCTGCTATAAATAGTATTTTATAACGAGACAAGTGATTAGCAGCCGTCTTAGGCTGAATAAAATACGTTGAGACAAGTGAAATTATCAGAATTATTAATTGAAATTTGATATCGATCTCCACAAATAAGTGTATACTTTTGATTGGTCTATGTAAAAAGTGCTTACCATTGCACAAACGTATGAAGCTGATGGAATATATTGTTTGCAGAGTCCATCTTCATGGGAAATGCCCTCGAACAGGTGCTTGAAGAAAACTGGGGTAAAAGTGCCTGAGTGTCGTCTGGTCAGTGACTGGAACCCAGGGGGTTGAATGACTGAAAGTTCCTGTGACATTGAATTGCGAAAAGCATCAGATCAATCGCGATCTTATTAAATACGAGAGCACATTTGAAGGAGTGAATAGCCTCATGATGGAATTGCATAATATCTGATTTCCAAAAGCTTACATCTCTCCTCCCTCCACTTATGAGTTTCATACTGGGACACTGACATTTTCCTGAAAATTGGAATTATTTAGAGCATTATCTGGAACATTCCATAATCCCCATTCTCCAGAACATTCTTTTACCTTTTGGTGGTATTGAGAGAGGGGGAGAGGCAGAAAGGGAAGCTGCTGCATGCGGCAGTGACAGTGGTGGAGCATGAGCCTTGTTTGAGGGTAGGTTCTATAACAGATATACAGTGAGTGTGAGGGAGCAGAGAGAACATGGTGACCCTTATCCTGACAGAGCGGGGAATGTTATTGATGCTTGTCCTGTCTTGCTGGATATTTCTTCAGACCATAGATGCACTGAGCTGGGTGGCGAGCTCAGATCATGCTTGGTGGGTCTTGCAGTGTGGCCCCCTCTTGGAAGAGAATGATCCTGGTCTGTATTAGCCTATCCACCAGGCCCTCCGTGCTCCTGTCGACACACGGTGGTGTAATTGCCCCTTATCTGCCATGCTATGAGGAAACTATGCAGGGCAGCTCCGAAGTGAGAAAGCTCAAACGTTTGCACATGGCCTTTTAAAGATGACACCAGTGCCAGGGATCATGGAATATCCAGGGGCATCCGGGCGATGGTGAGTACCACAAGCCATGATGTGTGGGAGAATCGGGCTGGCAGTGAATGAGAGGGACACCATGGGGTGGGGTGGGTAGTTAATGAGGTGCGTTCGATAAGATAGCACCAGGAAATTAGTTCGGACTCATGCAGACAATCCCTCTGTCACACTCAATGAAAATGGCACTGAGAGAAATTATTATTACATTGAGCCCAATGAATCGAAGACTCTTCTGACCCCACTCCCAGTTACAAAGCTGCAGAACAAATCATCATGCAAAACTCTCCGTCATCTGGACTCACACCGATATCTCGTTCACCCATCATTCCTGGGAATACTGGCTAACGTTGCAAAATGCCATTGAAATATCTTCACTTCAGCATTCTGAAACCTGTGGTCTTCCATGAAATTGTCTCTCAATCTCCTTTTCTCCTTTTCCCAAAACTCTTGATTTTTGGTATTTAAACTGATTTCCCTGACATCTCTCTCTAGCAGTGCGTTTCACTCCCACAGCACCCCTTGTCATGTTTCAACGGAGATATGGAACAGTAAATGGATGGGGGCTGCACATTCTGTCACTTCTAGCATGGGCTGCAAGTTTTCCCAAGCTCGGCTGCGATCTAACACCATCTTACTGAGCAATGTACTGGGGTGGTGTATACAGCTCTACATGCTGGGAGGGTAACTGCTCCTGGTTTACAGATCAATGCAATGCTATTCACTGTACAGCTCCCCGTACTGAACAGATACCTTGTCAACGTTTATGGTGTGGGTTGCATATCACCCCATGCTGGACAGACCGTTTCGTCCAGGTTTCTGAATCAATGCACTGGTGTTGTGTGTACTGTTCCCCATGTTGGACAGATGGATTGGTGAGAGCTGCATAGTATTCCACCCTGGACAGATTGCTGAGTTGTACTGAGCCTGGTCTGCACAGTTTCATGTGGTCTCATAATTGTCTGGGCTGGATCTGTGAGGTGGATTGTGTATCTGATATAATTCCTGACAGAATTATCACTGGTCCAGCTCAGCGCATTCAGTTGTTAAACCACGTGTTTTTGCAACTTATTGCCCATTAAGTAATTATCCAATTACAACATGAATACCTGTCCTTCTTGTTATGGAGGCGAGCAAACGCTCCTCCAAATTAATGCAGAAGGTAGTCTCAACCCGAACATTTTGTTATTTTAAAGGTAATTGCCAGGTAGGTGCTGTGTTTCAGATGCAATTCGTTTGGACAAAATATTAAGCAAAATACAATTTATTACGGCATTGTAGACAAAATACAATAAAAATAAGAGGAACTTGGAATAACTTCATGCATTGGAAAATGTAACGGTTATTTAATTGCTAAACAATAACTGCTCCAACATGGTGACATCCTTAAAACACACACTTGTCACAAAAGAAATTCAGGAAACATATTGTTTCGCATGAAGCTCTCCAATCCAGGAAGAATGAACATCAGAAGCCAATTCTGAGAGAAATCTCAGAGTGTGTAGCAGCCGGGAGAGATTTACTGCCTTCCAACTCTGCTGAGACCCCAGCAAAAACTGGCGAATGGGAAACCTGAAAACCCTGGTTCTGGGAGAGTTTGTCCATCACTCCACTGGACCAGGCTGCGGCTGGAAGGACCACAAGGAATGGAATGTATCTACACTGCTTATGCCACTGTAGGAGCCTCTCAAAGATGCCTAACCCCAGCTGAGCCGTGCAATGTTGATAAGATAAATGTCAAAGTTAATTATAAATAAATAAAGCCAAAGGATGCAGCAGGCCTGGTGAGCAGACACAGACGGCCTTTGGAGCACAGCAATTCTGACCCTGCCAAAACGGAGGAGAATCATCGAGCTTGTGAAGAGAAAGCATCATCTCTCTGCCTCACCTCTAACATTACAATTCGAGATGTGCCATTAGCCCAATAGTCAGCGATGTCAACATCTCAGGAAGACCAAGTATTATTGTCATATGTCAGGGTTGTTGCGAAAGGGGTTAACTGGAGCTGTTTGTACAGTGACTGTGATTGATATCAGTCTCCATGGATCTTAACTGGGTCACTGGAGGGTTTCCTATTCTATTAATAAGGGGATTCCTTCAACGTTTAATCTCACAGTATCAGCGGCACTGTCATCCTGAAGATGATTGGGATCGGCAGCTACAGAGAGACGGCGAGGAAGAGAGTCTTAGAACAATAGACTGTAATGTTCCAACAATGGACAGAAGTTTATCCGATGGTCTTTACTTTCTTTCACAGGATTGGGCATGGTTAGAGTTGAGGATACAAGCCGTACTGATGATTGTTCAAGCAGGTTACTATCCCATGCTTGCTATGATTGGTGTTCCTGGTAAGCCTACCTTTGTCATTTCTATAAACTGTGGTGATGGTTATTGCTATTTCAGTTAATAAAATTTAACAAATGCATAAACTGTTATCTTCTGTTCAGTCACAAGCTCCACTTCATTTCCACCAATCTCAGACTCCTCTCTCAAAAATATCTAAGAAGGAACGAAATTGTTTAGACCGTTTTGTCTTCGTTTCACCCTCAACTGTTTCTCTGTATTTTCTCCGCCATCAAACCTGCCCACACCCAGCTCTGTAGTATCCCCAGTCTCCAGCTCTGCCTCAGTGCTGTTGTTGAATTAGCTATCAACTGTCCCCTTGTTAACTTCAGATTTACGGCTCCAGTTCTCTTATGACCTCTCCTCCAATTGCAAATATTTTGAATACAATCTTGTTCTTGCTTCTCCAGCTATTTAATAATAGAGACCATATCAGAGTAACAATGTCACTGCATGGGTAATTGAGAGGCACAGGTTATAACCTTAAAGGTATTGTTTCAAATCGTATCACAGCCAATGACAGAACTTAAATTCGAATGACAAAAATTGGAATGAAATCTCATTTTACTAATGGCAACCATAAACCTTCAGGATTTATTTCATTATTTCACTTATAGCCTTTCTTAAAGAAACTCAGTGTGACTTCAGACCAATGACCACATGGTGGCTCCATATTGCCTTGACAAATGGTCTCACAGTCAAGAGCAGTTAGTGATGAACAACAAATGCTGCCATTGCTGGTGATGCTGACATCCTGTGAAACAACAACATTAAAGGTGACATAAACCACGGAACTATGGATGTTGGAGATTTGAAATAAAATTCTCCAGCGTCTGAAAATATTGAAGAATCTCAGCAAGTATGGCAGCCTCTGTCAGGAGAAAATCAGATACAGTTGCAAGTATAGTGAGCCTGCATCAACACTGAAAGCAACTGAGAAGTAATATTATTTCTATCAGGGATGGCTGGATGAGTGAAGGGAAAGTTAGTTGAATGGATGGAGAATTGTCCAGCAAGAGAGAGAACAAGAGAAGAGAAAGACAGGGAAAGAAATGAAATGCAAAAAAAAGGACTGCTGATGAGGAAGTAGAAGGAAAATAAAAAGAGAACTTCTTCTAACATAACTTGTTTTTCACTTGTTCCTGAATATCACGTCAACTTAGATATGCTCCTGTTTAAAGTGAGTTATATTCCCTCCATCGCTCTTCTCTGAGTGTGAAGATCAACTCCATTGGCAATATTGATGCTGTTCTTATAGTTGGTTGGATACAGAGAAACGTAATGTGACATTGTCAACTGCTTCTTCAGAAAAAGGGACTATTACTGTTGGACTGTGCAGAGATTTAACGGCTTTTTCAGCCAGGAAGAAAAGCATTTTCAACACGGAATGGGTGCAGTATGTGTGTGAGAGATTTTGACTAGTGCCTGTCATTAGACAGTAAGGGGAGGTTCAGTGGGTGCTATCCTCGGGTTTGAGTATTATCAGCTGCTGCACGTATTCAGAGTGACCCTACTCTGGACACTGCATTCATAGAGTGTTTGGGAAACAAATAGAGCCGTGATTATACAGAAGGTAAGCTCTGTACACGGGTAAGGGCTGGGTACTGTACTATCCTCCCTGGGATTTCCAGGAATATTTTTCTTAGCTGAACCAATTCCAAACGTATAATGTGAACATTTCAAAAATGAGGTGGTCACTGAGCTGTGTCCCCTCCATCAGTATAACCTATAAACTCACACCAGAAACAGGACTCAACATGAAGTGAACTGGATTAATTCTGGAACTTTCCAGGCAGGAGTTGTTAACATATTCATCATCTCCGAAGTGCAGTCCTCCGAAATATTCACTGGCGTCAGAAGCCATCTGCCAGCTGAGAGGAAGACATTGAGTCCCTCTCCTTGAGTAAGGTACAGAAGCAAACTTCCAGATGTACAAGGGAACAGGGGGAGTGGTGAACATGCGGAACTGAGTGCAACTAGAATTAATGTTTTTGAAAATCCATTCGAATTAAAGGTTGGTAAGGTGCTGCATCTGATGAGTTCCATCACTGAGTATTGAGGAAGTGGCAACAGAACCAGTGAAAGAATTACTAATTATTCTTCAGAGCTGCTTTGAGTCTGGAAAGGATCCTGTAGCCTGGAAAACATAAATATTGTAAACATAAATATTGAAATCAGGACAGAGAGTGAAAACATAAAACTAAATACCTTGATGTCAGCTGTGAGAAAAAAAAACAACTTTGTAGTCTTTTATAATAAATGTGACAACAAGAAACCTGGAGAACAATGATATAATTTGATGGACTTGGCCGAGGTTCAGTAAAGGCAAATGATCTTTGCTAAACCTGCTGGAGTTTGTGGACTCTGTCCATTGTATCATTGACAACTGAGAACCAGTGGGACTGACGTATTTGAATTTACAGAAGAAGTTTGACATTTTAAATGCAGGTGGGTGGAGAATGCTAGCGCCCATGGGTAGGTAAGGGTGGAATACACCGAATGGATTAAAAGTTGGATAATGGGCAAAATGAACAGAGTAGCTTATTTTGTCTCTGGAATGATAAGAATGATACAGGGCTAATGTTGGTAAATGTTGGAAGGCTTGTGCGGTCTCAGGAGGTGTGAAATGGTCACTTTCTGATCCTGTGTAAGTGACATGTGCTGTTGGACAGACTGCTTGTCTTCCTGTGCGAAAGGCAGGAGGGACTGAATGGGCTGTCCCTCCTTTATACAATAGTTTTGAGGGGCTGAATGACTTTTCCAAATTCTTGTGAAGCCAGATTGAGGTACAGAATGAACTCCTTTGTTTACTGTGGAAACGCGCAGTGTCTGGCAGCGCTTTTCCAAGAATGCTGCCGACACGTTAACTTGAATGCTGTCCAGGTCTTTGTTGCGCATGGACACAGACTACTTTAGGACCCGAGGAAAGTGTTCTGAACATTCTGTAACCGACAGTGAATATCCCCACTTCTGTTTAGTGAGACCTCAATGGACTGAATGGCCTGCTTCCACAATGCATGGATTCCCCGCTGTCCAACTAGAAATGCCTGAATTGGGGGAGCTCCACTGAGTGATGCCCCACAGCTGAGATTATTAAAGCCCACTGATGATAAACATATTCCCTTGTGCTGTGAATGACTCCAACAGCGGAGAGTTTGCAATGGATTCTTATGAAGTGCGACTTTGCTCAGGCTCCTTGATATCTTCCTCACATAAATACTGCCTTGATATGATGACCAGTCACTCTTAGCTAAGCCCTTGTATTCACCTCTATCGTTCGTATCAATATATCTTGGTGTAAGAGCAGACAATGGTTTCTTCAAACAGAGTGTAGTGAACGTCAGGAATTCTCTATTCAGGAGAGTCAGGGGAGCTAGATCACTGAAAGCTCTCTGAATGGTCTTCCCTGTTTCTGTGCATCAGGTTATAGCAGTAGGTGGCCTCCAACTGCTCCTGTCTAGCAGATTAGAGGGGTTGAAAGGAACAATGGAGCATCGCACTCAGGAGCAGGGTTAGGTCGTTTGACATTATGAACCTTCTCCACCAGGCACGAAGATTGTGGCTGATCAGGTTTTGGTCTCAGCCCCACCTTCCTGTCTCTATCCTATTATTCATAAATCAATCTTTGTAAAATGCGTAATGAACTCAGTTTGAATAAATGTGAACAGAGAGGCAACACATACCTCTCAGGAAGAGAATTCCCACTCAAATGGATCTTGTAGAATTCCGTGTCATCTCTCTTACAGTGTCGTACAGCAGGGAACCATGTCCACATAAATCAGACATCCCAACCTGATCTCAACTCATTTACCAACATTAGCCCTAGATCATTCTTATCATTCCTATTAATATGCACATCCAGAAACATTTGAAATTTTGTAACTTTAGCAGCTTGCATCACTTTCTCTGACAGCTCAATCCATACACACACCACAATCTGCATGAAAATGTTATCCCATTAAAGTCTTTCTCCTCTCACCTTAAGTGTTTGTCCGATAGTTTTGGTCTCACCAATCCTGGGAAAAGGACCTTCGATATTCAGTTTATCCATGTTCCTCATGATTTGATAAAGCTCTATAATGTTACACCTCAGCCTCCGATGCTCCAGAGTAAACAATCCCCAGTCTGTCTAGACCCTCCCTGTAGCTCAATCCCTCCATGCCCAGCACTACCTTTGTAAATCTTTTCTGCACCCTCTCAGGATTAACAACATCTTTCCTAATTAGACACAATATTCTAAACGTCACCTTACCAACATCCAGCCCAGTTGCAATATGATCCCCTAACTCACATACTCAACGTACTGACCAATAAAGGCAAGCATACCAAACCCCTTCTTCACCACGCTGTTGACCAGCGACTCCACTTTTAAGGAACAATGATCCTGCACCCTTTTGTTCAACAACACTCCCCAGGACCACACCATTAATTGTATATGTCCTGCCGTATTTTACCTTTCCAAAATGCAGCACTTCACATGTATCAAAATTTAACTCCATCTGTCACTCCTTCTGATCAAGGTCCCATTGTACTCCAATTGCTGGCCACTGCACCTCCAATTTTGATGTGATCTGTAAACATAATAAACAGGCAAATATTCACATCCAATTTCCTTTATATAAATGACAAAAGCAGTGGACTCAGCACTTTGTGTTACATCATTGGTCACAGGGTTCCAGTCTGAAAATCAGTCGTCTACTACCCTCTGCCTCCTACATTAACTCTAATTTTGTAGTGGATTGGCGAGCATATCTTGGATCCATTTATGATCCAAACTTACTAACTTGTCTGTTGTGTGGAATCCTGTCGAATGCCTTGCTGAAGATTGTATGGACAGCGTCTACCACACAGCCTTAATTAAACTTTTTTGTCATCTCTTCAAAAAACTCAATCAATTTTGTTAGAAATGATTTCCCGTGCAAAACATCATGTTGACTATCGCTACTCTGTAGTTGCATCTGCAATTGCAAGTAAATCCTATCCCCCATAATCCTCACCAAAAACGTGCCCACTAATGACATCAGGCTTACTGATCTATAGTTCAGGTCATTATTCCCTTTCCTCGTCCCATTTTCCACTGCTCACTGCAAATGCTAATGCAAACGGGTTGATTATTTGACCAACAATATTGGTTGCAGACTGGGTCAGGGTTAGGAACAAATTAGGCAGGATTCTTTAATCAGCTAAAATTAACAAATTTATCACCCAAACAAAGTTACTCAAATTACTTTGGAAAGATACATGACAAACAGTTTGGATATTACAAATCTGAGCACCAATGTTTCTCTTTCGAAAAGTACTGACACATGCACACGTTTAATGACCAACAGAACAAAAAAATCTCGGCAGAGCGTTAATTTGGAAGAATTTGGCCGAAATATTAATTGAACTCATGATGAAAGGGAACATCAGTGGTTGTTCCAAATATCATTCAACTTATGGAGCTATTCTGTTCTCACAAGGTACTGGTAATGGGATCACTTCCTGGAACAGGTGATTTTGCTGAATTCCCTTTACTTCAGGCAGTGGGGCTATTTTAGTGAATCCTCAACAGGAATCCTCCATGTGTGGCAAAGGGGTTTCCAGCTCACACACATTGCTGGGAAGAGGAACGCGTAGAGGGAGGGAGCAACAAGTTGTTCCTTCCCAGGAAGGATACATTTCCTGCCGCTCTGAGTTGAATCACACAATACCATTATCTAGCCCCAAACTGGACCAAATGAGGTCTCTTTGGACAGTGTTTCACCTGTACGACTCCATTGCATTCCCTTCTCCATGTAGCTACATCATTGCTGCTGTCGTATGCAGAGCCAATACCTTCGTAACAAATAGCCCCATTAGATTTGTAGATGTGTTTACATATTCCGGTATACTTTTAAAATACAACTTTTAATATCTTCATAATATCTGTATTTAAATGAACACATATTCGTCTTAAAGTACTTTCCCAGTCTGTTCTCCCATACAAGATGAAATATTCATCAGATATACACCAGCTTAAAATCTTATGTGGTCAATAAGAACATGGCTGATTCTCAGGTCTAAACATCTAATCGTACAGAACATAATGCCTTCATCCCAAGAATGAGTAAAGAGAAACGTCTTTGAAAAGTTTCAAAAACACTTTGTTTTTCACTTCAGTGGAATTACAACCACACACAGTACTTCAGATGTCGTCTCAGCAACGGCCTGTACAGTTGCAGTAAAACATCCTTAAGATCAGACCCAATACTCTTTGCAAGAAAAAAATACCATTGTATTTATTTTCAAATCACGTGCTGAATCTACAGACTAACATGATATGATTTACGTACCAGGACACAGGAATCCCTTTGTACCAGCGAGTTCTGCATTCTGCCTCCAGTTACATAGTGTATTGTTGTTTTATGGGGTGTAGGTTTGCTCGTTGAGCTGTAGGTTTGATATGCAGACATTTCATTACCTGGTGAGGTAACATCATCAGTGGCGACCTCCAAGTGAAACGAAGCTGTTGTCTCCTGCTTTCTATTTATATGTTTGTCCTGGATGGGGTTCCTGGGGTTTGTGGTGATATCATTTTCTGTTCGCTTTCTGAGGGATTGATAGATGGTATCTCGATCTATCTGTTTGTTTATGGCGTTGGGGTTGAAGTGTCAGGCCTCTAGGAGTTCTCTGGGTTGTCTTTGCTTAGCCTGTCCCAGGATAGATGTGTTGTCCCAGACAAAATGGTGATTTTTTTCTCCATGTGTGGGGCTACGAGGATAAGAGTGTCGTGCCATTTTGTGGCTAGCTGATGTTCGTGTGTCCTGTTGGCTTACTTTCTTCCTACGTAGTGTTTCTGGCAGTCCTTGCATGGAGTTTGGAAGCGACGTTGGTTTTGTACATGGTCTTTTAAGTTTGTGAGTTTTTTTGTTTGAGAGTGTTGGTGGGTTTATGCTTCCTCTCAAACACAAACTTCCCGTCACCGACTTTGTGCATTTTGTTTTTTGCTGAAGGTTTGCTCACAACCCTCCCGTGTCTGTATCCCATTGCAGACACTGTGTCACCACTTGACATCTCATTGAATGACTATTCTGGTATCTGAGCAAATTGAACTCCAGTCCAATCAGCCCCTTCATCCAAATCAATAATCTAGATTTCAATCTGTTGATAACCCCACACTGATCCCTGACAAATTCCAATAATGACAGCTTTCCAACATGAAAATAATAATTATTTCTACCCTGTATTTCCTGGTAGCTGACTAGGGCTCCCCTGTTCCTGTGTACCTGCCCAGAAAGGTTGCATGGCCTCCTGCTATGTAGCTAAGTGTCGACTTGTTTCTGATCCCAGTGATCCTCCTTCCGGCCATTTGTTGCCAGATGATCAGGTGTAGTTCGTACCGTCATTGATCCTGATCCCTGAGAGTTTAAAATATGAGCACAGAATATAGACTAAGATTTGCGGGGAGGGGTGGTCGCTACCCGGTCAGAAATGTGGTCTTTCAGATGCAGCAATCGAACCATTCTGCAATATCAATCATGTGCTCAATTTTCACCAGGCAGACACTGGGGAAGAGGGGATATTTCCTATTAGTCTGATTAACATGCATCCCCTTAACAACACAACCAATAATCTTCATTTGTGGCTGTTGGTGATGTGCTGAAAAATTGTCGCAGTCACTGCACATTAAAATAAAGTATTGTGTTTGAGAGGTGACCTTATACATGTTTTTAGAATCATGATGGGTATGGAAAGGGTAAATAAGCAAGGTATATTTCCTGGGGTAAGGGAGTGCAGAACTAGGGGGCATTGGTTTAAGGTGAGAGGGGAAAGATGTCAAAGGGACCTAATGGGCAACTTGTTCACACAGAGTATGGTGTGTGTATGGAATGAGCTGCCAGAGAGAGTGATGGAGGTTGGTGTGATTACAATATTTAACGTCATCCAGTTGCATACATGGAAAGGAATGATTCAGAGGGATATGGGCGAAATGCTGGCAAATGATACTAAATTACTGTAGGACATCTGGTTGGCACGGACGAGTTTGACCAAAGAGTCTATTTCCCAGATGTATATCTCTAATACACAATGACTGAATCCTTCATTCTATTCCTATGTATCTCCTTAGAGGGGCAGAATGCTCCTCTCCCCCCCCCCCCCCCCCCACCCCACCTCATTGCAGTGATACTGACTGGCTGAATGGGGTATTCCTCTCACTCGGTAACAGGCTCAAGGGGTGCAGTGAGCGAACAACATATGAGATACGAGCTCCAGCCGGCTGCTCAGTTTATGAAGATCATGGCTGTTCTTTTTGCGGCTGAAAATTCTTTTCGTGTCTATTCCCAATAAACACTGATTCTCCTGTCCAGCAAAAGTCAGTCAATGTCAGCCTTGAATATCTTCAATGACCCAGTCTTCACTGTTCGCTGGGGATGAGAATATCACAGGCAGCACAACCCTAAGGAGGTAAGAACATCCTTATCTCAATCTTCAATGGGACAACCTCTAAATTTAAAAGTGTATGATCTTTACAGCAAGTCACCGCAATTTTAGATATGAGGGCACGACGAATAGGAAAGAAATGGACCATTTAGCCCCTCAAACGTATCCCACATTCCACTGACTCTGTTCAGTAAAGTATTTATCAAACTCAGCCTCACTGCTCTCTTAGGCAGACATTTCAGATAGTGTAAACACAAAGCGTACCAAATTGGTGCAGAACTACAGTGATTGGTCCATCAAGTCTAATCAGATGTTTGATCACGGCTGACATGTTTCACAACAAAATTCTCTCGCCTTCGCACTGTAATGCTTGATCCCCTGAACAATCGAAACATATCTATCTCTGCCTTAAAGACAAAAATGTGTCTATGTCTTCGTATGTCTGTGTGTGTGTTTCTCCCTATTGGCAGGTGACAGAGGGTAGTGGAGGAGGGTTCTCTTTTGGACTGGAGGCTTGTGACCAGCGGCGTTCCACAGGGATTGCTGCTGGATCCACTTTAGGTTGTCATGTATATCAGTAATTTAGATGTAAATAATAGAAGTTATCGTGAGCACGTTTATGGTTGACATCAAGATTAGCTCTATCGTGGAAGGTGAAGAAGGTCACAAAAGATTATAAAAAGATCATAACTAATTGCATCAATGAATCATAGAGTTGTACAGCACACCGTTTGGTCCAACTCATTCTTGCCAACCAGATGTCGTAAATTAACTTTGTTTCATTTTCCAGCAGTCGTTGCATATCTTTTTAAACCCTTCTAATTCATGTCCCTATCCAGATGCCTTTTAAATGTTGTAATTGCACCAGCCTCCACCACTTCTTCTGGCATCTCATTGCATACATGCGCCACCCTCTGTCCATCTCACCTTAAATCTACGTCCTCTAGTTGTGGAATTCGCTACATTGGGATAAAGGCCCTGACTATTCACACTATCCATGGTCTTCATGATTTTACAAACCACTAGAATGGTAAATGTGACTCCAATCAACACGAATGTCTGTGTTTTCAGTCATCCCGGGCCTAAGTTTTAAAATTCAATACTGACAAGTCTTTCTTCTGCATAAAGTCACTGTTCTAAAACCATTTTAATCAACTTGTTCAGCCACTTTTTAAAACACCTCTGTGGGATTTGAATCTAGACTTTTGGGCTCAGAGGTTGGAACACCACAACCACTTGACAGCAATCCCTTAAGCTGCAACATTAGTCTCCTGTATGTTTGTTCAACAGACTGTTGTTAAATACTGTGACATACCTCCTTGACAGGCAGGACTTGAATCTAGATGTTCTGGTCCAGAGTGAGAGGCACTACCACGCAAGTTCAGGTTTTGGAATCTAACCCAGAGCTCTGGCTCAGAGGCATGGGCGTTACCGACTACACAATACTTAAAACATGGCCAGATTTTGGGTCACATTTTAAATGTCAGCTTTCAGCTCGTTGTGGGTTCATTAAAATTTGGTTCACTTTTACTGAATTACCCAGTTAAAAGAATTATATTGTTTAACAGATGAAAGGTACTCACCTCAAAAATAGGATGTTGAGTTTATGTGCTCTGCCTTCGAGATAAATTATGAAGATCTTTAATTGTTTGGCTATGATTTTCACCTTAAGTGGCTATTATCTGACATCTGCAATATGAGGGAAAGACATCCTGCAGACACACTTTGCACTATAAAGGATCTGGAACAGATACTTATCAGTGAACACCAGAGAGTTAGAAAGAGCATACTTTCTGGATCACAATTTCCCGCCAGTAACGTATGACGGCCCTGTTCTGAAAACCATGAAATGATCCAAGGCAGCGAACTATTTGCCAGCCTTTCTACCCCAGTACTATCACTCACTGAGCTGAGGTGTGGCAGATGGAGTTTAGTTTCGTTAATTACAAGGTATCAGTATTTGGTAAAACAAACAACGAGAGGACATATACAATTCAAGGTCAGGCCATTGGTAGTGTTGTAGAAAAGATAGATCTCGGGGTTTTGGTATATTTCTTTGAAGTTTGCATCATGCGTGGGCAGGGTGGGTATGAAGGCGTTTTACTTGCTGGCTTTCATTGCTCAGACCTTTGAGTACAGGAACTGGAACATGATCTTCAGGTTGTGCTGGACATTCGTGACGTCTTTCCTGAAGTTCTGTGTGCAGTTCTGGTCGCCCAGTCACATTGAGGATATTATTGAACAGGAGACATTTCAGGAAAGATTTACCAAGATATTGCTGGGAATGGAGTGTTTAAGTTATGAGGAGAGCCTCGATAGACTGGGACCTTTTCCACTGCAACGTAGAAGTTTGCGAACTTATTAAACTTATAGAGGTTTATAAATCAATGACGGGTATAGATAATGTTGAATGGCAGGTGTCCTACATTAGGGTGGTGGATTTCAAGACTGGGGTAATTTTAAGATGACAGGAGGAAGCTTAACAGAAGACATAGTGTCATAGAACTGTCCAGCATGGCAACATACCTTCCTATCCAACTCGTCCCTACTGTTCCGACGTCCTTAATTAATGTAGTTCCATTTGCTCGCATTTGGCCCATATTCACGAAACGCTTCCTTTTTATGTGCCCATGAGATGCCTTTTAAATGTTATAATTGTATCAGCCTCCACAACTTCCTCTCGCAGCTCGTTACATACACAGCATGCTCTAATTGAGACCGCTGCTCCTTAGATAGATTTTAAGTCTTTCCCCTCTCACCTTCAACCTATGCCCTCCAGCTTTGGAACGTGCTAACTTGGGGAAAAAAGACCTTAGCTATTCACGCTATTCATTCCACTTATGACTTTGGAACCTCTCAACCGTTGGTGCTCCGGGTAAAATAATCCTGGCCTACTCAGCTTCTCCATAAATCTCAGAACCCGCAACCCTGGCAGTGCCTTTGTAAACCTTTTTCTGAATCCTTTCAAGTTTCATACATCCTTCCTCTATGATGGGAACCGTAATTGCAGGAAGTATTCAAAAGTGGCCTAACCAATGTTCTGTACAATGTTTCTTTGTTGAGCAACACTCCCCAGGAACTTAACTTTAAACGTAACAGCCAAGCCTTGATTTTCCTTTCCAAAATGCAGTACAACACATTTATCTAACTTAAACTCCATCTACCACTCCTCAGCCCATTGGTTTTCTGGTTAAGGTCCCGTTATACTCTGAGATAACATTTTCTCTCTGTCCACTGCACTTCCAACTTTGGTGTCATCTATAAACGTAATAATCATGCCTCCTATATTCATATCCAAATCATTTATATGAATGACAAATAGCAGTGGACCCAGAACCGATCTTTGTGGCACTCCACTGGTCTAAGGCCTCCAGTATGAAAAGCAACCCACCACCACCACCCACTGCCTTATACCTTTAGCCAGTTCTGTATCCAAATGGTTAGTTCTCCCTGTATTCCACGAGCTCTAACCTTGCTAACCAGTCTACCAGGAGGAACTTTTTTGAACTCCTCACTGAAGTCCATATAGATCACTTGCCCTGGTCTGCCCTCATCAATCTTTTTCATTACTTCTTCAAGCAAAAATAATCGTAGTTGTGAGACATGATTTCCCATGCACAAAACCATGTTGACTATCCCCAATTGGTCCTTGCCTTTCCAAATACATGTACGTCCTGTCCCTCATAATTCTCTCCAATAACTTGCCCACCACCGATGTCAGGATCATTGGTCTATAGTTCTCTGGCTTTTCCTTCCCAGTTTGTTTAATGGTGGCATCACGTTAGTCAGCCTCATGTCTTCCAGCACCTCGTCTTTGGCTATTGATGATAAGAACATGCCATTAAGATTCCCAGCACTCATTTCGCCGAGCTTCCCACAGATTTCTCATGTATACCTGATCAGGACACATGATGTGCATTTTGATTATACACCATTTGGTTCGTGTATGGAAAGAACTCCTAAGAAGTGATGGATGTGGGTAAAGTTACAACATTTAAAAGACACTTGATTAAGTACAAGTATAAGAGAACTTTTTGGAAAATATGGTCCAAGCGCATGAAGGTGGGACTGGTTTAGTTTGAGATTATCATCAGCATGGACTGTATGAGCCAATAGGACTGTTTACAAACACCCAGTGTAACTCTATGACTCCATGTGTGTTTGTATGTCCAAGCATGTATCTGCATATTTCTTTCTGCGCTTGTCTATGTTTGTGTGTCTATATGTGTCTCTGTGTGCCCCCGAGTGTATCTATCTCTCTGTGTATGTTATGTGTCTGTTTCTCTCTCTCTCTGTGTGTGTTTGTGTGTGTGTATATATATCTGCCTCTGTGTGTGTGTGTGTGTGTGTGTGTGTGTGTGTGTGTGTGTGTGTGTGTGTGTGTGTGTGTGTGTGTGTGTGTGTGTGTGTTGATGGTGCTGTGAGCTGTTGCCATCTCTTGGTCCCTCCTATACTAAATCCCTGTTCAGTGGTGTGGAGAGTGAAGCATAGACTGACAGCAACAGAAAGCTCAGCAAGTCCGACAGCATCTGTGGACAGAAGTGATAGTTAAAGTTTCAGGTAAAGTGACCTTTCCTCAGAACTCATGACAGGGGGATATTACATCACTTTAAGAACCATAGTGACTGCCAGACTCGCCCCACACAGATACACACAATCACTAATACAGAGACATAGAGACACTCACTAATACACGGAAATTAATACAGATATGGAGAGTCTGTCACTAATTCTCTTGCTGCATGATTTTCTTGTCAATATGTCACTTGCCCTATCTAGTGTGTGTCAGTATTTAATTCTGTACTCAGGGAGTTTGTTAGTATTGCACTTGATCACAATAGTGAGTGAGTCGGTATGTCCGTGTGGCGTGTGACTGTAGGACAATTTCAATGTTTGCAGGTAACAAACCTGGAAGAATTATAAAGTTTGTGATGGGCAGTGTGATACGCCAACAGGACAGTGACACGCTGGTTTTCAGTTTTATGGCAGATGAGGATCACTGCAGGGCAGTGTGAGATGATACACTTCGGTAGGAAGAACATTGAAATACAATATAAAACAGGCTGTACCGTTATAAAAGGAGTGCAGGAACAGAAGACCTGAGTGTAAATGATCAAAGATTATTGAAGATGACGGGACAAGTGGGGAGAGCAGTAACTATCACAGATAAGTTTCAGTATCTGAGCTGTTTACAGAAGGATGTGAATGAGGGAGTCTCCATGCTCCCTTCCTGGGAGGTGGTGGTGATTATGTGTTGAGAGCCCACCCTGCTGCCCACCGAGACCTTCTGGATTCCATTTGTACCAGCTCGACACAAAAGGGAGATGGCATCAGGGCCACGGCTTCTAATTTGCGCCGGGGGGAAACGGAGCTGCCAATGGATTGAAAGTGCAAATTGCCCTTCACTGAACATTGCTCCTTACTCGATTGGTGGGACGTGGATGTTTCAGAATCTGCACACAAAACGTCCTGGTCCTCTTCGGCTCGTACCAGGTATCCCCCCCACCCCCACCACCACCACCACCACCACCCCACAAGGCAGGAGTGAAGGGAGTGTGAGGGAACGGATATTGGGCACTTCACCACCCGGCTTGGCCCTTTCTGTCCTATTTCAGGCTGTTTCTGCCTGGAATGGGAGGAAGGGAGGGAGGGAGCGAGGGTGGGAGTGAGTCGCCTTGCTGTTAGTGCTGGTGCAGGTGGGGAGATTGGACATGGTGAGGTGTACGGAGGGAGTCAATACACAATAGACAATAGGTGCAGGGGTAGGCCATTCTGCTCTTCGAGACTGAACCACCATTTAATATGATCATGACTGATCATCCTTAATCAGTATCCTGTTCCTGCCTTATCTCCATAACCCTTGATTCCAATATCCTTGAGAGCTCTATCCAACTCTTTCTTAAACGAATCCAGAGATTAGCCCTCCACTGCTCTCTGGGGCAGAGCATTCCACACAACCACCACTCTCTGGGTGAAGGAGTTTCCTCATCTCTGTCCTAAATGGTCTACCCCGTATTTTTAAGCTGTGTCCTCTGGTTCGGCACTCACCCATCAGCAGAAACATGTTTCCTGCCTCCAGAGTGTCCAATTCTTAAATAATCTTATATGTCTCAATCAGATCTCCTCTCAGTCTTCTAAAATCAAAGGTATACAAGCCCAGTCGCTCCAGTCTTTCAGCACAAGGTAGTCCCGCCATTCCAGGAAGTGACCTCGTGAACCTACGCTGCACTCCCTCAATAGCCAGAATGTCGTTCCTCATATTTGGAGAGCAGAACTGTACACAGTACTCCAGTTGTGTTCTCACCAGGGCCCTGTACAGTTGCAGAAGCACCTCTTTGCTTCTATACTCAATCCATCTTGCTGTGAAGGCCAACATTCCTTCTTCACTACCTGCTGTACCTGCATGCTTACCTCTATTGACTGGTGTATAAAGCACCCAGATCTCTTTGTATTGCCCCTTTACCTAAATTGATTCCATTTAGGTAGTAATCTGCCTTCCTGTTCTTGCCACCAAAGTGCATACATTTATCCACATTAACCTGCATCTGCCATTCATCTGACCGCTCACCTAACCTGTCCAGGTCACCCTATAATCTCCAAATATCCTCTTCACATTTCACCCTGCCACCCAGCTTAGTATCATCAGCAAATTTGCTACTGGCATTACTAATACCATATTCTATATCTTTAACATATATTGTAAAAAGCTGCGGTCCCAGCACTGATCCCCGTGGTACCCCACTGGTCACTGCCTGCCATTCCGAAATGGAGCCGTTTATCACTACTCTTTGTTTCCTATCAGCCAACCAACTTTAAATCCAAGTTAGTACCTTGCCCACAATACCATGCAACCCTAATTTTGCTCACTAACCTCCTATGTGGGACTTTATCAAAAGTTTTCTGAAAGTCCAGGTACACTACGTCTACTGGATCTCCCTCGTCCATCTTCAGAGTTACACCCTCAAAAAATTCCAGAATATTAGTCAAGCATGATTTCCTCTTCATAAATCCATGCTGACTCTGACCTGTCCGGTTTCTACTATCCTGATGTGTTGTAAATTCATCCTTTATAATAGACTCTAGCATTTTTCCAATCACTGAGGTCAGATTAGCTGGTGTATAATTTCCTGCTTTCTCTCTCCCACCTTTCTTAAAAAGTGGTACAACATTAGCTAACCTCGAATCCGCAGGAACAGATCTTGAATCTATCGAACTCTGGAAAATAATCACCAACGCATCCACGATTTCTCGAGTCATCTCCTTCAATACTCTGGGAAGTAGACTATCAGGCCCCGCGGACATATCAACCTTCAGACCTAACAGTCTCTCCAACACCAAATCCTGGCAGATATAAATTCCCTTAAGTTCAGGTCCTTCAGCCATTGTTACCTCAGGAAGATTGCTTGTGTCTTCCCCAGTGAACACAGATCTGAATTACCAATTCAATTCTTCTGCCATTCCTTTGTTCCCTGTAATATGTTTCCTTGTTTCTGTCTTCAAGGGCCCGATTTTAGACTTAACCATTTTTGTTTTTGCCTTTCATATACCTAAAAAGCTTTTACTATCCTCCTTTATATTTTTGGCCAGTTTACCTTCGTACCTCATTTTTTCTCTGCGTATTTCCTTCTTAGTAATTCTCTGTTGTGCTTTAAAAGCTTCCCAGTCCTCCCTTCACCCACTTATCTTTGCGATGTTATGCTTTTTCTCTTTTAACTTTATATGTTCCTTAACTTCCATCGTCAGCCACGGCCACCCATGCCTCCTCCTGGGATCTTTCTTCCGTTTTGGAATGAAGTGATCCTGCATCTTCTGCATTATACACAGAAATATCCGCCATTGTTCCTCCACTGTCATCCCTGCTAAGTTATTGCACCATTGAACTTTGGCCAGCTCCTCCCTCATCGCTCCATAGTTCCCTTCATTCAACAGAAATATTGTCACTTGCGACTGTACCCTCTCCCTCTCAAATTGCAGATTGAAGCTTATTATATTATGGTCCCTACCTCCTAATGGCTCCTTCACTTCGAGGTCCCTGATCAATTCTGGTTCGTTTCACAATACGAGATCCAGAATTGCCTTCTCCCTGGTAGGCTCCAGCACCAGCTGCTATAAGAATCCATCTCGGAGGCACTCCACAAAGTCTCTTTCTTGAGGTCCAATACCATCCTGATTCTCCCAGTCTACCTGCATGTTAAAATCCCCCATAACAACTGAAGTAACATCTTTGCAACAGGCCAATTTCAGCTCCTGATTCAACTTACATCCGACATCCGGACTACTGATTGCCGGCCTGTAGATAACTCCCATGAGGGTGCTTCTACCCTTAAAATTTCTCAGCTCTATTCACACTGACTCTACATCCCCTGATTCTAGGTCCCCCCGCGCAAGGGACTGAATATCATCCCTTACCAACATGGCCACCACACCCCCTCTGCCTGTCAGTCTGTCCTTACGATAGCACGTTTAACCTTGAATATTCATTTCCCAGTCCCTGTCCACTTGAAACCACGTCTCAGTTATCCCCAGAGTATCGTATCTGCCAATTTCCAAAAGAGCCTCAAGTTCATCCATCTTATTTCTAATGCTTCGTGCATTCATGTCAACACCTCCCCCCCACCCCCCCCCCCCCCACCACCAAAACACTCTCCCATCGCAGATCCTTCCACTGCCACCGCAGGAATTGCACAACCTGCGTCCTCACCTCCACACTCACCTTAGCCCAAGGCCCCAAATGATCCTTCCACATCCATCGGAGTTTTTCCTGTACTTCCAGGCAAACAACCTACCATATCCATTGCTCCCGATGTTGTCTCCTCCACATTGGGGAGACAGGAAGCGAACATGGGGCACACTTCAGAGAACATCTCCAGGACACCCGCACCAATCAACCCCACTTCCCCATGGCCAGACATTTCAGCACACCCTCTCACTCCAAGGCCCTGGTCCTCCTTCACCACTACCCCCTAACCAACGGATGCCTGGAGGAACAAAGCCTCATCTTCCAACTTTGGACCTTGCAACCACACGGGATCAATGTGGATTTCACTAATTTCCTCATTTTCCTTTCCCACACGTTAACCTTCCAACTCACCATAGCCCCCGTGACCTGTCCTACCTGCCCAAATTCCTTCTCACCTTTCTGTTCACCGTCCTCTCTGCCATATCACCTCCACCCTAAACGTTATCTACCTGTCACATTCTCAGCTACCTGCCACATTCTCAGCTACCTTCTCCCATTCCTATCCCCTTCTCATTTATCTCTCAGCACCTTCGGGCGACAAGCCTCATTCCCGATGAAGGGCTGACACATGAAATGTGGATTCTTCTGATCTTCGGATGCTGCCTGAAGGACTGTGCTTTTCCAGCACCGCATTCTCGACTCTGACCTCCAACATCTGCAATCCTCACTTTCTCCCTTGAGTGAGTGAATACAGATTCGTCCAGATACAAGGAAATGGTAAAAAGAAAGATTGAAAGATTTATTGTTGGTCCGGCAGTAACCCTCATCCATTCCATTCAGACTGAGTAAATATTCCTTTTATTATGATATGAAATGTGATGTCAGGAAGGGGTAAACTGAACCTGTTCGTTCAGTGACTGTGATTAATGTCAGTCTCCATAGATTGTATTTATTCCAGTGGAGCATTTCCATATTTTACTGACAAATGGGCTCCGTCAATGTGTTATTCCACAATATGAACGGGAGCATAACTCATTTGTCCATGAAACTTCCCTCAATCGCTCTGTGTCATTTATCCAAATCCCGGCCAGTTGTTCATATTTAACCTAGTTTCCTTTAAGTGCATTTCTCTTAAGCAGTGATTTTCACATTCAACCATCCCAAATGCACACCACACACACACACACACCCCTCCAGTCTTCTGGCACTTCACCTGTGACTATCCATATAACAAATATCTCAGCAAGAGGCCCAGCAATCACTTCTCTAGCTTCCCCCAGAGTTCTAGGGTACAACTGATCAGGTCCTGGGGATTTATCCGCCTTTACCCGCTTCAAGACATCCAGCACTTCTTCCTCTGTAATATCGGCATTTTTCAAGATGTCACCATCTATTTCCCTACATTTTATATCTTCCATATCATTTTCCACAGTACATACTGATGCATAATACTTCTTTCGTATCTCCCCCATACTTCCTGTGCTAGGAAAAATATTATTTTGTTTTGGATGTCTGAAAAACCACCGGGTCTGTTGGGTGGTTGCAAGCTCGTCATGGAGAATATCCCTTTGGGCGTTCTCATCAGTATGGTGCACCGAAAAGCAGAGATTTATATAGGTATGGCAACCCTTTTTGGATTACCGCGATACAGGCTTACCTGCCGCTCTAAAAAGGGCTTTTATATAGCCATGACGATATTGTCTAATGAATCACATATTAGAAATTATGAGCATATGAATGGGTATCAGTTAATGCTCTCCAAGAACGAGAGCTAACACTTTGTTATGCTGAGCCGTATTATTTATTTATTATTTATTGTTTATTTTTGTTTTTCTTCTGTCCGTTTAGAGACTTTAACTTATTTTGTATATACATGCACATGGGTGTAATTTTGCTCAGTTATTTGAGTTGATTTGTTCTTGGTTTAATATTATAATGAAAATATATTTAACAATAAAATAATTTGCTAAAAATTTGAAATGCTAACATTGATAGATTCGAGACCCAAATAACTCTCATTAGAGATACCACTCATGGTGGTTTACGTTGAAGGTCACCCCACGGGTGATGGAGTGAGGTTGAGAGAGCATCCCCTTCATGATAACCTCTGTCAGTGTTGGGAATAGAACCTGCGCTGGTGGCCTCCCTCTGCATCACAAACCAACCATCCAGCCAACTGAGTGGGAGACTGTGTAACTATTACACATAGAATCAGCCGCAGAAAAGGGCAAGAGAAATTTTAATGACAAGGAACAAGGTGTATTTGAGACAAAAATGTTCTCTGCTAGAAATTGTATTTTATAATGAGACAAGTGTTTGGAAGCTGTCTTTGGCTGAATACAATAAGTTGAGACAAGTGAAATAACCAGAATGACTAATTCTGATTGGATACCGATAACCATAAAATAAGTGCATGTTTTTGAATGGTCTGTGGAAAGCATGCTGACTGTTGTATGAATTTATAAATCAGATGAAATATATTGTAAGGAGAGTCCGTCCCCATGAGAAATGCCTTCGGAACACATGCTCGAAGAAACCCGGGGTATGAAGTGTCTCAGAATCGTCTGCTCGGTAACAGGAACCTGGGGGTTGAATGACTGAAAGTTCCTGTAATATGTAGCTGAGAAAACCATCAGAATACCCCCAACGTATTGAATGTTGCAGGATATTTGAAGTACTGAATGGCCTCATGGTGGATTTTAATTGTGTGTGATTTGAAAAACGTACATCGGTACTCCATCCTCTTACGTATTACACACTGGGGCACAGCCGTTTTCCTGAAACTGGGAGTAAGTTGGAACAATACCTGGAACATTCCATAATTGGCATTCCCCAGAATATTCTATAACTCTGTGGGGGGCATTAGAAAGGCAAGAGAGAAAGAGAGGGAAGGTGCTGCATGCAGTAGTGAGAGTGGTGGAGCATGAGCCTTGTTCGGGGATCGGTGCTATAACAGATATACAATGAGTGGGAGGGAGTAGAGAGAATACGGTGACCCTTATCCCTACAGAGTGGGGAAGCTTAATGATGCTTGTCCTGTATTGTTGGACATTTCTTCAGATCGAAGATACTGCACGGAGCTGGGTGGTGAGAGCAGACCAGGCTCGGTGGGTCTGGTAGTGTGGCCCCCTCTGGGAAGAGAATGGTCCCCTTTTGTTCTGGCCCATCCACCAGGACCTCCGTGCTGCTGTCGACAAACCATGGTGTAAATTCCCCTTCGCTGCCATGCTTGGGGAAAATGTTCAGGGCAGCTCCAAACTGATAAAGCACAGCCGTGTGCCCATGGGCCTTTTAAAGATGGCACCAATGTCAGGGATCACAGAATATCCAGGGGCATCCGGGCCATTGTGAGTACCTCCAGTCATGATGGGTGGCAGAATCGGGCTGGCATTGTATGAGAGGGGCACTATGGAGTGGGATGTGTAGTTAATGCGGTGTGTTTGGTAAGATAGCACCAGGAAACTAGCTCGGCCTCGTGCAGACAACTCCCCGTCACACTTAATGAAAATGTCACTGCGACAATTTTTTGTTAGGTTCAACCCAGTGAGGCGGAGACTCTGCTGTCCTCATTCCCAGTTACAAAACTGCAGAACAAATGCTCATCCAAAACTCTCCATCGCCTGAACTCACAGCAATATGTATCTGTGACTCAAATTTCAGATAACCGTTCACCTGATCTCCAACGTCCTTTTATTCCACTACACTCCTTAAGGCCCTCTCATTCATCACTAAGCTCCTAACTGGATATGACTTTCCAAAATGCAAGAGGTCACACTTATCTATATTAAACTCCATTTGGTATTTCTCAGCCCACTTCTCCTGCTGATCAAGATACTGCTGCAATTTCTGATAACGTTCCTCACTGTAAATTATGTCTCCTAATTTAGTGTCATATGCAAACCTACTAACCTTGCGTTGTGCACTCTGGTCCAATCATTGATATAGATAACAAACAGCAATTGGCTCAGGACCGACCACTGAGGCACTCCACTCGTCACAGGCCTCCGGTCCGACAAGCATCCCTCCACCAGAGACATTTGCTTCATAATGTCAAGCCAATTGTGTCGCCAATTTGCCAGTTTACATTGGAGTCCATTCGATCCAACCTTCCAGAGCGGCCTACCATGTGGAACCTTATCAAAGGCCTTACTGAAATCCATATCGACTATGTCCACCATCCTGCCCTCGTCAACCTTCCTGGTCACTTCCTGAAAAAACTCGAACAAAATTTGTAAGGCATGATCGGCCACGCACAAAGCTATGCTGACTGCTCTAAGTCAAACTCTGTCTTTCCAAATGCATGCATATCTTAGATCTCCGAAACGTCTCAAGTGGTTTACCGAAAACAGATGTGAAGCTTACTCGTCTATATTTCCCAGGCTTTTCTTTGCAGCCCTTCTGAATAAGGGCACTACATTTGCTACTGCCCAGTCTTCCGGTACCTTACCCCTGAATTATCTTCTCTCGACTCGTGAAGTGCTCTTAGATATATCTGGTCAGGACCAAGAGATTTATCTGACTTTGTGCATTCTCATATGACCAACAGCACCTCTACTGTGATATGGACTGTACCATGATATCACAACTAACCTCACAAAGGTCACAGGTCTTCATGTCTTTCTTCATGATAAACACAGAGGGGAAATTGAGGACCTCACACATCTCTTGAGGTTTTACACATGCATGCCCATTTTGGATTTTAAGGCGTCCTATCTCTGTCTAGTTGTTTTTTTCTTTACTATACTGAATTTGTATTCACCCTATTCTGCTCAGCCAAGGCTATCTCATACCCCACTTTAACCCTGCTGATTTCCTTCTTCAGTAAACTCCTGTAACACCTGTGTACTCCAGAGATTCACTTGGTCCCAGCTGCCTGTACTTGTGTGACGGCTCCTTTTTTTTCTGGTCAGGGACTCAATATCTCTTGTCATCCAGGGTTCTCTCTTCCAGCCTCACTTTCCCTTCACCCTCACAGGAACATGCAGACCTTGAACTCGAGCTATCTGACTTTTGAAGCACTCCCACTTGCCCGGGATCCATTTACCTGGAAACACACTACTCCAATCAAGCCGTGCAATCTCCTGTCTAATTGCAACAAAATTCGCCTTGCCCCAATTTATAATTTGAATCTATGGACCAATTTTGCCCCTACCAAACCTATTTTAACATTAATACGGCTCTGGTCACTTTTCCCAAAATGCTCGCCCACTTTACCTCCGTCACCTATCCTACACTATTTCCCAACAGTAGGTCGAATTTGTCCGTTCTCGAGTAGGACCCTCTACATGCTGCTTGTGGAAGCTTTCCTGAACACACTTAACAAATTACGTTCCATCTAAGTTCTTAACCCTCTGGAAGTCCCCGACCATGTTGGGATAATTAAAATCACATATTATGACAACCCTATTGCTCCTGCAAGTCTCGCCAGTCTCCCTGCATATTTGTTCTTCTAATTCCCATTGATTATTTGAAGGCTTATAATGCAACTATTATAACATTACCACCCCCTCTTACTTGTTTACATCATTTACAAAATCTCATTGGATATTATCTCAGTTATTTCATCTTCAAATACTAGAGTGATACTCGCCTTAATCAGAACTATTGGTATTTAAATTGTTTCCATTTACATCTCTTCCTCGCAGTGATTTGACATTTGCAGCACCCCTTGTCAAGGCACATTGCAGATATGGAGCTGTAAATGGTTGGGAGCTGCACATTCTGTCAGATCCAACATTGGTTGCAAGTTTTCCCACACTGGGCAGTGATCTAACACAGTTTTGCCAAACAATGCAACAGCCTGAGTTTATATGTGAATGAACCAGTGCAGACTGCACAGCTCCCCACGCTGGACATTTAGCCCAGGATTATAGATCCAGCATTGGTGTGGGGCTGCACGTAGTTTCACTCTGGACATAGCTGGGTTGCATTCAGCTGTACACGAGCCGGATCTACACAGGGCTCCATCCTGAATATGTAATGGATGGGCTGGTTATGTGAGTTGGATTGCGAATGTGAGAGAACTAAACATCTGGCTATGCCTTTATTTTGTGTTTTAATTCTTGTGATTGGACCCTTCAAATCCTGAATCATCCGGTTAGACCCGACCCTCTGGATGAGTCATGGTGACTGTTGTTACAGCATCTGGGTCTGCAACATGACCAAAAAATGGAGCGGAGGCTGCAGAGAAGGACAGTCTCCGTATAATGGAATGAGGGAATCACCATCAGATCAGCCGTGGTCTTAGTGAATAGTGGGGCAGGATTGAAAGAACCACGAATACAACTTATCATATATTTCTGTTTGTTTCAAGAATACTCTCCTTCTCTCCCAGTGTCCCATACTGGTGGGGAGTGAGTCACCTCCTCCTGTTCCTGCGTAACAGGATCCTCGGGCCTCAATAGCCTCCAGATTTCCCTGTGCCCCAGTTTTCATCAGTTGAATGACTGCCTCCTGTTCCTGTGTCCCAGTCTCGAACAGTTGAGTCCCCTGTTCCTGTGTCCCAGATTCAAGCAGTTGAATGACTGCCTCCTGATCACCAGTTTGTGAAAATACATGTCCTCCTCCTGCTCCTGAGGAACAAGCTCCAATAGCTCTGTGCTCACCTGCTGCTCCTGTGGAATGGAGGTGAGGGAGTGCATGACCTCTTCACCCATTCTTTACAGCTTTTTCTTGACGAAAGGCCTTTGTCCTGTTTCTGTAAAACACCATCAAAATCTGAATGATGTATTTTTGTATTTGACTCTCAGTAATTGAACAAACAAGCTGACTGACAGAACTCAGATGCTGAATAGCCTCCTCCTGTTCCAGTGTTATACACTGAAGAGTCAATAGACTCTCAGAGATGTACAGCACAGAAAAAATCGTTCGGTCTGGTCATCCATACCGCCAAATATCCTAAATTAATGTCGTCCCCCTTGCCAGCAATTGGCCCATCTCCCTCTACACACTTCTCAGGTATATATCCATCCAAATGCTTTTTAATTGGTGTAACAGTACCTGCCTCCACCACGTCTTTTGGCTGTTCAATCCATACACAGAGCAGTCTCTGTGTGAAAATGTTGTCCCTCATGTCCCTTTTTAAATCTTTCCCCTCTCACCTGAAACCTTTGTCTTCTAATTTTGGACTCGTCTATCCTGGGAAAAGACCATTGACTGTTTGTCTTATCTCTGCCCCTCATGATTTTATAAACCCCTTTAAGGTCCCCCCTCAGCCTTAACACTTGAAAATAGCCCCAGCCTATTCAAACTCTCACTGTAGCTCTGACCCTCCAACACCTGCAACGTTCTTTTAAATCTCTTCTGCACTCTGTCAAGTTTGATAACGCCTTTCCGACAGTAGGGTGACCAGAATTAAAGGCAATATTATATAAGTGGCCTAACCAATGTCCTGTACAAATTTAATATGTCATGCAAATGCTTCGACTCAAAGCATGCACCAATAAAGGGAAGATCACCAAGTTCCTTCTTCACTGCGTTATCTACCTGTGACAGCACTTTCAAGGAACAGAGAATCTGCACCACGAGGCTCGCTTTGCTGCCTCACAGGGCAGCGACCTGGGTTTAATTCCATCCTTGAATGACTGGCTGTGTGGAGTTTGTACATTCTCCCCGTGTCTGCGTGAGTTTCCTCCGGGTGCTATGTTTTACTCTGACAGAAGAAGGATATACAGGTAAGGGTAGATTGGCCGTGCTAAATTGCGCACTGTACTCAGGGATGTGTAGGGGAGGTGGATTAGCCATGGGAAATGCAGGCTTCGAGGGATAGGGTAGATGTTTTTCCAGTGGGATACTGTTTAGAGGGTCGGTGTGGCCTCGATGTGCCGAAAAGCCTGTTTCCTAACTGGAGGGATTCTATAATTTCGATGGAGCTCTTTTTCATTGGCAGCTTTCGACAGGGCACTACTTATAGGTCTTGCCTTGATTTGTCTGCCAAAATGCAACACCTCATATGTAAGTAAAATATACTCTATCTGCCACTCCTCGGCTCACCTAAGCAAAGTCCCATTGCAGTCTGAGAGATCATTCTTCACTGTCGACTACACCACCAAATTTGGTATTATCTACAAACTTACTGACCATACTTCATATACTCAAATGCAAATGATTTGTATAAGTGACAAAAGGCAGTGGACCCAATATTGATCTTTGCGGCACGCCACTGGTCACAGGTCTCCAAGTTTAATGAACAAATGTCCACTGTCACGCCCTCTCTCCAATGTTCAAGAGAATTTTGGATCTAAATGGCGAGTTCTCCATGGATCCCAGGCAGTCTAACCTTGCTAACCAGTCGACCATGTAGAACATTTTGGTAATCTTACTGAATTCTATAAAGACAACATCCACTGTCCTGCCTTCATCAATCATCTTCATCACTTCCTCAAAAGATTACACCGAATCATTGAGACGTGATCTCTAATGTACAAAGCCCTCTTCAGTCCTTGTCTTTTCAAATGCTTATACATCCTTTCCAACAAAATCCCCTCCAACAATTTAGTCACCATTGACGTCAGGCTCACTGATCGATAGTTACCCATTTTTCTTCCTTACCTTTTAAATAATGACAGTATGTTAGCAGCCCTCCAGTCTTTTGACACCTCACCTGTGGAAATCAATGATACAAATATTTCAGCAAAATGCTGACCAATCTCTTTCTTAGCTTCCCACAAACATCTGGGATACAACTGATCAGGTCCCAGGGATTTGTTCACCTTTAAATGTTTTAAAATGTCAAACACCTCCTTGTAATATAGACATCTTTCAATGTTTCACTATATATTTATTCATTCTCTCGCTCTTGTAATCTCCTCCACATTAAATACTGAGAAGAAATACTTGTTTCGTATCCCTCC
Organism: Chiloscyllium plagiosum; assembly: GCF_037043375.1. NCBI lineage: Eukaryota > Metazoa > Chordata > Chondrichthyes > Orectolobiformes > Hemiscylliidae > Chiloscyllium > Chiloscyllium plagiosum. Next base: position 41,547,340 of record NW_028270182.1, read on the forward strand.
CATCTCCTGTGGTTCCACACATCGGTAGCCTTACTTATCTTTACTATAGTCCAACAGGTTTAATTGGAAGCAACACTAGGTTTTGGAAGGCCGATCCTTCATCAGATAATAATGGAGGACACAATTCTAAAGGACAGAAATTATAGCAGAAATTTACAGTGTGATGTAACTGATATTATACATTGAAAAATAGCTTGATTGTCTGTTGAGTCTTTCGTCTGTTCGAATACCATGATAGTTTCACTTATTTCATTTGTAGATCACAAAACCCTTTTTAAAAAAAATAAGTTGCATTCTCAGGTTAGCTGTAACATTGACTGTTAGATAGACAATATGTTGAAGGTGTTGGCCCCTTGTGTTCTCTGTCTACGCCATGATGTTTAAATTGATTCTGATCTGAAAAGTGAGCTCAGAGTTTTACATGAATTCATGCAGTTTTTGAGCTCAGAGTTTTACATGAATTCATAGCTTTTGAGCAAAGTACAATGTAACTCTATAAGTACAAATCCACCCCACAAAACATATGTGTGCAATTAGGTCGTCTGTTTGTGTGTTTCTGTGTTTGTCTGGTTTGAGGGTTGTGAGTGTGAGGGAGTGTATATGTGTGTGATGTGATGTAGTCTTAAGTCTGTGAGGGGATGCATGTGTGAGTGTGGGAGTGTGTGTGCGTGTCTGTGTTGGGGGGCTGTGAGTGTCTGTAAGAGAGAGTGTATATGTGTGTACATGAGTGTAGAGTGGTCTAAGTCTGTGTGAGTGTGGGTGTCTGTAAGCGTGTGTGGGAATGTCTGTGTGTGTGTCTGTGTACATGTGTGTCCGTGTGTATGTTTGGGTATAGGAGTGCCTGTGTGTGTGTGTGTGTGTGAGTGAGTGTGTGTGTGTGTGTGTCTGTGTGTGTGTGCATAGTGCAATGGTGGTCACCTGTAACATGACATGAACCCAAGGTCCCAGTTGAGGCCCTCCCGATGGGTACCGAAATTAGCTATCAGCCTCTGCTCGGCCACTTTTCGCTGCTGCCTGTCCCGAAGTCCGCCTTGGAGGCTGGTCACACGGAGGTTGGAGGTTGAATGTCCTGCACCACTGAAGTGTTCCCCAACTGGGATGGAACACTCCTGTCTGTTGATTGTTGTGCGGTGCCCATTCATCTGTTGTCGTAGCCTTTGCTCGGTTTCCCAGTGTTTGTTCAGTGACTGGCATTAAAGCCAATCTCCATGGATTCTAATTATCCCAGTGGAGGGTTTCCATCTTTTAATGATAAATGGGCTACGTTCAATGTGTTATTCCATAACATGAGCAGGAGCATCACCGACATCAATGACAGGGATCAGCAGATTCAGAGAGAGGGGGAGGAGAGATCAGAATCTGAGAACATAGGACTGGAATGTTCCAAACATGGATCAGCATCTGGGAACATTGGACTGGCATGTTCCAATAATAGACAGGAGTTTATCCAATTATGTTTGGTATCTTTCTGCATTTTCTTGGTGGCCATTATCATCACGGATCTATTACGCTCTTCTCATTATTCAATATTTTTATTATCTTTTCCTGGCTATCTTTGGTGTTCCTGGTAAGTGTCACTGTCCAGATTGTTTTTCTCTATAAACCAGTTATGACTGCATTACTGTTCTTTCATATAATCTACATTTCTCGCCACTATTATTGTTCCTGTTGAAACTCTCAATCCAGATATTCACTCTACAGACCACTACTAACTACATCAATGAATGTGTTCAATTACTGTCTCACTCTCTGCTCTGACATTGTTACTCACGGGTCAGATGAGGTAAAGTGTTTGAGAATGTCAAAATAAAGGTATTGCCAGACACAAGAGCAACATACATCGGCGTTCACATGAATGACAGATGGATGGGAGTTTGGCGTGAGTTCAAATCAGATTTGCTTCGGCAGGTTTGAAACCGGGAGCTTCAGCAGCAGATTGAATTGACTTACTCAGTTTATTGTATCATTGCCTTTGTTATTTAAATATTAACCTCATGGAGGTCACTGTTAGAAATGGTCACTTTGACCATTTCTAACTTGAAATACTCACCAATCCAGAATATATCTCACTGGCTTATTCCGTCTGCTGTTTGAATCTTGAGCTATGTATTACATTCTTAAGGAAGCCAATAATCTGCTGCTGAAGCTCCCGGTTTCAAACCTGCCGAAGCAAATCTGATTTGAACTCACGCCAAACTCCCATCCATCTGTCATTCATGTGAACGCCGATGTATGTTGCTCTTGTGTCTGGCAATACCTTTATTTTGACATTCTCAAACACTTTACCTCATCTGACCATGAAACTTCTCTCGTTCTCTCTGTTGATCAACAAAGAGCCTGCCAGTTGTTCGTAATTAAAATAATTGCCTCCATGAGCTTTCCTTCTCAAACAATGAGTTTCGCATTCAAACACGCCCCCTTCCCCCCCACACACACACACTCAGTCTCTGATGAACACACGGAGAGAGCAAAACTTCCCATTGCAGGCAGTAATCTGATGCGAGTAGTTAGCATATGTTAGTAAAGTTTGCAATACTCTCCAGATAGTGCAGTTTACTGAGCAACACACTAGCATGGTCTGCACAGCTCTCCATGCTGGGCTGTCATCTTGTCCCAGTTTATGTTGTTGGGGTGTTCTGAAAAGCAGATTCAGAATTTAATGAAACAAATCATTTCAGCTGATTTGAAAATGCCTTTATTCAATGTTCTCATTCTTGTAATTTTACTCATGAAGATCTCACTTCTCCAATTAGTCCCACTGCCCTGTCTTTTTCCCCATTTTCCACATATTTTCAGTTAATTAACTGTCTGTTTTTGTCTTTAATGTGAATCTCTCTGGTCCGTTTGTATCTTTGCCTGGCTTTGGGTTTTGTCTCCCTAGTGTATCGAGTGCTGGCATTGTGTAGCTCAGAAATAATGAAATGGTGTGTGTCAAGCTGTTGTTCACTTCCTGGTATGTCCCATGTGATGGTCCATGGACAGGCGTGTTTCAGAAGTTATGAGACACATCCTTGTAACTTGGTCTGTACCTGTGGTTGTCCCTCTCAGGTGACCTTCTGATCAGTAACACGAGAAATCCCACTGAGTAAAGGACCAGGCATCTAAATTGTGTGACAATGCTGTCACTTTTTTAATAAAAGATTATTTTCTCCTTATTTTTAGTAAGAGGTCATAAAGGGCAAACTGCCTACTTAAAACGGCTCAAGTAAATAACTTACGGGGCTTTTAGGGTTTTTAATAAATAGTAGTAACAATGGCCAGCTCACATAGACTTTCTAGATATTTCCTTGTAGCTGTAACAGTTACCAGGTGCTTGTAGTCCCAGAAGGGTTGGAAGTTTTAGTAAATTATCCCTAGCGGCTGTTCTCTCTGTAACTTCACTTGATGCTGTTTCCTCCTGGATTGGAGAACTGTATGCAAGAATGCAAGTCTGAAGTTTCCTTTTTTGCCAAAGGGTGTGTTTCGGTTATTTTAGTTATTGGAACAGTTGATTTGTAGAAGGTACTGTATCCATTATTCGATTAAGGTTTCCAATAGTTTAGTTATTCTAAATTCCTCTTCATTTTGTATGGATTTTCATTAGAGTGTTTAAATATATTGTCTTTTGCTTAATGGTGAGTGGTTTGACGAGTAGCATCACATCTGGAACACCCAACTCACATCTACCTTTAAATGAAGGAAAGGTTGGAATCCAAGCTACCTCCTTAAAATAGTTTGAGGCAGTCTGGTTCGTCTATAGCAAACTGGGGACTCTCGTCTGGTTCTAAATCGGTAACACCAAATTGGGTTTAGAATTACAATCCCTACAATGTGCAAACAGGCAATTCGACCCAACAAGTCCACACTGATCCTCCGAGGAGTAACTTACCCAGACCCATTCCTCTACTCTATTATTACACATTTACCCCGACAAAAACTCTTAACCCACACATCCTTGAAAACTATAAACAATTTAGCATGGCTAATTCACCTGACATGCACATCTTTGGGTTGTTGGAGGAAACCAGATAATCCAGAATAAGCTCATGCACAGGAGGCTATTGGGTTCAAAGGTCGTGTATTGTTGCTGTTAGTGTCTTTTGTTCCGGATGTTGAATTCGGTTGGTTTAAACAGTGTTTTGTTTGTAAAGATTCTTTCAGTCACTGAGAGTTCTCTGGGTGTGGGAGAAGTGAAGTTGGGGGTTTTCCATAAGGTCATGAAGGCAACGCTGTAGGAATTGGCAGACAAGCTGGAGTTGGGGTTGGGTTTGTCTGTGAGAAAATGAGAGATAATTGCAGCTAGAGCTCGGCAATTACATTTAGTGGAAATGCCATCAGAGTCTTCGGAAATGGCGAGAATTCAATTTCAAATAAGGCACCTTGAACATGAGAAGGAATTGAAACTTTTTTAATTATGATGAAAAGTAGAAATAAAAGAACAGGAAATGAAGAAGAAAGAGAGAAAAAGAGAGAAGAAAAGCAGAGAGTTCCAACTTCAAAGCTTAGCAATTAGAGAGGAAAGTTGACATAGAAGGCGGAGATGAAGGTACGCAGTCGGCTGGTTGGGGAGGATAGTGAGGATGAGCAACCCCATAGTAGCCAAAGGTTTGATGGAGATCTGTTTAAATACATCCAGGTATTATCCATATTTGAGAAGAAGGATGGGGGAGCCTTTTAAATTTCATTTCAGAAAGTGGCTAAACAAATGCAGTGCTCAGTGAACATGTGGATTTAGTTGATTCAAGCAAAGCTGATAGGTATTTGCATCCCTATCGGAGGCGGTGTCTGGGGAGTAGGAGGAGGTGAAGAAAGCCATCTGAAGTGCATATGAGCTTGTGCTGGAAGCTGACAGACAGTGTTTCAGGAATCTAAAATAGCGTCCATGGTTAAATGCACATTGAGTTTGAAAGAATCTAACAAAGTAATTTTGAAAGGTGGGGAGGGGTATTAAAAACAGAGAAAAGTTATGGCACTCTTAGAGAGTTTCTTATTTTGGAGAAGTTCAACAATTCACTTCCTGCAGTCGTGCGAACTTGTGTGGAAGGGCAGGGAGATACAATGACAAGATTAGAAGCTGAAATGGATGATGGTGATGATCTGGTTCAGAAATCAAATCTTGGTTTCTGTGAGAGATTGAGAAGTATGTGCGAGATCTTCTCAAAACGTATCCCTGTGAAAGTAAGGTTTATTAGCATAGGCCAAGGGTAGCAGGTCAAGAGGTTACAGCATTAAGAGGTACAGAAGTATGTAACTCTTTTATGCTGAGACATGAGGAGTTATGTTATTCAGAGGGAGTATTGGAGAGGTGAAAAGTACTCCATTATGTAACGTGTGGTTGGAGTGTCCAGTGGAAACATCAACAGATTTATTCCACAATGGGGAAGGAGGCCTTGAGCTTGGTGTTGGCGTCACAACATTTCAGCATTTAAATTGCGAATAACATACATGAGACAAAATTTTTATCACTGATCGTGACCCCTTAAAGTTTTTGGAGAAGTTTAGGGAGAAAAATACCAGTCTGTTTCGATTGAGCTTATTCTTACTGCCATTCAATTTGAAATTTTACAGTTGACAGGGCGAGAAAACTTAAGTTTTGACACATTGTGGAGACTTCGATGAAGAAAGACAAAAGGCATTCTGTGGCAGGATGAAATGACTGAAATGGAATCGAGTTGTGAACATTTGTATGTTCAGAGTCAATGTAATATATATGCATTTCAGTCTACTAATAGAGGAAGATTAGGAGGTCAAAAATGAATCCATCTTTGTATATTGATGGATCATTTTATTAAAGGTGGAGTTGTGTGGATACTATCATTGTAAAAAGGTTATTTTCTCTTAGTTTTTTTTAAGAGAGGTTTTAAAGGCAGAGGTACTGAACTGCTGTCTGAAAACAGTTTAACTCAATAACTGAGAAAGCCTTTAGGTTTCATTAAAACGGTGATAACAATGGAAGGGCAGTGGCCAGCTCTGCCAGACCAGGTTTTCTTGTTTTGTTTTTAGCTGCAGCATTCAGAAGCTGCTGGAGATCTCAGAAGGGTTAGAAGTTTCAATGCATGATCCCTAGCTGCCTTTCTCTCTGAGATCTCTTTTGATGTTGATTTCTCCTGGATCAGAAAACTGCATGTAAGAATCTGTATTTGAATATATCTTTGTGCCAAGCAGTGTATACCAATAAGGTATGGTATCTATTGTATGTGTAAGTGTTCAAACATATAAGCTAACTCAAAATGTTGTTTTCTTTGATAGTATTTTAACTAAAGCATTTGAATAGATATATTTTGCTTAATGTCGAGTTGGTTGACCAGTCACAACATATCTGGAAAGCACACTTCCCATCTATGTTTAAAATAAGGAAAGGTTTGGGTCTAAGGGCCTTCTTAAAATATTTTGTGTGGATCTGGTCTGGTCCACAACATTTGCAACCGAGGAGTTTCTGACTGATTCCTTTTATTGAAAAGTTAGTGGAGGGGCTGGGGACGGTTTGCTGGATTTTGTGCCGTGAGCTGCCTCAGACATTCAGGGAGACCTGAGGATTTGGTGACCCAACTCGGGATGGAGCATGGGAACTTTAGTTACAGCATCTAGGTCTGCAACATGAACAACAAGTGGAGCAGAGGCTGCTGAGAGGGGAAGCTCTGAAACCGCGCAGTGAGTGCATGTGGTGAAAGGGATCTGCTGTATCCACCGCGGATTTTCCAGGAACAGCTTCTCAAGCTCCATTTAACCCAGGAGCAGAGTGTGAAGGGATCCTGACTGACCAAGGAACTGGTCACAGAGCAGTGTCACCTCCTTCAACGTGCAGCTGCACAGGAGGCGGAGGACGGTGCTGTCAGTGGCTGTTAGGGTCACTGTTTCATTCAGCTTCTATGATCCGGAACTTTCCAGGCAGGACTGGGTGACATATCCATCATCTCCCAGTACCTTAACATCAATGTCACCATTCGGTCACGGAGGATATATATGATGGATGAGTAAAATACATCGTTTCTCCCTCAGCGGGAAGATGCTGGGTGTATCCTTATTTTCCCAGGATAGTGGGATTCCCGTTGGTGTACATGACATCTGCGGTTAGCCATGTCAATGGGGAGAGGTAGAGGAACTGAAGGAGCTCTCACTCTATGAATGTTACAGTGTGTCCATGCACAGTACATCATGTTGGTGAATACCCCTGTCCTGGCAGCAGCCACAGTTCCTTCATTCAGAAGCAGGCAGCCAATCCCACCGTCTTCGTCTCTCCATGTAGAAAGGAATAAATGTATCTTGGATAAAGGCCGTCCCCTTGATACACGTTTCAAATCACCATCCCCACCGCCAACTAACTACATCAAAATATTCCATGTGCACGGAGAGCAATGGGTTCACTTGGATCGTCTGGGAGCAGACGATCAGGGATAGTGCAAAACCTCCCATGTCTGAACGTGTCTGAGTGAACCCCCAGCACACAGTGTAATTAAGTCCTGTAATCCCTCTCCATTTCAGGAACATACTGCCTTCCATTATCCCAGAATATGAAATGACAGGTTATATCATGTTATATTGCACCTGCCAAATTATTATCCATTGCCTTTACCTCTCTGTAATTATCTGTAGACCCTCTACCCGCTCTTGCTAATGTAATCTTTTGCTTATCACAGCGACATGACAAAACTCAGTATCTGTGTATCTGTTCCATCCTCCTGACCATTGATATAGATTGTAAATAGTTGAGGACCCAGCACTGGTCATTGTGTGACTCCACTGGTGACGTTCTGTCAAACTGATTAAGACTGATTTATCCGGAGTGCCTGCTTCCTGTTTGATACACAGTACTTTCCAATTACTGTGTAACACAGTGGAAAGGCTGAATATAAACAAGGACCATCAGTCAGGAATCCAACCCCTCGAACCTGCTCCACCATTGAATACAATCATGGCTGATGTCATCGCGTCCTCTGTTCCACTTTCCTGCCATCTCTCCAACCTCAATCTCTTGTCTCTGGTTGTAGATTGCGCCACATGAAAAAAAGAATCACTCCACCTCTACACTTCCAATTACATTTAGCATTTGCAGACCTCAATGAGATCTCCTTTCATTCTTATAAACTCAAGAGTATAGGCCTGAACTGCTCAATTTCTCTTCATAAGACAAACACTTCAAATTTGAAATCAATATAATGAACCTCTTCTGATTTGTCTCTAATGCAAATACCTCATTCCGCAGGACACAGAAACTGTACTCCAGTACAGCCTCACTAATGCGTTGGATAGCCACAGCAACACTCCCTACATTTCTACTCTATCCTTTTACAAATAAATGCTGAAATTATGCTTGCATTTCTCAATACTTGCAGTACTCGTAGGCAGGTGTTTTGTGATATACAAGCTGATACCCTGATCACTCTGTACCTGAGCACTTTGAAGTTTCTCTCCATTTAGATAATAATTTGTCTTTCTGTTACGCTGGCCAACTTGAATAACCCTATATTTATCCACTTCAATTTTTATTGCTAAATGTTTGCTCATTCACCCAACCTGTCCATGTTGCTTTAAATCTCTTGAATCACCATTCCGAAGTACAACTGAAAATGTAGCTAAAGTATTTTCTATCCCGTCAAACGAGTAATAATATCGATCGCAAATGTTTGAGGCATGAGAACTGAAATCAATGGCCCTCAACAAATTGCATTTTCCAAAAGAAAATGACACATTTATTCCATCTGACTCCATTTTGTTGCTTAACCAATCCTCCATTCAAGCTAATAAATTACTGCTAAACCCATGTTGTCTGATCTTACCACTTACTCTTTGGAGAAGCGACACATCCAATGCCTTCTGGAAGACAAGATATCACAAATTTAAGTAACTCAAGCAAACACTTCAAACTTGATTTAATCTTTGTAAAACCATGTTGACCCCGATGGGTTGTGGTTTAACTTTGCAAATGTCCTCAACAGTGGATTCTAATAATTTGCCTCATATTACAATAGTTTATTGTTACATTTTAATCATTAATGTATACATCTATTGTAAGTTCTTCCCTTTCGAAAACCTTTAGGTTTTCTTTGAATTCCTGTCTCATGGGCAAAAGGTTTTAAGAGATCTGTTGCAACTGTTGTGTAAGAAGCATGTGTGGCTGAATGGACTCATCATCCTGCTGGTGTACAAAATCGATGGGATGAAGTCTTGCTGGTATTCCCATGTTGTCATCTCCAAGGCCAGAATGACCTCTTCCTGTTCAGGCGATAGAGGGGTGGGGGATTATGGAATCTTCCCGGTTGCCATGTAACATATTGAGGGGCTGATGGGTCTTCTCATATTCATTCATAATAGGTGGAGATACTGAACGGTCTCCTCATGTATCCTGGTGATGGGACCAACGGAGCGATTGGTCTTCTCTTGTTCCCATACAACAGACACGTGTCTAAATTACTTCCTTCTTTCTCATGACATAAGTCACAGATAGTTTTTATCCTTATCCAATTCTCTTGTAACAGACTCGGTGGGTCTGAATGGCGTCCTGTTATCCCAGTGTAACAAATCTCCAGTCACTGTGTGACCGCTTCCAGTTCCTCTGTTACAAACTTGAGGAGGCTGAATGGGCTGATCCTGTTGCTGTGTAGTAGGATACTGGTGTCGCATGGCCTACTCTGGGTCCAGTGTTATAGATTCGAGGGTCTGATTGCCCTCCTCTTGTAAATATACATCATGCCCCAGGGGCTGACCAGACTCGTCCTATTCTGGTGTAACAGGGTCAAAGGCCGGAATATCCTTCTGTTGTTCCTGTGTAACAGGCTGGAGAACGGAATTGATTCATCCATTATCTGTGTAATTCGCTTCAGTTGTTGACTCCTTCCTGTCATCTCGGTTGAAATAAGATCTTCTTTCATTTTTGTAAACTCCAATGGCTATTGGATCTACCTGATCATCCTTTCGTTATAAGCTAGCACCTTCATTGCAGGAATCAGTTGAGGGAACCACCTCTGAGCTGCTTCCAATACAACAACATCCTTTCTTCATTGAAGAGACTAAATCTGTACACACTAGTCCAGATGTGATCTCACTAAGATCCTGTACAGCAGCAGTAATGCTTTACCACCCTGTTGTAAGGTTCCCACCCAGGTTAGAGCAGTCTCAGCTCTCTGGGGTAAATACAGAGCATTGTTGAACGATCATTGTCCTTCTCTACTCCACTAGCATAACGGGAGATCTGGAGAAAATGTCACAATGATGCTTAAGAAGAACATAAATGATGTGGTGAGATGATCTCTACCATAAACCTCCCCAAAGCCCACGTCACTCAGATTCTACATAATCTTGTAAGGTGGAACGTAAAAACAGCAAGGAGAAGGAAACATGGATGGGAGTTATATATCAAAGTGAAAGCTGCAATTCAAATTATGGGCAAGTTATAAAACAGGAAAATGAGATATACACATTTGTGGCTACTGCAGTAATAATGTACTGTTTACATTATATCTAAACTGTGTTAACACAACTGAATGCTAATGCTGGGAAAAATGGATTTCATGAGCATGTGTTAGTTAGCTGGCATGAACATTTTGTTGAGCACTGAGCTGGAGATCAGGTTATTTAGGAATTGGTGTTGGATGATCAGAAAAGCTAATTGAAAACTTTGCTGTCGAGGAACTTTTGCGAACAGTGACCACAATGTATTGGTTTTCTTTTATGCTGTTTGAGTACACAGTGTTTTTTTTGTTTTATTTGAAGTAACTGTTATAAATCTGAATCAAGCAAGCCCTGAAGGTGTGAGGAGAAAGTGGGCACCACAGATGCTGGAGATCAGTGGCGCTGGAAAAGCACAGGAGCATTGTCGTTTCGGGCACAACCCTTCATCAGGAATGAGACTTATGGGTCAAGGAGCCTGAGAGATAAATGAGAAGGGGGTGTGGCAGGAGGCAGGTAGCTAGGAATGCGATAGGTAGAGGAAGGTGGGTTGAAAGTGATACGTGATGAAGGGAGACAGAACGCCTCATCTACTGCATCCTTTAAACTCAGTGTGGTCTTCTGTACATTGGCGAGACACACGTGGATTATTTCAGAGAACATTGCTGGAACAGCCACATTGACCAACTCCCCACCTTGTGGTTGAACACTTTACCTCTCCTTTCCACTCTGCCAAGGACATAAGATTCCTGGGCCTCCTCCATCGCCAAACCCTTACCACCCGAAGCATGGATGGAGAAAGGTTCCTCTTCTGCCTTCGGACCCTCCAACCACAGGAGATTAATGAAGTTTTCACCAGTTTCCCCATTTCCGCTAACTCCACCTTCTCCCAATCCAATCTTCCAACTCAGCAACCTCCCCACTTTTGAACGTTTCTGTGTGTTCATCTTCCTTCCCATCAATCTGCTCCACCCTCCTCTCCGACCTAACCCTTTCAGCCTCACCTTCAACTATCTATTAAACCAAAGGAAGCAGCTTAGAAAAATGCCAAGTGTTGGAGTAAGCCAGTGGATTCGGAGAAATGTAGGACCCAGCAACGGATGACCAAGAAACTGAGAAGGAAATCAAAAAGCGATACAGCATGGAAACAAAAGAAAAACATAAAGACTGCTAAAGAAAACCATAAAGACTGCTAAAAAAAAGTACATCAGTGTATGAAACTAAAGTAAAAACAAGGGCAAATATGGAATAGTATGTGTGTGGACTGGATAATTTATTGAAGAGAACAGAGAAATCACAGCGGAAAGAAACAGTTTCTTTGTGTCTATCTTCAAGGCAGAATATCCATAATTCTCCCAGAAATACCAAGTGACCATGGGACTTGTGTAAGTCATGCCTAAGATCATTCTTACTAGTGTTGAGGTCATCTTTGAAAAGAAAACTGGATTGAGTATTTATAAATCTAACAGATCAGATGTACTTCAAACAAGAATGTCAGAGGAAGCAGCAATAGACGTATTGATTGCATTGCGGATTTTCAAGTTATTTTCCAATACATTCCCGAACGATATTTAGCCAATCTGGAAATGGCAAAAGTGATAAATATTATCCAACAGTTTAAGAAAGGATGAAGATGGAGACTGGTGTACTACAGATCAGTTAACTTGTAATCCGCGGTCGGGCGTCTCTTGGGCTAAATTACAAAGAATGTGTTACTGGATATATAGAAGTTAATGACCAATCTGGGGACGATGACAATGCATCGATGAATCGAATGCCATACGTGGCAAACATGTTTTGGAATAGTTTGAAGATGATTCTTGTGGACATAGGCAACAAGGAGCTAATGGATAATGTATCGTTGGATAATCAGGAGGATCTTTTTTTAAGAACACTCCCACTAACATCATAAGAAAAGTTAAAGTGAAAGGAATTGGGAAGAACGCATGCAAATAGGAAACGAAAAATTAGGTTTACATTCATGTGAATGTAATTACAATATAGAAGATGTCGTGCACCAGCTGCATATAGTGTTGCTGAGACTAAACTTAGAGTATTGTGTACCGTTTGGAGTCCCAATCTAAGATAGAATATACTGACTACAGAGGAACTGCAAAAGGTATTTTCCAGAATAATCCATAAAATGGCAAGATTGTCTGATGGGGAAACTCAGCCTATGGTCTCGAGTTTCAAAAGATGAGAAGTGATTGTAGTGAAACTTAGATACTTAGAAACAGAGAGGGGACTGAATAACAGAGGGACATGCAGAAGTGCAAGCAGGCGAGATTAGGGAGAATCCCACGGTATTCTACACGGGCAAGTAGAACAGAATAATTAGCAACCAGTTAGTGTCCATTAGAAACCAAAGGGGCAATCAGTGCGTCAACCCAGAGAACATTGATAGATTGTTACATGTAAACATCACAGCTGTTTTACTTGGGAGAAGGAGGATGCAGGTACAGAATTCATGAAGATGGACTGGAAAGCTCTTGAAGAGATTGATGTAAAATACGAGCGGGGGTTTGAGGCTTTGTATGGTATAAAATTGGACCAATCCGCAGGTGTGGATACTGTTGGAGTCAAGGAAGGAAACTTTAATTGGAGTCTGACCATAGGGGAGGTGCCAGAGGACTGGAGAGCAGCTAATATGATTCCACTTCACAGTAAGGATGGTAGAGATTTGCCAAGGTAACTGCGGACGAGCGAGTATTCGATCACTGTTCGGGAAACTACTGGAGAAAATAGAGAAGGAGAAAATCGAACTCCAATCAGAGTCGCAAGGTTTGATCAGAGGTAATCATCATGATTTTATCAGAGTGAAGTGACACCTAATGAATTTGATTGAATTAGTTTGAGGAGGTCGCTTATTTAGTTTTGCAGCAAGGCCTTTGACAAAGTTCCACATGGGAAATTGAAAAAAATAAAATAAAATCTCAGAGTATCAAGGATAACTTGAAAAGTTACAACAAAAATTGTCTTAGTGTCAGGAGGCAGAGGGTGGTGGGAGAAGTCTGTTTGTGTGACTAGAGACCAGTGTCCCCTGATGTACCATAGGGATCAGTGCTGTGTCCTTTATTGTTTTGTAGCATTCATAAATGGTATAGATGTGAATCTGGAGGGGGAGTGGGTGGAGGGGTGGGAGTTGTGATAAGTAAGTTTGTGTTTGACACAAAGATTGGCCGGGTGGTTGACAGTGAGGAGGGAGTTCTGATTTTACAGGAAGATACAAGTGGAATGATCAGATGGGCAGATCAATGGCAGATGGAATGTGATCCTGATAAATATGAGGTGATGTACTTTGGAAGGAGGAACCAGACATGGGGTGTACACAATGATTGGCAGCACACTAGGGAGCTCACAGGGTGTTTCTCCACACATCCCTGCATGTGACTGAACAGAGTAATGGACTAGTTAAGAATTGAACCTTGGGTGTAGCGTTTATTAATCAGGGCGTAGATTATAAGTGCTATACAGGGCTTGGTTTAGTCCATGATGGAGTACTGTCTGTCGTTCTGTGGGCCTCATTACAGGAAGGATGTGATTGTACTGGAGTGGTTGCAGAGGAGATTCACCAGGAGGTTTCCTGGCATGGATCATATCAGCTATGGAGAGAGGCTGGATAAGCTCGGGTTGTTTACTTTGGACAGAGAGGCTGAAGGGATGTGATTCAGAAGGATAAGTTAACAAGGGACATGGACAAGGTGAATAGACAGCAGCTGCTCCTTTGAGACAGAGGGTCAAGAACAAGGGAGCACACTTTTAAAGTGAAGGGTTTGAGGTTCAGAGAGGATTTAAAGATTACTTTTTTTTTCACCCAGAGCGTGTTGAGGTCTGGAATGTACTTCCTGAGAGGGGAGTTATCACGGCTAACCTCTCAACCGTTAAAAGTACTTGGACGAGACCTTGGAAGTTTCATAACATTCCAGGCTATGGGCCTGGTGTTGGAAATTGCGACTAATACAGATCGTGCTGTATTTCTGTTGGTACAGAAACTATGCTCCTGTGAGTGTATGATGTGGAGCTGAGCATCTTAAGACAGGAATTGATGGGTTTCTGAAGATAATGTTCACAAAGGTTATAAGAGTGAACTGTAATAGCTCGTCAAATTATGTCAATGTGAGAAGTATGAAAAAACAGTGCAGGTTTTTTCCAGTTTGAAACCAGAGAATGGAGAATGGGAAACAGGGAAATGGCAAAACCATGAATCCATAACTTCACTTCTGTCTTCACAGAACTTTCTGACAATACCAGGAAAACCAAGTCTGGAAATCGTAATAGTACATGGAACACAGAACATAGTAAGTAAATGGTTTGGGAGAAATTATTGGGACTGAATGTAATGGTCATAGACAACACTAAAATTAATTTATGAAATAGGAATTATGTTTGAGAAACTGACTGGGAGACAAATGAAAGAAAAACAATGGATGCAAAACACGTGGGTTTTCAGAAAAATGTTGATAAAGCTCCCAGCCTAGTTTTCAAAATCAAATCTGAGTGGATTGGGGCGAATATATGGCCATGTTTCTAGAATGGGACAGTTGGCAGCAAACAGTGAATAGAAATAAACAGACACATGAAGCAACAGCCTGACATTGTCTGTAAGGTATGATTCTGTGAGTATGACTATGTCCCAGACACCCCATCACCATCCCCGGATATCTCCTGTTTCACCAGCAGGACAAACAAAGCAGAAGTGGTGGCACAGTGGGATACAGTTGGAAGGGAATTGCTCTGGGAGTCCTCAACAGTGACTCTGTATCCCATGAAGTCTCCTGGCGTTAGTTTACACATGGGAAAGGAAACCTCCTGCTGATTACCATGGACCAACCTCTCCCAACTGATGAGATAGTTCTCCTCCATGCTGACGAACACTTGGAGGAAGCACTGAGGGTGGCAAAGGCACAAAATGTACTCTGGGTTGGGGATGTCAATGTCCACAAAAAGAGTAGTTCGGCAGCAGCATTACTGATTGAGCTGGCCGTGTCCTCAAGGATATAACTGATAGACTGGGTCTACGGCAGGTGGTGAAGGAACCCACAAGAGGGAAAAGCCATATTTGACCACAGCCTTACTAATCTGCCAGTTGCAGAAGTATCTGTCCATATGACATTATCGGTAAGAGTGACCACTGCATTGTCATTGTGGAAATAAAGTCACATCTCAACATTGAGAATAACCTCCACCATTTTAGGTGGCACTATCACCGTGCAAACTAGGACAGACTTCGAACAGATCTATCTGGGTTTCCATAACGTGTTGTGGGTCATTAATAGCAGCAGAATTGTACTCCTGCAAAACCTAATGGCCTGGCATATCCTCCTCACAACAATTACCATCAAACCAGAGGATCAACCTTGGTTCAATGGAGTGTGCAGGCGGGCCAGGAGCAGCACTGGGCATAGCTGACAATGAGGTGTCACCCTGGTGAAGTCACCAACCAGGACTACTTGTAAGCCAAATAGCATAAGCAGTAAGTGATAGACAGAGCTAAGTGATCCCACAAGTAACGGATCAGATCGAAGCTCTGCAGTCCTTCTACTTCTAGTTGAGAATAGTTATGGACAATGAAACAAGTCATTGGAGGAGGAGATTCCATGAGTATCCCCATCCTTAATGATGGAAAAGTCCAGCACTTCAGTGTATAAGATAAGGCTGATGCATTCGCAACAATCTTCAGTCAGAAGTGCTGAGTGGATGATCCATCTTGACCTCCTCGATGTGGTCCTCAGCAATTCAGTTACCAGCCATCAGCCAATTTGATTCACTCCACGCAATATCCAGATTCAGTTCAAGATACTGGATACCCCAGAGGATACATACTCTGACAACATTCTGTCAATTATACTGAAAAGTTGCTCTCCAGACCTTGTCACTGCCCTCACCAAGCTGTTCCAATACCGTTACAACAATTACATTTCCCCAATTACGTGGAGAATGACCCCAAGTATCTCCTGTATATAAAAAGCAGAACAAATCCAATCCGGCCAATTACCACCCCATCAGTCTACTCTCGATCATCAGTAAAGTGGTGGAAGGTCTTAGTGATTTCAAGCAGCACCTGATTAGCAATAACCGGGTCAATGACGCCCAGTTTGGGCCCCACCAGGGCCACTCAGGACCTGAACTCATTACCTTGGTTAAACATGGACAAAAGAGCTGAATTCCAGAGGTGGGGTGAGAGTGACAGTCCTTTAAAACAAGGCTGTCTTCGACCAAGTGTGGCATCAAGGGGCGTAAACAAAACTGGAATCAATGGGTATCCGGGGCAAACTCTGCGCTGGTTAGAATCATACCTGACACGTAGGAAGGTGGTCATGGTTGATAAAGGCCAGTCAACTCAGCTCCAGGACAAGTCTGTAGGAGTTCCTCGGGCAGTGGCCTAGGTTCAAACATCTTCAGGGCTGTTTGATCAATGACCTTCCCTCTATAATAATGTCAGAAGTGGGGGTGTTCGCCAATGATTACGCAATATTCAACAATATTTGTGGCTCCTCAGATACTGAAGCAGTCCATGTCCAAATGCAACAAGATCTGGACAGTATCCAGGCTGACAAGTGGCAAGTAATATTCAGGTCACACAATTGCCAGACTGTGACCATCACCACTAAAATACAATCTAACCACTGCCCTTGGCATTCAATGGTGCGACCATCACTGAATCCACAGTGGACTGCAGCGGTTCAACAAGGCAGCTCACGACCACCCTCTCAAGGGGCAACCAGGGACACGCAATAAATGCTGGCCCAGCCAGTCACACTCAGATTCACGAAATAAATAAGTTGAAAAACCAGATTTTTTTTAACAGAGGAAGGTTGTTGAGGTATCACAGGGATCGGTGATCAGGCCCCAGCTGTTCACAATATCCATTCACATTTGGTTGCGAGAATCAAATACAATATATCCCAACCTGGTGACAGAACAGGATGTTGGATTGCGAGTGGGTGAGGAGGTTGTAAAAAAGCTTCAAGGTGACTAAGGCAAGTGGAGTGAATGGGCAAATATGTGGCAGATGGAGAGTAATGTGGGTAGAGATGACGGTATGCCCTTTGGTGGGAACAAGAGATTGGCAGCTTTTCATTTGAAAAGAGATTGTTTGAAACATGTTGATCTAAAAAGCGACGTGTGCGCCTTTTTGTTGTTTCCTTCTGCGCAGCCCTCCGATGTCCGTGCAGCGCAGTGAGGTCTGAACGCGGAAGTCAATACTGGGAATGGCATTCCCACGCTGCCCAGTGTACATAGACCTACCAATGGGGAGCTGTAACATTGCAAATGATCTGGATCTCCCTGTAGACCAGTTACTGAAAGCAATATTGCAGGAGCAGAAAGCAGTTAGGAAGTTCAATGTTGTGCTGACCTTCATTTCAGAGGGATTTGAATCCAGGAGTAAGGATATCTTACTACAGCTGTACAGAAGTTTGGTGAGACCCCATCTGAAACACTGTGCAGTATTGTGTGCAGGTTTGGTCTCCATACCTAATAAAGGACAAACCTGACATTGAGGGAGTGCAGCAAAGGATGACAAGACTGATCTCTGGGATGACAGGCTTGTTGCGGGAGCAGAGTTTGGAGCGACTGGGCCTGTATTCCATGGGGTTTAGGAAAATGAGTGGAGATCTCAGTGAGATATATAAAGCTTTGACAGGGTGAGACGGATTGGAAGCAGGGATAATAATTCCCCAGGCTCTGGTGTCTAAAACAAGGAGAAAGTGAAGTCTGTAGATGCTGGCGATCAGAGCTGAAAATGTGGAGCCTTGTTTTAGACAGCGTAGCAGGTCAGGCAGCATCCGGGGAACAGGAGAATCAGCTGCACCCGTTGTGGCCTCCTCTATATTGGGGAAACAGGCCGCCTACTTGCGGAGCGTTTCAGAGTACACCTCTGGGACACCCGGACCAACCAACCCAACCATCCTGTGGATCAACACTTCAACTCCCCCTCCCACCCCACCAAGGATATGCAGGTCTTTGGACTCCTCCATCGCCAGACCACAACAACACGACGGTTGGAGGAAGAGCGCCTCATCTTCCGCCTAGGAATCCTCCAACCACAAGGCATGAACTCGGATTTCACCAGTTTCCCCATTTCCCCTCCCCCCACCTTGCCTCAGTCAAATCCCTCGAACTCAGCACCGCCTTCCTAACCTGCAATCTTCTTCCTGACCTCTCTACCCCCACCCCACTCCGACTTATCACCCTCATCTTGACCTCTTTCCACCTATCGCATTTCCAACGCCGCTCCCCCAAGTCCCTCCTCCCTATCTTTTATCTTAGCCTGCTGGACACACTTTCCTCATTCCTGAAGAAGGGCTTATGCCCGGAACGTCGATTCTCCTGTTCCCTGGATGCTGCCTGACCTGCTGATCTGTCTAAAACAAGGCTTCACAGTATTAGGTACAGACAGACCATTCTGAAATTTGATGACAATAAATGTCTGCCCTCAGAGACTGGTGAACCTGGGGAATGCGCTCGAACCTGGAAGCCAAGACACTGAATATAAATGAGGACTTAGAGACAGTAAAGGAATGGTGAGAGAGAAGGTGAGCGATATGGAAATAAAGGGCCAGGTATCATTATATTGAATTGGGTAGCAAACTCGACAGACCAAAGGGACTACTGCACTTCCTACTTTATAGCTTCCCATGGTTAAACACATTAAGGGATGTGTACAGTGTGTGGGAAAAGTGCATTGAGGAGATGTTTGAACATGAACTGGAATGGGGAAGGCTCAATGTGTTGTATGGCCTACTCCATTCCCGATGTTTCTATGTAGTCTGTAAATGTTGTCACAAGCTCTCAGATGTTACGAAGGAGGTCTCTGCAGGGTCAGCAGGACTATGTTTCTCACTCCCTTTTCCGATACTGAGGCTGGGACCGGGTTTTCTGTCTAGTTTTATCCTTTAGACATCGGAATAGTTTGATGCAATAGAATGTGTTGTTTGGTGGATTCAGGGACATTGAAAAGGTTATCACATGTCTGTGTGTGTGTAGTCACGTTTAGGCCAGACCAGGAAAGCACGTGAGATTCACTTTCTGAAAGTACATTTGTGAAGCAAATTGGTGTGTACAATCGACATTGGCTTGAAGGTCACGATTTACGGACATCAGATTTTGCATCTTAATATTTTGTCAATTGTGTTTAACTTCCACCAGCTGCCAGAGCATTAGCTTGGTCTGAATTAGTAATCCATTGACCTTTCCACAGCAGCACCATCTCTACATGGGGACCTATCTGAAATCAAACTCAGCAGGTTATTTCTGTGCTATGTAATAACTCTGTCAAAAAGAACTCACACCAATTTGACTGTCGTTGTGGGACTGAGGTGGAGGTAACTGGTCAGATTGTAATTATAATCCTCTTAGGAACTGGACATAGTTGAGTAATTTTCCACATTACCAGGGAGATGTCAGAGTTGGAGCTGGAATGAAACAGCTTCCTCAGGGACACAGCTTGTTATGCAGCACAAGTCTTCAGTCCTATTACAGGAATGCTGTCAGGGCCCATTGACTTTTTCGTACGTACTGTGTTCAGCTGTTTCTTCATGTCACGGACAGCAAAATGAATTGGTTGAAGACTGGCATCTGTGATTCTGTGGGTATCATGGCGAGGGTGAGGTGGATCATCAACTCAACACTTCTAGCTGAGGGTGGTGCAGCTACCACATCCTGGTCTTTTACACTGATGTGCAGAGCTGTTTGATTACTGAGGATGGGGATATTTGTGGAGCCCTTTGCTCCAGTCATTTGTTTAATCATTCAAGACCATTTATGACAGAATGTGACAGGATTGTGGAGCTTCGATCAGATCTGTTTGTCGAGTGTGGTAGCTTTAATGGGTTCGCGTCAGGTTTCGGTTCACGTGGTTCTGATCCAGTCATGTTCACCCACAGTCATTATTGAAACATAGATTGTACTGATGGTAATGGCAGACTGAGGAAATTATTGGAGGCTAAAACTTACAGGTTGTGGTTGAATGCTGTTCTGCTTCTCCTGCTGCTGTAGTCTGCAGCACTAAATAAATTGCAGTTTTGAGCTGCAATATCTGCAATGCAATTCTGCTCTCTGCCCCTTAGTTCACATCGAGACCCATTCACCCATCAGTCATGTACTCAGTGACCTACTCTGGTTTCTGATGTGGTAACACTTTCATTTTCATATTCTCATTCTGCTGAGGGTCTCTCCCCGGGTCATGCTTTCAATCTGACACATTCTGCAAAACCAATTAACTGATTTTAATTCAATTGTTTAATTCATCTGAATCTTTTTCCTTGAGTAATACAAACTTCAGTGTTTAACGTGAGTATGTTTCCTCTGTTTCTCTCCCTGACCATGATTAAGAGTTGTGTAATATCAGTGATGTCAGCCTTATGTAGTTTCAGAGCTAATGAATTCTCTGGATTCACAATCATCTTCACCACATTGCATGTTTCCTCTTTTGATATGATGCCTTTTTACTCATGGTTGCCCTGTCCTGCCATGAGTATGTTTCATCTCTTTTGGGAGAATTTCTGATATCCTCTGAAATATCTCCAGAAATTCCCGCTTTTGCTGTTCCATGGTCTGCCCTGCTCGGCTCCCCTTCTAATTAACTCTGGCCAGCTCCTCCCGAATGTCTTTGTAGTTACATTGCTCAATTATAATCACATTACATCAAGAAGAGAGCAATAGATATAAACCGAAAGAAGGAGCTTTGAGAAAAGGGATGCAAAGAATAATTGGTAAATTTCTTAACTAGATACAAGAGAGAAAGAGCGAGACAACATAGATGAGAAAATGTGAAAAATGAGAAAACTAGATCATCGAAAGAAGTAGATGTACATCCCTCAATGTTTTGGCAACTCCTGTGTGCAGTGGTCCTTTGTACAATGCACATACAACAGAGCAATATGGTCAAATGCTGGCTCTGATGCCAGAATTTTTATGTCCAATAATATGACAGACACTAGCTTTGGAAAGTACCCAACAAGCCAATATATTGAATTCTGGTAGAAAGGGGATCAACTGAAATAACTTGGGACACCAGAAGCAAGAATTTATAACACATCCCGATAAGAATGAGAGATCGGAGTGGAGAATTCCAGAAAAAGATGGAACGTTCAGAGAAGTGGAACATATCATTTTAGATGAGAATCAAATGATGTTTTAATGTTTTATAAATTTTATACATCATATGCATCACTTTTCGTTAACTGTGTCTCCGTTGTTCATTTAGAATATGTTGTGCACATATGAAAAATGTTACATATATGCACACACACATTAATTAAACAGTGTATATAAAATCATTTTTCCGCCATTGAAATGGTCGTGTTGTCGTGTTACCAGGACACATGAACACCAACTGGCCACCAAAAGACATGACCCACTATCACTATGTTCCATACATACAGGCAAGGAAGGGCACCACTTTGATTGGGACAACACACACACATACTAAGACACGCAAGGACGTTCTTAGAGCAATGACATTCTCACCAGAAGTCCGTCAATAAACACACCAATTTAGATCCTATCTACCTTCTCTTGTAAAACAAAAGAACTGGAAATGACATCACCCATCCTAAGAACCCAAGACCTATAAATAGAGGGCGCGACATACCACCAGCGCTTCAGCAGAGACTCTTACTGATGATGTTACCTAGTCATAGTGTCAAATCATCAGAAAACAAACCTTCAAGCACAGCGAGATAACTTGCATACATACAAACTGTTATTTTTCTTTTATTAGTGGAATTTGTGAGTTCTTTGTCATTCATGTATTAACAGATTACGAGGAGAGGTGAGCTTTTTGGGGTTTTTGGTTTTAATTAACAGAAGTGCTCAACATAGATGTCTTCACAGTTTGGGGCCCTGCCGTATGGGACTTGGACAGATTTGAACCGATTTCGGGTACAGAATGTTCCAGCAAATTCCAACACGTTGCAATTAGTGACCTCGATCTTCAAATAAAACCGGTCGGAAAATCTGTTTAACTTTGTTTACTTGTGGTTGTTTAAATTAAAAGTGAGGGAAATGGCTTTTAATATTACTAAAGAGGTTCGCAAATTTGCCAAGAAAGTTTAGAAAGACAGAAACAGGACATTTTTTATAATTAGCAAATAAGTTGGAATTGGGTTTAACCAGGGACAAAAGGAAACCTGACATTATAATAGAGTTGGTCAAGCACTTTGATGTATCAAAGAAACAGACAAGTGCAGTCGAGTTAGAAAAAACTTAAATTGCAAATATGGCAACTGAAGTTAGAAGATAAAGAAAGAGACGGAAACAGAGAGAGAAAAAAGAGGAGAGGAAAAAGAAAGAGAGAGAGAATTTGAAATTCAGAAGTTGGGAATTAGACAAGAAAGTTAAATTAACTGGATGGAGATGAAGGGAGAACGTCGGGATGTATACAACTATGTTAGTACCTTGCCATATTTCGGTTAGTAAAATGTCAAAACCTTTTTTATTTCATCTGAAAAAAATGACTCGGCAGATTATGTGTCCAGTGAACATGCAGGCAATGTTAGTTCAGAATAAGCTGGTGGGCACAGCTGGTGAGGTATGTGCAGCACTACCAGATGAGGGGTCAAAAGATTGCACAGATGTCAAATTGGCTATTTTGATTGGCTATGAATTGGTACCAGAAGCATATCGACAGAGGTTCATAAAAATAGAGACGGAACCAGGTCAGACTTATGTTAAGTTTGAAAGAATTAACTAGTCATTTTGATAGATGGATGCTGGACTTAAAATAGATAAGACCTGTGAGGCTCGAAGGGAGATTATTCTGCTGGAGAAGTTTAAAGACTCACTTCGAGAGATGGTAAAAATTCATGTGCACGAACAGAAAGTTCAAGAAGCGTGAAGCGCGGCAGAAATGGCAGGTAAATATGCATTGGTGCATGAGATGAAATTTAGCTTCTGGGAGAATTTTCATACTATGAGGGATAGAAATTGGGAGAAGGGAGGTTCACCCATTACAAAGCGAACAGTAGCTCACAATAGTTTACCACAAGTGAAAAAAGAAGCCCAAAGGGGATGAAAGGAGGTGAAAGGCCTCAGGTGTTCTCACTATAAGGGCATGGAACACATAAAATGATAGTGCCGATGGTTTAAGAAGGGCACTGGGAAAAGGTGTTTTCATTGAAGTAAGCTGGGACACACTGTGATGGTCGTTGAAGGAAGGCACTTTGGGGAAAGATGTGGCAGAAGAGGCTAAGCCAGTGGCATTAGTGAAACTGGTAAAGGAGACCCCCAAGTAGAGCCGAGGAGCTGCAGGAGAGTATACAGCCAAGGCAGGGGCTGGGTATGGAGTCAGTACCTGAACGCTATAAAGAATTTGCCTCTGTAGATAAAGTTTACTCAGAAAGATCAGGGGGAGAAGAACAAGAAGTTATAATTTTGTGAGATATGGGATCTGCTCAGTCTCTAATAGTTGAGAAGTGAGACGCCAGAAAAGCACAACAGATCAGGCAGCATCCGAACAGCAGGACAATCGAATATCAGGCAGAAACCCATCGTCAGGAACATGGTGGGGGACAATGGGGCTGAAAGATAAATACAAGGGTAGTAGCTGTGCTGGTGGGAGGGTCACTGGGAAGGCGATAAGAAGATGTAGGTGGGAGTAATAATGATATGTCGGTTGGGAGGGTGGAGTCGGTAGGTGGGAAGGAAGCTGGCCAGTTAGGGCTCTTCAAGAGGGCAGTGCTAGGTTGAACGGTTGGATCTGGGAGAGGTTGGTGGAGGGGAGATTTGGAATTTGGTGAAGTCAATGTTGATGATGGTTCCAGTTTGAGGGTGCTAGTTGTCCTACCACCTATTCACAACACCCTCCTCTCCGACCTATCACCATCACACTCCACCTGCGTCTACCTATCGTCTTCTAAGCTATCTTACACCCAGCTCTACCGCCACCCTCCTATTTATTTCTCGGCCCCCGTCCCCCTCCGTTACCACACCCCCCACTTTCCTGATGAAGGATTTATGCCTGAAAAGTCAACTCTTCTGCCCCTCGGATGCTGCCTGGTTGGCTCTGCTTTTCCAGCGCCACACTTTTCAACTCTCATCTCCAGCATCTGCAGCCCTCACTTTCTCTTGGCCTCTAATAGTGAGAGATGAAAGTATTTTCACTCTTTTTGACATATTAATCAAGATCGTGACAATTTGTGGAATGGGGTTAGAAATTAAGCATTCCCTTGTGTAACATCAGGTTGGAATGCCAAATCAAGGTTGGGGAAGTAACAGTGACAGTGAGTAACAGAGTGTCATTTCCAGGAATACAGTTTGTTCTTGTGAACGATTTAACAGGATCCAAGGTGGGCGTGGCACCCCTTCTGTTGGAGAAGGCAAAAGGAAAACTAGGGAACTGGGGAGTTAAAAGAAAAATACCCATGATTTTTTCAGACTGTATTCTAACAGGATTGTGGGCGGCACGGTGGCACAGTGGTTAGCACTGCTGCCTCACAGTGCCAGAGACCCGGGTTCAATTCCCGCCTCAGGCAACTGACTGTGTGGAGTTTGCACGTTCTCCCCGTGTCTGCGTGGGTTTCCTCCGGGTGCTCCGGTTTCCTCCCACTGTCCAAAGATGTGCAGGTTAGGTGAATTGACCATGCTAAATTGCCCTTAGTGTTAGG
Organism: Chiloscyllium plagiosum; assembly: GCF_037043375.1. Classification (NCBI taxonomy): domain Eukaryota; kingdom Metazoa; phylum Chordata; class Chondrichthyes; order Orectolobiformes; family Hemiscylliidae; genus Chiloscyllium; species Chiloscyllium plagiosum. The sequence continues at coordinate 41,572,314 of NW_028270182.1, forward strand.
TAAGGGGTAAATGTAGGGGCATAGGTGGGTTGCGCTTCGGCGGGTCGGTGTGGACTTATTGGGCCGAAGGGCCTGTTTCAACATTGTAATGTAATCTGTAATCTAATCCATAATTCCACTGTCATGAGTTAGAGCAGGAAGGAAAACCAAAATAAAAAGCCAAAGGAGATGATGCTCAGTGAACTGATACCCTGTTTGATGTCACAGTGCAGAAAAAAACCTGAACAGGCAGAGGATCAGGCAGAGGATCAGGCAGGGGTGTTTAGTCCTGAAAGGCTAATGGACTTACAACAGATATATATACACACACACATACACATGCACACACACACAAAAAGGAATCAAAATATATTGTCGAACGTTATTAACTGAAAGATAGAAAGCTAAAATTAAAATGGAGACCCCGATAGGCTAGTGCAGAAGGGAAATGGGCCGAAGTGCACCAGATTGTTTTCGGAGAAGCGTAAAGTGTTACGGGTAGCACATAAACTAACTGCAGGGAGTCACCGAGGTGTACAGAAGACTCAGGCTAAGGTACAGAGGCATTTCTAGTGGCCTGGAATGCACACGGACGTGGTTATTTTTTGATGTACATGTCAAACATTCTAAATGGTAGGGAAGTCACAGACAGTACTAAAGCCAGCACCTTTGTTACCAATTCCTGCATTCGAAGAACATTTCACGTGGATTATGATTAGTTGTGTAGCTCCCCTATCTAAAATAAAAGTGGAAACCAATATTTGCTAGCCATAATGGATGTGTCTACCAGATTCCCAGAGGCAATTCTATTATGGAGTCATGATTCGGAGATGCCGGTGTTGGACTGGGGTGTACAAAGTTAAAAATCACACAACACCAGGTTATCGTCCAACAGTTTTAATTGGAAGCACACTAGCTTTCAGAGAGACGCTCCTTCATCAGGTGATTGTGCAATCACCTGATGAAGGAGCGTCGCTCTGAAAGCTAGTGTGCTTCCAATTAAAACTGTTGCACTATAACCTAGTTTTTAGATTACATTAGATTACTTACAGTGTGGAAACAGGCCCTTCGGCCCAACAAGTCCACACCGACCCGCCGAAGCGCAACCCACCCATACCCCTACATTTACCCCTTACCTAACACTACGGGCAATTTAGCATGACCAACATTAGCATGGCTAGTGTTGTGTGATTTTTAACTATTATGGAGTGTTAAGGTAAAAAGGGAGGTGGAGGAGTTGGTAGCTTTCTTTACTCACTGTGGGCTCCGCAGAGAGATTCAGTCAGACCAAGGTCTCATTTTACCGCTCAGCTGTTCAAGGAAGTCATGGATAGTTTAAGAAAGTCATGGATAGCTTAGGCATACAGCACTTCAAATCAAGGGCGTCCCATCCTGAATCCCAGGCACCCTTGAAAAGTTAGCATCAGACGCTGAAGACCATATTAACAGCGTACTGTCAGGATTACCGGAATGATTGGAATGAAGGTGTCTCATTAAATTGTTTGCCATTAGACAAAAATTACTTGCCCCAAATAAATCTACTCAGTTTACTTCCTTTGAGTTAATATTTGAAGTCAGAGGTCCTTCGGAATTAATTGAATATAAATTGATAGGACTGAAGTCAGAGATCTCATACTCGGATTATATATGTGAGGTGAGGGAGAGATTAGATGGAGTAGGTGAGTTAGCTAAACAGCACCTGAAGGGCACAGCATAGAATGAAATACGTGGCAGATAAAAACTCTGAAATTTTGACGATTTCCTGTGGGGATGACGTATTAGTATTGCTTCCAGTGATAGGAATCCCCTTCAATGCCAGGTTTAGGGACTCAGGAACAGAGTTATGGTCAGATGGACAAATTGTGTAGTTTATCTGTATGATGCAGTGATTTTTAGCAAGTGATTGAAAGCTCACGTGTTACAGCTGCCAGAGCATGTTGAACGTTTACAAGAAGCAAACTTTGTAATAAACTTAAAGAAAACAAAATTCGCGAAGGCAGAGGTGACGTTCGTGGGACATTACATTGGACATGGAAGGTTGACCCCATGGAACACAAAGACAAAGAGCTTTGAGGAATTTCCACGACCATCCTCGAAAAAGAGGATTTTTGGAACTGAGTGGATTCTATCGGAAGTTTGTTCCAAACTTCAGCAGCGTATTGACACCACTGATGGACTTAGTAAAGAAGGAAACAGAATTGTGGTGGACAGAACAATGCCAGGAGCCATTTGAGAATTTTAAAGCAGGATTAATCACCACATCAGTTTTAGCTATACCAATTATTTTGAAACCCTTTCAAAATTCTATTTGCTTCTAGGGATATAGGGGTTGGAGTTGTATTGATACAGTAAGATTGTGATGGAATTGAATGGCTAATTGGCTCCTTGTCGAAAAAACGCAATATCCACCAGAAAGAAAAATACAACATTCTCCATTATTGAAAAAGGATGATTAAGTTTCGCACTGACTTGACAATATTTTAATGTTTATGTGACAAATAAATTGTCGGAGATGGTTGTGGACAACGACAAACCTCTCGCGTTTTTTGGAATATTTAAAGATCAGAATATGAGAGCATTTCATTGGAGTCTTATCACACCGACTTTAAACTTACAAAATGTCCATACTTGGGTCCTAAAATGTGATAGCAGATGTGTTATCGTGGATTTAAAGGAAAAAGTTTAGATAAGATTTGACTTATTCCAGTTTATATAGGTGTGTAAGATTAATATGAATGACATAACTGAGATTAATACTTTTGTATTTCATAATAATGGGATTAAGAATTAGAAGAAAAGAAACGAAGCCATCTTTTCATTCTGATGTTTTTTTTTCTCTGAAGGAGAGAGGTCTTATAAGCAGTAAGCATGTCAGCACACTTTAAGACAGAACGGGTTTTGTTGAATAGAAAGTACAGCACAGATGCCAGCTAAATGTCAGATTGTTCCATATGTCACAGTTAGCTGTGAAATGGATATCTGAGTTTTGGTTGCTGTTTTGACAACAATTTAAATATAACCAAAGCGTTTAAATAATGGTCAGGATACCAGAAGCCAACGGAATTTGAATATTCTTGTTTAGACACCTGGAAAGCAATCAAATTATGAGAATTGTTGTATCATGGGGAGTATATAAACCGAGCATTTGAACACTAGAGGGAGAGCCACTGCCATCCAACAACAGAGTAACTGCTGTAGAGCAGGAGTGCTAACTGGCCATCTCAAACACTCTCTTTCAAAGATACATGTTCATGTCAAACCTACTTGCAATAAAAAATGACCCAGGGAGATCAGCAGCTGGAAGAGTGAACACAGCGGGGAAGATAGAGACAGTGTGGTCTTGAGATTGTAATGTTTAATATGTGGGCTGTTGGAACAGAATATTTTTACAGAGTCGGAGTCAGATAGTAAGTAGTTTGTATTTGTGAATAGTTGTTGTTTAGTGTTCACTATTAAAGTTAAGAAACTAACTTGTTAATTTTTGTATAAATCGTGAAATGTAGGAGATGTATGTCACTCATATTTTAACAGATTACAAGGTGAGGCGAGCTTTTCTGGGTGTTTGTTTTTAAATAACAGAAGGGTTCGACTCCACCGTGTAAATGTCCATCCACGCTAACCCCAATTCCCTGCAGTTGGCCCATATCCTTCCAGTCCATTCCTATTCACATATTTATCCAAATGCGTTTGAAATGTTGTTAATGCACCCCCAACCACATCTGCTGGCATCTCATCCGTACACCAGCCATTTATGTAAATACGTGGTCCCTCAGATTCCCTTTTAATCCTTCCCCGTTAACCTTAAACTGATCGTCTCTCGTTCTCGATTCTCTAAACCTTGGAAAAAGACTGAGAGCATTAACCCTACCACTGTGATCTTATTCAGCTCTATAAAGACTCCCTCAGTCTCCTACATGCTAAAGAAAAGGTCCGAGCTTGTCCAAACTCTCCCTATAACTCAGACCATTGGGTCCTGGCAACGTCCTTGAAAATTTCTTCTGCACTCTTTCCAGTTTAATAGCATCCTCCCTATAACAACGTGACAAAACTGAACGCAATACTCCAAGTGCGGCCTTACCAAAGTCCTGTGTAACTGCAACATAAATTCCCAACTTCTATCCACAATGTCCCACCTGATGAAGGCCAATGTGCCAAAAGCCTTCTTCACTGCCCTGTCTACCTGTGACTCCACTCTCAGAGAACCGTGCAGCTGAACCCCAAGGTCTCTCTGCCCACTACACCCTTGAAGATCCTCCCATTCACCATGAAACTCCTACCTTGTTTTGAGTTCCCAAAATATAAGATATCACGCATCTATATTAAATTCCATTTGCCATTTCTCGGCCCACTTCCCCACTGATTAAGGTCCTGCTGCAATTTCTAATAAACTTGCTCACTGACCATGCTCCCATTAACTTTAGTGTCATCTGCAAGCTTACTAATCATAACTTGTACATTCTCAACCAATTCATAGATAACAAACAATAATGGACCCAGCCTCCAGTCTGACAAGCATCCTTCCACTAAACCCTCTGCTTTCTACCATCAAACCAACTGTGTATCCAATTGGCCAGTTCCCCCAGCATTCCACATGATGGAAACTTCCAGAGCAGCCTGCCGTGTGGGACTTTATCAAAGGCCTTACTGAAATCTACAGAGACTATGTCTACCGCTCTGTCCTTATCAACCTTCCTGGTCACTTCATCAAAGAACTCTAACAAATTTTGGAAGCATGATCTCCCACTCACAAGTCTATGCTGACTGCTCCGAATCAAACCCTGTGTAAGTAATTGGTGCAGTCAATTGTGTGCTTTCCTTCATTGTAAGATGATTCGAGTACATAAGTAAAGCCATCTTCCTGCTGTTGTAGAGCCTTGCTGAGAGAGCATTTGGGGCACACTGTACAGATTTAATCTCCTTTGTAAGGAATGATCTCCTTACCACAGACACGGGTGATGGCAACATGAGGATAGAGTAAAGAAACTAAGTGTTTAACGTGTAGAGCTGTGAGAGATGCAGAAATGGTGACGCAGAAACACGAGGAGTGGCAGCGAACACTTATATCCACAAGACACATTGATAGGGTGAGAAATTCCATACTTTTCCCAGGATTGATTGGTTTGATTTATTGCCACGTGTATCTCAGTACAGGGGAACACTTTATTTATGAGCAGTGGGGGCAGGTCATAGTAAGCATGGCCAGGCAGATCATAGGGTGGAAATAGACTTGGACAGAGTAAGGCATACAGGATACACTGCACAGGACAAGCATGTGACAAGACGAACATGAGCAAGATCGCCATTATTTGAACTTAGAGAGTCCATTCTTCAGTCTAACATGGCTTGCCGAATAATTTATATGCCTTTACTAACTCTCGCCATGTTATTGTGCAGTCGGTGTGTGCCCCTGTACAAAACGGCATGTTTTCACAATCCCCAACAGCAGCCACAATACCTTCATTCTGAAACAGGTAGCCATTCCCACCAGCTTCCACCCTACATAGAGAACAGCAGGCTGGCTTGTCGGAGATGGAAGGTGCCTTCTTGAGACTTCACACAGGACATATGGCTTCCCTCCTCACCATGGTAAAGTCCCACGTGTGTATTATGAGTAACGGGGCCAGGAGGAACAACGTGGAGCAGTCTGTCTGTGCAGCCTCTGCTCCAGTTGTTCATCATGTTGGAGCATCAATCTGGAGACACATAAGTCTGCCGATGCTGGTGATCAGAGTAGAGCGTCGATTAACTGGAAAAGCACAGCAGGTCAGGCAGCATCCGAGAAGCAGGTGAATTGACGTTTTGGGAATAAGGCATTCATCAGGAATCAGCATCAATTACCACATTCTGCACCCCCGTGTAAGTGCATTGAGTTGGGAATGGCCTCCTACTGTTCCTGTATAAGTGACTCAAGGGGCTGATTGGCTTCTTCCTCGTCCGATTTGACAGGGCCAAGGGCCTGACTGGTTACCCCTGGTTCCTGTTTGACAGCTCATTGTACTGACAAGTGTGATGATGCTGTAGCTTTAAGAGGTTATTTTGTCCTGGTTTCTTTTAAGAGAGAGATTGAACGATCGTTACCAAGCTGGTTAGTTAAGACCGCTTGAGTAACAGCTACGGAGGCCTTGTGTTTATTTTAATGCAGGCTGAATGGGTGTGGCCAGCTCTCACAGATTAGGATCTCTGGGTTTTGGTTTCTCAGTAACATCAGAAACTATTGGCGTCTCCACAGAGTTGGAAGCTTGAGTGTATATCTCCTGACTGCTACCCTCTCTGAAATTTCTCTTGATGCTGTCACATTTCATCTTAAACAGACACTTTACATTCCCTGTAAAATAAAAAAATATTAGAGTCTAGGCTATTGCCTTCAAATTTTTTCGAAGGGCTCTGGTGTGGTCCATCACACTGTACTTTTCTCTTCCTGAGTAATAGGTTGGAGGCACTGAATGGGCTGTCCTTTTCTTCTCCAATAGTGTCAATGGGCTGAATGGCTTCCTCATATTCCTGTGAAACCAGCGTGAGGTGCTGAATGAACTCTTGTTTTACTGTGGCAATGTGCAGTGTCAGGCCGTGCTGTTACATGAATGTTACAGACACTTTAACAACACAAGCCTGAGTGGTGTCCGGGTCTTGCTGCACATGGACACAGACTAGTTCAGGAGCTGACGGGGGACAAAATGTTCTGTACATTGTGGAATCTCCAGTGACCATCCCCACTTCTGATCTTATGGTGGGGAGGGTGGGGGCGGGGAGATATTGATGAAGCAGCTGATGATGTTTGTGAAGAGGAAGCTACCCTGAGGATCTCCCACAGAGCTGACCCAGGACTGAGATGATGAACATCTTCCTTTGTGCCATGTTTGACTCCAAACACTGGACAGTTTACTCTGATTCATATTATGTCCAGTTTTGTTAAGCTCCTTGATGTCAACAGAAGTCAACCACAGCCTTGATATTGGGGCCAGTCATTTTACCTGAACCCTTGTGTCAACCTCTTTTGTTCACATCAATAAACCATGATATAGGAGCAGCAAGTGTTTTCTTCAAACAGATGGGATTGAATGTCAGGATTTCTCTTCTCAAGAGTGTTCTGGGAGCGAGATGACTGAAATTATTTGAAGAGGAGGTAGATGGATATTGATCTGTCAGAGAGGTGAGGGCGATGACGAATTGCTTATTAAAGACGATTTCAGACCGAGAGCAGATCAGCCATGATTTTTGTGAAGGGCAAGGCAGGTTTGGGGAGTGAACGACCTGCCCCTGTTTCAGACGTTTTCACATTCTGTTATTGAAAAGTTAGTGGATGTTATTTTCATGAATGCTCTGTTATTGAATATTGCAGTCAGGGAGACCAGAGGATTCTGTGAGGTATACAGGCTGTATTCACAGTGAATTTAGGTCTACAACATGACCAATAAATGAAGCACATGTTGCAGATAGGGGAAGGTCTGTAAAGAGAGATGAGCGTCCTCGTTTATACCCGTGCCTGGGTTTTCCAAATACATTTCCCAAATCACCTCAAAGCGTGTGGGACAGTTATGAAGGGCTGAATAGACTCCTCTGTTTCTGTGCACCAGTTTATAGCAGTAAGTAGCCTCCAACTGCTCCTGTCTAGCAGGTTTGAGGGGCTGAATGGAACACAGAAGCATGGGACTGAGGAGCAGAAGTGGGTCATTACATACTTTGAGCCTTCTCCACCAGGCACTAAGATTGTGACTGATCAGGTTGTGGTCTCAGTCCCACTTTCCTGTCGATATCCCATTATGCATGACTCACTTCTCTGTCAAATATTTACCTAATGCAGCTTTCAATCAATGTGAGCATAGAGGCATGATAAACTTCCAGTGAAGAGAATTCCCACTTGAAAGGTCCTTTCAGAATTATTCAACATCCTTTTTATAGAATCAGAGAGTCATGCAGAACAGAAACAGACCCGTTAGTCCAATCTGTTCACTCCGATCAGATATCAAATCTGATCCAGTCCCATTGCCAGCACTTGGCCAATATCCCTCCTCTTTCAGACACTTTTTAAATGTGCGATTGTAACCGCCTTCAGCACTTCATCTGACAGCACTTTCCGTACACACACCACTCTCTGTGTGAAACATTTACCTTAAGGTCCCTTCTAAATCATTCGCCCTCTCCCCTTCAACCTATGCCCTCTTTTTCTGGACTCCCCTATCCTGGGGAGCAGAACGTGGTTGTTCAGAATATCAATGCCCCTGATGATTTTATAAACCTCTATAATGTCACCCCTCAATTTCTGACACTCCAGGGGGAAACCTCTCCCTAAAGCTCAAACTTCCACTCCTGGAACATCTGTGTCTAAATCATTTCTGCAGAAAACCGAGTTGTACGCAGTATTCTTAAAGTCGTCTCACCAACATCCTGTACAGATGTAACATGCCACAACAACCTCTGTACTCAATGTTCCGATTGATTAAGGGAAATGTGCCAAATGTGTTCTGTCCCACTCTGTCTACCTCGACTCCACTTTCAAGGAACAATGTACCTGAAGCCCTATCCCTTTGTTTGACAACACGCCCCAGGACTTACCATCAAGTGTATAATTCCTGCCCTGGTTTGCGTTCACAAAATGCAAAGCCTCGTATTTATCTAAATTAAACTTCATCTCTCACTCCTTGCCCCTTTGTCCCATCTAATTGTGGTCTCGTTGTACTCTGAGATAATCGACTACACCATCTTTCTGATGTCATCTGTAACCTTACTAACTATAGCCCCAATATTCGCATCTAAATCCTTTACATAAATGATGAAATGCTGTGAACTCAGTACTGATTCTTACAGCACACTGCTGCTCACAAGCCTCCAGTCTGAAAAATATCCCTCTTCCTTCAAGCCATTTGTGACTAGCTTCCCCTGTATCCCATGTGACTGAAACTTGCTGTGAAGTGGGGCTGAGTAGGTTAGGTTTATTTTCACTGGAAAAAAGGAGATTGAGGGGGGACTTGATTGAGGTTTACAAAATCATGATGGGTTGAGACAGGGTGGATAGAGAGGGGACTTTTCCCAGGGTGAAGGATTCAGTAATGAGGGATCGTGCTTTCAAGGTGAGAGGTGGAATGTTTAAGGTGGATACACGCGGTACGTACTTCACACAGAGGGTGGTGGGCATTTGGAACACGTTGGTAGCAGAGGTGGTAGAGGCAGGCATGGTAGATTCATTAAAGATGCGTCGGGACAGATGCATGAGTAGGTGGGGAGCAGAGGGATACAGATGTTTAGGAATTGACCGACAGATTTAGACAGTACATTTGGATCGGCTCAGGCTTGGAGGGCTGAAGGGCCTGTTCCTGGGCTGTAAATTGTCTTTGCTCTTTGTTCTTTAAATGAACACCTTGCTGAAGTCCATATAGACAATGTCAACCAAACTGTCTTCAACAATCTTCTTTGTCACCATTTCAAAAAACTCAACCAAATTAATGAGACATGATTTCCCATGCAGAAAGCCACGTTGTCTACTCCGATCAGCCCTTGCCTTCCCAAATGTATGTAAATGCTATCCCTCAGAATCCCCTCCAACAACTTACCCACCACTGACATTAGGCTGACCGGTGTATAATTCCCCGGCTTTTTGGGTCACTGTTTCCTTTTCTAGTCCCACTCCTCCACTGCTCCCAACAAATGTTAAAAGTAACCAGGTTGGTGAGATGGCCGATGATATCTGTCTCAGACTGGGTCAGGATCAGTTTTCAGAACAAGTCAGACTAGTTTATTTAAGCTGCTCAAATAGCACGTTTATGATCCAGAGCAATGTTACTCAAAATATGGTGGAAAGATGAATGGCAAACTGTTTGGGTATTGCAAGAATATAATCAATATTTCCCTTTCTAAAAACACTGACACACACACACACACACACACACCTTTAACTTGAAAGAACTCTGTCCAGATATTATTGGAACTCATGAAAAAGGGAAAATTGTGAGATTGTCCAAAACGCTATTCTGTTTCTGAAGATATTGTACTCACACAACTGCGAGCAATGGGATTCCATCCTGGGACAGTTGGATTTGGCTTAATTCCCTTTGCTTTAGGCAGTGAGGAGATTCCAATGAATTCTGGTCAGTGATCACCCAAAGGGTAGCACGGTGGTTAGTACTTCCTCTGGCAGCTCATTCCATATACGCACCACCCTCTGTGTGAAATGGTGCCCCTTTAGGCCTCATCAAAACTTTTCCTCTCTCACTTTCCACCAATCCTCTATAGTTCTTGACATGCTTAACCTGGGGGAAAACCCTGACTACTCACCCTATCCATGACCATTCTGATTTTATAAACGTTTACTGCTGCAAAATGTGACTTTAATCAACATGAATAGCTGTACTTTCAGTCATCCTGGGCCTAAATTCTGAAATACAATACTGACACCTCTTCCTTCTCCATCAGGTCACAATTCGAAATCCATTTTAATCAGTTTGTTCAGATGTACAGGAGACACATCTGTGGGCTTCACACCGAGACCTTTGTGTCTGGACGGACACTAGCACCACTCAGCAACACCCATAAAGCTGTAACAGTATTCTCCTGTGTGTTTGCTCATCAACCTGTTCTGACATACTGTGACATACCTCTGAAACAGGCAGGACTTGAATCCAGGCCTTCTAGTCCAGAGCAAGGAAGACTACCACACAAGTTCAGGAATTGGAATCAAATTCAGAGCACTGACTGAGAGGCAGGGACACTACGCACTACACTACCATACCCAGATTTTGGGACATATTTTAGTGCCCGCTTTCAGCTCAGTGTGGGTTTATTATAATCAGAGCTGAAAAATGTGTTGCTGGAAAAGCACAGCAGGTCAGACAGCATCCAAGGAGCAGGACAATCGATGTTTCAGGCATAAGCCCTTCTTCAGGAATGAGGCTGGTGTGCTAAGGAGGCTAAGATAAAAGGTAGGGAGGAGGGACTTGCGGGAGGGGCGCTGGGAATGTGATACGTGGAAGGAGGTGAGGGTGATGGTGATAGGCCGAAGAGGGGGTGGGGGTCGAGAGGTCGGGAAGAACATTGCAGGTCAAGAAGGTAGTGCTGAATCTGAGGGTTGGGACTGAGATAAGGTGGGTGAAGGGGAAATGAGGAAGCTGGAGAAATCCACATTCATCCCTTGTGGTTGGAGGGTTCCTAGGCAGAAGATGAGGCGCTCTTCCTCCAGGCGTCTTGTTGCCATGGTCTGGCAATGGAGGAGGCCAAGGACCTGCATGTCCTTGGCGGAGTGGGAGGGGGAATTAAAGTGTTGAGCCATGGGGTGGTTGGGTTGGTTGGTGCGGGTGTCCCAGAGGTGTTCTCTGAAACGTTCCACAAGTAGGCGGCCTGTCTCCCCAATGTTGAGGAGACCACATCAGGTGCAGCGGATGCAGTAAATGATGTGTTTGGAGGTGCAGGTGAATTTGTGGCAGATATCGAAGGATCCCTTGAGGCCTTGGAGGGAAGTGAGGGGGGGAGGTGTGGGCGAAGTTTTGCATTTCTTTCGGTTGCAGGGGAAGCTTCCAGGAGTGGAGGTTGGGTTGGTGGAGGTTGTGGACCTGACGAGGAAGTGGTGGAAGGAGTGGTTTTTCCGGAACACTGATAGTGGAGGGGAGGGAAAGATATCCCTGGTGGTGAGGTCTGTTTGGAGGTGGCGGAAATGACGAAGGATGATACGATGTATCCGGAGGTTGGTGGGGTGGTAGGTGAGGACCAATGGGGTTCTGTCCTTGTGGTGATTGGTGGGGCGGGGCTCAAGGGCGGAGGAGCGGGAAGTGGAGGAGATGTGGTGGAGGGCATCATCGACCACGTCTGAGGGGAAGTTGCGGTCTTTGAAGAAGGACACCATCTGGGTTGTTCGGTATTGGAATTGACCCTCCTGGGAGCAGTTGCAGTCCAGGCAAAGGAATTGGAAATATGGATGGCGTTTTTACAGGGGGCAAGGTGGGAGGAAGTGTAATCTAGGCAGCTGTGGGAGTCAGTCGGTTTATAGAAAATGTCTGTGTTGAGTCGGTCGCCCAAGATAGAAATGGAGAGGTCTCGGAAGGGGAGGGAGGATTCTGAAACGGTCCAGGTGAATTTGAGGTCGGGGTGGAAGGTGTTAGTAAAGTGGATGAAATGTTCAACCGCCTCGTGGGAGCACGAGGTAGCGCTGATACAGTCATCGATGTAGCGGAGGAAAAGGTGGGGGGTGGTGCCAGTGTAGCTGCGGTAGGCCAGTGTCCGGCCTATCACGGTCACCCTCACCTCCTTCCACCTATCACATTCCCAATGCCCCTCCCCCAAGTCCCTCCTCCCTACCTTTTATATTAGCCTGCTTGGCACACCAGCCTCATTCCTGAAGAAGAGCTTATGCTCGAAACGTCGATTTTCCTGCTCCTTGGATGCTGCCTGACCTGCTGCGATTTTCCAGAAACACATTTTTCAGCTCTGATCTCTAGCATCTGCCATCCTCACTTTCTCCGATTCATTATAATCAGGTTATCATTACTCAATTACAAAAAAAAAACACTTTGTATTGTTAAACAAATGCAAGATATTTGTCTCAACTGTAGGATATTGAGTGTACATTCTGTACCATCGAAATTAACTATGAACGGCTTTAATTGCTATTATCTGTTGTCTGCAATATTATGGAAAGAAATCCTGCAGACACACTCTGCCCAATGAAGGGTCTCAAATGGATATTTATTACTGAACACCAGAGACGAAGAAGAGCTTACTTTCTAGCCCCAAAGCACTGAGCGGTATTACCCACTTCTAACGTGCGACTGCCCACTTCCTAAAGCCATGAAATGATGCCAGGCCGGTGATTACTGTCCAGCCTCTCCTCCTCACTGACTGTATCTGCAATCTGTACCTCCTCCCACGAACCACACAAGGCTACCCAAGCTCAGGGTCTTTGTGAAACTCAAGGCCGGAGTGTGCAGGCATCCTGGAGATTTTAACATTGAAGGGGGAGGGTGAGATTGCAGTAATATCACACACTGAGCTGAGGGGTGGCAGATGGAGTTTAGTTTGGATTACTGCGAGGTATTGGGTTTGGTAAATCAAACAAGAGGAGGACCTATACAGTTAAAAGTAGGGCCTTTGGCAGTGTTGTCGGACAGAGACCTAGGCCGTCAGGTATAATTCTTTTAAATTTGCACCTCATTTTGATCGTGTGGTTAAGAAAGTGTTGAACACACTTGCCTTCATCGGTCAGACCTTTGAGTATCAGAATTGGGACGTCATGTTGTGTTTGTACAGGACATTGGTGAGACCCCTTCTGGATTTGTGTGTCCAGTCTGGTCATCCTGCCCGATCATTCCATAGGCGCACCACCCTCTGGGTGAAAAAGATGCCCCTTAGGTCACTTTTAAATGTTTCCCCTCTCACATTAAGCCTATGTCCTCTAGTTTTGGACTTCCCGTACCCTTAGAAAACACCTTGACTATTCACTTTGATATTACTGACCTTGATATTATTAAACTGGAGAGGGTTCAGAAGAGATTAACCTGGATGTTGTTGGGAATGGAGGGAGTGAGCGAAAAGGAGAGGCTGGGTAGGCTGGGACTTTTTTCACTGGAGAGTATGAGATTAAGGGGTAACTTCACAGAAATTTACAAAGTCGTGAGGGTACAGATAAGCAGAAGGGCTGATGTCTTTTCCCTAGAGTTGGGAATTCAAAACTGAGGGATATTTTAAGATGCGAGGAAAAATGATTCACAAATGTCATGAGAGGTAATTATTTCAGACAGAGTCTGTCTTGTGTGTGGAATGAACTTCCAGAGGAAGCGGTGAAAGCAGTGACAGTTACAATGTTTGAAGGACATTTAGATCAGTATAAGGATAAGACATCAGTTTGCATGGTGCTGGGAGCAGCTGCCCTCTCCCTCCCCGTCTCTGAATGAATCCCTGTTGGTTTTCACCCTCTGCCAATGCCTGTGCAGTGGCGTGTGGAGGCCAGCAGAGGGTGGCATTGCATCACTTTAAACACCACAGAGATTGCCAGACCTGCCCCACACAGAGACACACAGATACACTGACAAGAATTGTTAGGAATTGAAGCTCATCTGGTAATTTCAATTAAACATAAAGTAATGCTCAATTCACCTTGTAAACTGGTCAAATATGAATGGCAGAGAACTCCCAAATTCCACAGTTTAAATAAAAAACATCAATTTATTTTTTACCAATGCAGAGCAATGTGAGGTGATGCAGATTGGTACGAAAGATAAATAAAGAGAGTCTAAAGCAGGCTGTTGCATTAAAAAGGGGCTGCAGGTACAGAGGCCACTGCGTGTATATGAGCACAGATTATTGAAGATGTCGGGACAAGGGGGGAAGGGGAGCAGTTACTATCACAGATTAGTTTCAGTATCTGAGCTGTTTACAGGAGGAGGTGTAGGAGGGAATCGCGGTGCTCCTCTCCTGGGAGGTGGTGGTGACGATGTGTTGTGAGCCCACCCTCCTGCCCACCGAGACCGTGGGGATTCCATTTGTACCAGCTGGACACAAAAGGGAGATGGCATCAGGGCCACGTTTCTAATTTGTGTCGGGGGGGGGGGGGCAACGGAGCTGCCCGTGTGTTTAAAGTTAGAATCACCCTTCATTGAACATTGCTCCTTACTCGGTCGGTGGGACGTGGATGTTTCAGAATCTCCACACGAGGCGTCCTGGTCCTCTCCGGCTCGTACCGGGGTCCTCCCCACATGGCGGGGGGGAGGGGGGTTGAGGGAACGGACATCGGGGACTTCACCACCGGGCTTGGCCCTTTCTGTCCTATTCCAGGCTGTTTATCCTGGAATGGTAGAAGGGGAGGGAGTGAGGGTTGGAGTGGGTGGCCCTGCTGTTAGCTGGTATAGGTAGGGGACGTGGTCATGGTGAGGTGTCCGGAGGGAGTCAGTCCACAGTGTTGTATCCATGCAGTGTTATTAATGTGGTGGGTGGGGGGTGGGTAAAGTGGAGTGGGAGAGAGAGAGAGAAAGAGAGACAGACAGAGAGAGAGAGACAGAGAGAGAGAGAGAGACAGACAGAGAGAGAGAGAGAAGGTGCTGCATGCAGCAGTGAGAGTGGTAGACCATGAGCCTTGTTCGGGGGTCAGTGCTATAACAGATATACAGTGAGTGTGAGGGAGCAGAGAGAATACGGTGACCCTTATCCTGGCAGAGCGGGGAAGGTTATTGATGCTTATCCTGAATTGCTGGACATTTCCTCAGACCGCAGATACTGCACTGAGCTGGGTGGTGAGCTCAGATCATGCTCGGTGGGTCTGATGGTGTGGCCCCCTCTGGGAAGAGAACGGTCCCCTTCTGTACTAGAGCAATCACCAGGCTCTCCGTGCCCCTGTCGACAAACCGCGGTGTAATTACACCTTATCTGCCATGCTCGGGGTAAACTGCAGGGCAGCTCCGGACTGAGAAAGCTCAACTGTATGCCCCTTGGCCTTTTAAAGATGGCCCCAGTGTCAGTGGTCATGGAATATCCAGGGGCAACCAGGCGATGGTGAGTACCTCCAGCCATGATGGGTGGGAGTGTTGGGCTGGTATTGAATGAGAGGGGCACCATGGGATGGGTTGGGTAGTTAATGAGGTGAGTTCGATAGGATAGCACCAGGAAAGTAGCTCGGCCCCGTGTGGATGATCCCTCTGTCACACTCAATGGAAATGGCACTGAGACAAATTATTGTTATATTTAGCTCAATGAGTCAAAGACTCTGCTGACCCTACACCCAGATACAAAGCTGCAGGACAAATACTCATCCAAAACTCCGCATCATCTGAACTCCCACCAATATCCTGTTCACCTACCATTCTTGGAAACACTTATGTTACACAATGCTGTTAAAATGTTTTCATTTCTGCATTCTGAAACCTGGGAGCACATCCTTCCATAACACTGTCTCTCTGTCTCCCCCTCTGTGTCTATTTCCCACAGCCCTCCCATTTGTTATTGTTTAACTTGATTCCCCCTCCATCTCTGTATCTCTGTGGCAGTCTTGTTCACACCCACAGCATCCCCTTGTCAGGACACAATGGAGAGATGGAGCTGGAAATGGGTGGGAGCTGCACATCCTGTCACTTCCAGCATGGGCTGCAAGTTTCCCCACGCTGGGCAGGGATCTAACACAGTGTTACTGAGCAATGCACTGGGGTCGTGTACACAGTCCTACATGCTGGGAGGGTAACTGCTCCTGGGTTACAGATCAATGCACTGGGGAGGTAACTGCTCCTGCGTTACAGATCAATGCACTGGGGTGGAGTACAGAGTCCTAGATGCTGGGAGGGTAACTGCTCCTGGTTTATAGATCAATGCACTGGGATGCAGTACACAGTCCTACATGCTGGGAGGGTAACTGCTCCTGGGTTAAAGATCAATACACTGGGGTGGAGTACACAATCCTATATGCTAGGAGCGTAACGGTACCTGGTTTACAGATCAATGCGCTGGGGTGCAGTACAGTGTCCTACATGCTGGGAGGGTAACTGCTCC
This sequence comes from Chiloscyllium plagiosum, assembly GCF_037043375.1. Taxonomy (NCBI): domain Eukaryota; kingdom Metazoa; phylum Chordata; class Chondrichthyes; order Orectolobiformes; family Hemiscylliidae; genus Chiloscyllium; species Chiloscyllium plagiosum. Next base: position 41,588,748 of record NW_028270182.1, read on the forward strand.
TGGGTTACAGATCAATGCACTGGGTTGGGGTACACAGTCCTACATGCTGGGAGGGTAACTGCTCCTGGTTAACAGATAATGCGCTGGGGCGCTGTACACAGTCCTACATGCTGGGAGGGTAACTGCTCCTGGGTTACAGATGAATGCACTGGGGCGCTGTACACAGTCCTACATGCTGGGAGGGTAACTGCTCCTGGTTAACAGATAATGCGCTGGGGCGCTGTACACAGTCCTACATGCTGGGAGGGTAACTGCTCCAGGTTACAAATTAGTGATCACTGCACAGCTCCTGGTGATGAACAGACGTTTAATCCGGGTTTATCGATCAATTCATGGGTGTGGTCTCCACTGCTTCTCACACTTAACAGGCAGGAGGCTGGATGAACATAGCAAGCCAGGCAGCATTGGGAGGTGTGGAATTTGACATTTCCCGTGGAAACCTTCTTCAGGACACCTTCAGAGTGTTACTCCCAAAACGTCGATTTCTCCAGCTCCTGATGCTGCCTGGCTTGCTGTGTTCTTCCAGCCTCCTGCCTGTCTACTTTGGATTCCAGCATCAGAAGGGTTTTTTTTTTGTCTCTATCCCAGCTTCCCATACTCGACAGATGGTTTAAAGGTAAATGCTCTGACATGGTCTGTGCAGTGTTTCACTCTGGACAGATTGCTGGATTGTACTGACCAGTGCAATGGATGAAATCTGGACAGATTGCTGGCTTGCACTGAGCAGTACACTGGCCTGGTCTGCACAGTGTTCCACGGTGAACAGACATCTCCTCTGGGTTTATGGTGTCTGGGCTGGTTCTGTGAGGTGGATTGAGAGTGTGGAATATCTAACCATTTCAGCTGATCTGGTAATACCTTTAGTTTCCATTCCTGTGATTGGACCCTCCGTCTCTCACCCCCTTAACGTTACAATGTGCCCAGGGACAGTTCATCATGTTGTTGAATACCCGCTGTCCTGGGAGCAGGCAAAGCCTCTTCATTCAGAAGCAGGCAGTCATTCCCATTGTCCTCGCGTCTCCACGCAGAAAGGAATGATAGCCTTTTAGATAAAGGCTGTCCCAGTTGTACAGGGCTCAAAACATCCTCCCCCTCACCAAGTCCCACCACCAACCAACCACATCAAAATACCTGGTATGTACTGAGAGTAATGGGGCCACTGAGAACATCAGAGAGCAGACCATCAGAGTGATGGGGCCACACTTCCCAAGTCTGGACAGATCAGAGTGAACCCTCCAGTACACATGGTATCACTAAGTCTTGTAATCCCTCTCCATCTATGTAATACACAGCCTGTTATTCTTCCTGAAAAAAGATCACAGGTTCACAGTTACCCACATTATATTCGATCTACCAAGTTGTTGTCTGTTACTTATCCATTTACAGAGTCTCTACCTCCCCTTGAGAACTTCAGTTTATCTCAATCTTACTGTGAGTTCAAATTTAGGTAGAACATGTTTGTTCCATTTCTGGAAACCATTTATGTAATTTGCAAATAGTTGAGGTCCCAGAACTGGTCACTGCAGTCAATAATTTGAGTTAAACTGATAGAGACTGATTTCTCCCTAATTCATTCTTGCTCCTGGCTCAGTATCCCCCCTCCCTCCCCGTATTCCTATGTAGCAGCTTTGAAAGGCTGTATCTTCCCTGCATTTCCTGTGTAACAGGTTGCAAAGATTAAAAGATCTGCTCCAATAGCTGAGTAACAGCATCTAATGGCCTCATTCTGTTCCTGTTTAAATCTCTTGGTTTTTTTTAGTGAACATGATGTCTGACACTTCAGTTTATTTTTAGTGCTTATTTTTCCCCAGCATCCATTTTGTGTGTGTACAGGTGTGAGACACAGTGAGAGACGCAAAGTGCATGAATCTTTATTCAAATTTCCACCACCAGGAAGAAAGGAAACACGCGAGTGGCCAGTGACAAGCAGTGCCCTTCACATCAAAGGGCAATGCTGTATGATCAAACAGTGAAGGGGAGGGCAGGGATTAAATCAAAATAGAGTTGGAGGGGGAAATAATGCACTCCACTCCCTGCGGCGCCCACCTCTCCGTGAACAACTCCAGGGTGTTGGTCGACACCGCGTGCTCCTTCTCCAAGGACACATGGGCTCTAACATAGCAGAATAGGGGCAGGCAGTAGTCCCTAAGAACCCCCTCCACGGCCCGCTTCCTGGTCCTGTTTATGGCCAGTTCAACCAGGCCCAGGAGCAGACCCATGAGGAGGTCTTCAGACCTGTTCTCCCTCCTCCGTACCGGGTGCCCGAAGATCAGGAGCGTGGGACTGAAGTGCAGCCAAAAGCAGAGGAGGAGGTTTTTCAGAAAATCAAAAATGGAGTGCAAACGCCCACACCCAATATATACATGGTCCACGGACTCCACAGCGCCACAGAACAAGCAGTTGGGCTGGGAGTCTATGAACCACCGCAATCTGCGGTTGCGGGGGACCCTCCACGACAGCTCCCCGAGAGAAAGGGGAGGACTCCCGCCTAGAGAGCCCTCCATTGGTGATCCCCACCGCCCAGTCGCAAATGGGCACGCCAAAACGCGTCCGGACGGTGGATGAGAGAGAAGAGATGGACGGTGTGCAGCAGCAGTCGATACAGGACCCGCCTTTTTACGTCCTTAAAAGGGACAAAATTAATATTCCAGAGGCAGCTCAGGTTGTGGGGCACAGGCTCCCGCGGGAAGTACGGGACCTTGGGGCCAATGTGAAATTCCGTCCGGGCTGGGGTGAGCCTGGACGGGATCCCACTGCACACCTGAGCGTCCTCCAACTGGTGCACTACGTCGGGTCCGAGCACCGCCGTTTTAAGGAGTCAGATGGCGGTGGCCACGTACTGGACGTCTACCGCTGCCCTGCTCGCTACGTCCTGCGGCAGCGTCCAGCCCAGGCCCCCGGCACCCAGCACGTCCCCGACCCTGGTCACCCTCCCCACCACAGCCCTCCCCTCCAACAGCCACTCGAACCCGCGAGTACGGAGGTGCGGATTCCTGAGCAACGGCTCCCTGACGACAGCCGCTACTCCAGCCGGAGGGTAGCGGCGACGCGATTCGACCATGTTCCAGACAGTGATCAGGTCCTGGTAAAAGACAGGCAGTGTCTTGAGGGGAACCTCCAAACCGTCACGGTCGACGAACAGGAGCTGCGTGTCGTAGTTGAGGTTACACACCTGGCGGAAAAAATACGTCGCCAGTACGCCCCACCGAGAAGGAGGCTCGACGTAAAGGTATTGCTGCAAGGTCTGAAGGCAGAACGTCGCGACCTGGGTGCGGACGCACACCAGCGGCTGACCGCCCTCCTCAATAGGGAGACTCAGAACCTGCGCGGCGACCCAGTGCATCTTTTGTCCCAGAAGAAGTCGACCAACGTTCTCTGGATGTCAGCGACAAAGCCAGGAGGAGGGACCAAAGTGACCAGCCGGTACCACAGCATGGCGGCCACCAGCTGGTTTATGACCAGCACTCGTCTCCTGTAAGATAGCACTCAGAGCAGTCCTGTCCAGCGGCCTAGGCGAGCCGAGACTTTGGCATCCAGCTCCTGCCAGTTGGCCGGCCAGGATTCCTCAGCCGGGCTGAGGTAGACCCCCAGGTAGAGGAGATGGGTGGTACTCCAGCTGAACCCCCGCAACTCCTCCGGCAGAGTCCACCACGGATCGACCAGTGGTCTGGAACATTTGGCCCAGTTTATCCTGGTGGAAGACGCTGCTGAGTACATGACCTGGCACACGCGCATCCTCCCCAGGTCAGCCGGGTCGATGAAAGAGAAGAGCACATCGGCGGCGTAAGCCGAGAGGACCAATCCACTGCCCACACCATGCAGAACCAGCCCCTACAACCTCCCCCACAAGAGGCGCAGGAAAGGCTCCACGCACAGGGAATACAGCTGGCTGGACGGTGGCAGCCTTGATGTACTCCTCTCCCGAAGTGAAGGGGCGCCGACAGGGAACCGTTAACTTTAACCAGACACTCTGCAGTGGCTGCAAAAGTTGGATCGGGGCGAGGAACAGCATCCCGAACCCAAATGCCCGCAGAGTCCCGAGCAGGTATTCGTGATCGACCCTGTTGAACACCTTCTCCTGGTCGAGAGCAGGAAGGCGCTCGGCAGACCAGCCCGTCGACAGAAATGGATTAGGTCCCGGACCAGGTGGATGTTGTCTTGAATAAAACTCTTGATGGGCTGAATAACCTGCTTCAGTACAGGTGAAGTTGGGATTAATGCACAACATTTTGGAACCATCAGTGAATAGGCCACTTCTGACTTTATGCTGGAGGGAAGGCAATTGATGCTGCAGCTGCTGCGAACCCACAGTGTCTCATGGATGGCTAGCTTCCATATGCTTGGTTCTTTCGAAGTATGTCCCTACTTCACAGGAGGGAGTGCCACATAACACAGTGGGCAGGGTCTTCAATATGAGCTGAGACTTTCTGTCCACCAGGACTGTGTGCTGGCTGCTCCTACAGATACTGTCAGGGACAGATCCATCTGGGACAAGGGGTTTGGTGAGAATGTTTCCCTCTTGTTGGTTCCCCTATCACTTCCCCCAGTCTGACTGCTGTGTATGTGAGGCCCCTCAATGCTCAGTCAGTGGTGGGCCTGTGGATACACTCTTGGTGATGAACATTGAAGTCCCACACCCAGAGGACGTTCTGTGTCCTTGTCACCCTCAGTGCTTCCTCTGATTTGTTTCTAACATCGAGGGGAACTGAGTTATCACCGAGAGGAGGGGTGGGGGGCAGGAGATATCCATCCTCAGGCGATTTCCTTGACCATGATCTGTTACCATAAGATTTCCTGGGTTCTGGAATTAATGTTGGGGAATTGCAGGGTAACTCCTTCCCTGACTGTATCCCAGGGAGTCCCCACCACTGGTGTGTCTATCCTGGCGGTGGGACAGGATTACCCAGGGATGGTGATGGGGCTTCATGAAACATGAACCATCAGGCCTGGTCCCGTGAGTATGACGATGTTGCACTGTTTCCTGATGGGAGTGTGGTGCTGGAAAAGCACAGCAGGTCCGGCAGCGTCCGTGGAGCAGGGGAATGAACGTTTCAGGCATAATCTTTTAATCAGGAGTGAGACTTGTGGACCGGGGAGCTGAGAGATAAATGGGAGGGTACTGGGGCTTTGGCTGGGGGGAAAGAAGCTGGGAATGTGATCAGAAGATGGAGGTGGGGGAGAAGTGATAGGTCAGAGAGGAGGGTTGGGTGGATGGGGGAAAAGGTGATGGACAGGTCAAGGTGTTCCCCTGAACTTTATGTCCCAACATCGTATAAGTGATGTTCCTTGGAAGGTTCTGTCCCCAACATTCTATAACTGACATTCCCCGGAACGTTCTGTCCCTGACATTGTTTGTGAATGGCCGGACGTCAGTGAATTGAACAAACGATAATATCCCGAGGGAAGAGATCCCGTTCCAGGGAGAAGGGGACACTGCTCCGAAGGCCACTCAGTCAGTTAAAGGGGTGAATACGTTTTCCCTGCGTTTACATTTCTTCACGACACAGAATCGACCACAATTTAGACCAAAATACAGGAATTCCCAAACTCCGTTTGTCTTCAGGAAACTGGGAGAGAGTCCTTCAGGACAGCAACATTTCCACCTTCCGTATTAGGAACTGGGAAGGAGTGACCTGTGTCTGCTCTCGAGTGATTGAGTGTTTGGGAATGTTCTAAAACTATCTGTCCTTATGGATGTGTCTCTGTGTGTTTGGGGAGGGAGGGTTTCTTGTGGTTTATGTCACATTTTAGTCAGTAATTCCGACCTTCCCATTTGTTATTCCAGCTCCAATTATTTTAATAAATCCCTGAATACAGGGACACATTTGAAAATCTCACTGGGTCCCTGATCAAACGGGTCCCTTTGCCTCCAGGCTGATGGATAATGGGTTTGTTTTCCTTCCTCACAGTTAACGTAGTGACCATCTACGTCATGCTTTATAAAGATTGTGGATTGTCTCCATGTGTCAGACGTTACCTGGGGGCCATGGCAGCGGCGGATCTCCTGGTCATTATCCTCGACCTGATCCTGAGACACATTCCCATTGTTTATTGGGAACAATTTTATTTCCTGATGGACTCTGTCCCCGTGTGTAATATCCACGCCGTCCTGCTTTATGCAGCCACTGACTGCTCTGGCTGGTTCACCGTCACTTTCACCTTTGATCGGTTTGTGGCCATTTGTTGCCAGAAGCTGAAAAGTAAATATTGCAGTGAGAAAACGGTGACTGTGGTTCTAGGAGCAGTGACTGTGCTGAGCTGTTTAAAGAACATTTCCTGGTATTTTATGCTCACGGCTCGGTATTGGCTGAGGAACCCCCCCTGGTTTTGTGATGTAACAGACGCTGTTCGATTCTCCAGTGTCTGGGTCACAATCGAGTTCCTCCACAACATTCTAACCCCGTGTGTCCCATTTCTCCTGATTCTGCTGCTCAATGTTCTCACCGTCAGACACATTTTAGTGACCAGCAGAGCCCGCAGGAGACTCCGCGCTCACACCAATGGGGACGCTCAGTCTGACACAGAAATGAGAAACCGAAAAAAATCCATCATTTTACTGTTTGTGATCTCGGCCAATTTCATCCTGTTATGGTCAACGTTCATGCTGTATTCTATATGGAACAGGTTGTTTCATATTGGGTCTGGGTCTGTGTATCTTGATCCCTTTCTGGGGGAATTGGGCTTCATGCTGCAGCTCCTCAGTTGCTGCACAAACACCGCGATTTATGCCGTGACCCAGACTAAGTTCAGGCAGCAGCTGAAGAATGTGCTGAAATATCCCTTCACTGAAATCCATCCATCCATCAAATTCCCTCATTAATCAATCCATCCGGGATTCTCTCATTTCAGTTCAGTGTTTCAGCGATGGAGCAGCCTGTCGCTATGGTAAGAGACTGATGGTAGCGCTGGTTTGTCCATCCTTATCCCACAGGAGGGTTACAGGGAAACATTTCAATGTTTCTCACAACTCAGGGGCCAGTGAGAAAAGGCACCACCCCACTGACTGTATCCATCACTGACATTTGTAAACAATAAAAATGTTGATTAAAGCGTGCCGAGCAGCAGAGTGACCGATGTTGTTGTGTGTCTTTGTGTTAGAGAAGCTGAGCTGGAGAGAGACCGACTCAGCCCCAAGTCCTGGTCCTCAGGGAAGGGGAGGGCACCGCGCCCTGAGCTCAGGAGCTGGGTTTAAATCCCTCTGACCCCCCACTCCAATCTGGCCTCCCATTTCCTCTCCCCCACTTTTCCTCCTCAATTCTCTCCCTCTCTCTCGCTCTTTCAGCACACTCTCTCATTCTCATCACCTCTCCCTTTCACTCTTCCTCTTCCCCCTCTCTCTCACACACCCCCAACCCCGGTTTCTCCACATGCCTTCACACCTCCCTGTCCCCCTTCCCCTTGTCTCTCCTGCCGACTCTGTCTCCCTCCCACAATTCTGTTTCGACCCAATTTTCCCTCCTCCCACCTCCCACATCCCACACGCAGCCGCACCACCACGAACTCCCCAGACTCTGGTTCAGAGGGAGAGGGAAGAATCAGGGGACAGAGTGTGTCAGAGAGAGGGGGGGAGGGCGGGATAGAGATGCAGGCAAAGAGAAACGATGGGAGGTGGGGAGGGAGAGAGACAACGAGGGAGGGGGATCGAAAGTGAGAGAAGGAGGAGAGGGAGATAGAGTGAGAGGGAGAGAAAGAACGACAGGGGAGGAGACAATGAGAGAGAGGGGTGAGAGACGGGGGCGAGAGGGGGGACCGAGAGAAGGGGAACAGAGAGCGCGGAGAGAGGGGGGAAGAGAGAGCAGATAGAGAGTGAGAGGGAAAAGAGAAGGTGGGAGAGAGAGGATAGGCGAGAGAGAGAGGATGGGAGAGAGGAGGGGAGATGGAGTAGGGGAGAGAGAGGAGGGAAGAGAGAGGAAGGGAGAGAATCGATAGGAGAGAGAGGGGGAGAGGAAGCAAGAGAGTGGAAGGGAGAGTGGAGGGAGGAGCGAGGAGGGGGAGAGAGGAGAAGGAGAGAGGAGAAGGAGAGTGGAGGGGAGAGGAGGGCGTGAGAGATGGGAGGGGAAAGGGTGTAGAGAGAGGGGCGTAGAAAGAGGGGGTTAGAGAGACGGTGAGGAGAGAGGGGGTAGAGAGAGGGGGTAGAGAGGGGAGAAGACAGAGGGCGAGAGAGAGAGACGTAGAGAGAGGGGCGGTGAGAGAGAGAGTGAGAGAGAGAGGGGAGGCCGAGAGAGGGAAGGGAGAGTGAGAGGGGAGGGAGAGTGAGAGGAGAGGGCGAGAGACAGGAGGGTGAGAGACGGGAGGGAGAGAGGGGAGGGCGAGAGAGAAGAGGGCGAGAGAGGGGAGGGCGAGAGAGGGGATGGAGAGAGAGGGAAGGGAGAGTGAGAGGAGAGGGAGAGGGAAGGGAGGGAGAATGAGAGGGGAGGGCGAGAGAGAAGGGAGAGAGAGAGAGAGCGAAGCAAATGGGAAAGAGAGGAGCGAGACAGAGCGAGAGAGGAGAGAGAGGGGGTGATAGAGAGAGAGTGGGCGAGGGTGAGCGAGAGTGGGGCGAGACAGGGGTGAAAGAGAGAGAAAGAGAGAGAGAGGGAGAGAGGTGCAAAGAGAGGTGCAAGTGAGAATGAGAGAGCAAGAGTGAGATGAGAGCAAATGTGGGAAAGAGTGAGATGTGTGTGGGAGAGAGGGTGAGGGGGAGAGGGAGAGACCGAGCTAGAGAGAGCAAGAGAGGGGCGAGAGAGGTGTGACAGAAAGAGAAAGGGGAGAGACACGGGGAGAGAGGGATAGAAAGTGCTGGGGGATAAAGAGAGGGACAGAGAGAGCATAAGCGGCCGAGGGAGAGTGAGCGAGAGGCAGAGAGATAGGGAGGGCGAGAGAGAGGAGGGCAGAGCGAGAGATGGGGGCAAGTGAGAGACAGAGGGATGAGAGAGAGGGGTGCGAGAGAGAGAAGGTGAGAGGGGAGGACTGAGAAAGAGAGACGGTGAGAGAGAGCAACACACAGACAGAGAGAGACATAGAGCAAGAATGAGAGAGAAGAGGTGAGAGATGGAGAGAGACAGACAGAGCATCAGTGAGAGAGAGAGCGAGAGAGACAGTGAGATGAGAGAGAGAGGGAGGCAAGAGAGAGGGAGAGAGGGAGTGAAATAGAGAGAGCATGAGAGCGCGAGGGAGGGTGAGAGTTTGAGAAAGAGAGACCGAGAGAAAGAGTGAGAAAGACAGGGTGTGAGAGAGAGGGGGGGGGGGGGCGGGGGGAGAGAGGGGTAGCAAGAGATCGGGAGAGAGAAGAGAGAGGAGGCGAGTGAGAGACAGAAGAATGAGAGAGAGGGATAAGTTCACACGAGAGAGACAGAGGCAGCGAGACAGAGAGGGAGACCTGAGAGAGACAGAGAGACAGACAGTTTGAGAGAGATAGAGGGGGCAAGAGAGAGACAGAAGGATAAGAGAGAGAGAGGGGGGGCACAAGAGAGACAGAGGCAGCGAGAGAGGGAGGGATAGCTAAGAGAACAAGAGACACAGGGAGACAGAGAGATAGAGAGGCAGAGACAGAGAGGCAGAGAGACCGAGTGAGAGAGAGGGGCGATGGGGGCGTGAGAGAGGGGGATGGAGGGGGAGGGATTGCGTGACAGGGCAAGAGAGATGGCAGAGAGAGTGCGCAGAGTGAGGGGCCAAAGAGAGGGGGAGAGAGGGGGGAGAGAGAGGGGGAGTGGGGAGAGAGAGACTGCGCAGAGAGAGAGGGGGAAAGAGAGGGGGAGAGAGGGGGATAGAGAGAGGGGACAGAGCGGGACAGAGAGGGGAGAGAGGGGGAGAGATAGAGGGGTTGTGAGAGAGGGTGTGTGTGAGAGAGAATGGGTGTTAGAGAGACGTGGTGTGTGAAAGAGAAGGGGCATGAGAGAATGGGTATGAGAAAGAGGGGGTGGGACAGAGATAGAGAGAGAGACAGATTGGTGAGAGAGAGTGGGGTGAGATGGGAGTGAGAGAGAGGGTCTGTGAGAGAGAAGGGTTGAGGGATAAGGATGATAGAGAGGGGGGTGAGAGAGAGGGCGTGAGAAAGAGAGAGAGTGAGTGAAAAAGAGATCGTGGTGAGAGAGAGGGGAATGAGAGAGAGGGGGTTGGGGGTGAGAGAGAAAGTGGAGAGGGGGTAAGAGAGAGTGGAGTGAGAAGGAGAAAGTGTGAGAGAGAGTGGGTGAGAGACGGGTGAGTGGGAGGAGTGAGGGGTAGGGTCAGAGAGAGAGAGAGAGCGAGGGGCAAGAGACAAAGGATGTGAGAGAGGGAGAGGGGTGAGGGGGTGAGAAAGTGAGGGGGTGAGGGGTTGCGGGAGAGGGGATGTGAGAGGGGGGAGAGAGAGAGGTTGAGAGAGAGGGGGGGTGAGAGAGTGAGGGGTGAGAGAGAGATGGGGTGAAGAGAGAACGGGGTGGGAGAAGAGGTGGTGAGGGGTGTGAGAGATGAGAGAGAGAGAGAGGGTGAGAGAGAGGGAGTGAGAAAGAGAGAGAGGGGATGAGAAAGAGAAAGAGAGAGGGTGGGGGAGATGGAGGGGGTGAGAGAGAGGGGCTCAGAAAGAGTGGGAGTCAGAGAGAGGGGTGAGAGAGAGAGGGAGTGAGAGAAAGGGGGATGTGGAGGGGTGAGAGAGATGGTGGATGAGAGAGAGGAGGGTGAGAGATTGAGGGTGTGAGAGAGTGAGGTTATAAGAGAGAGGGTTTGTGAGTGGGGTGGTGAGAAGGGTGGTGAGTGAGAGAGCGAGTGAGAGAGAGGGGCTGAGAGAGAGGGAGTGAGAGAGCGGGTAAAATAGAGAGGGGGTGAGAGAGAGAGGTGTGTGAGAGAGAGGGGTTGAGAGAGAGAGAGGTGGGAGAGAGATGGGGTGAAGAGAGAAGGCATTGGGAGAGAGACGGGGTGAGGGGTGTGAGAGATGAGAGAGAGGGTGAGAGAGAAGGGAGTGAGAAAGAGAGAGAGGGGATGAGAAAGAGAAAGAGAGAGGGTGGGAGAGATGGAGGCTGTGAGAGAGCGAGGGTGTGTGAGAGTAGTGTGAGAGAGAGGGGGATGCGAAAGAGATTGGGGTGGGAGAGAGAGAGGGCTGAGAGAGAGGGAGTGGGAGAGAGAGGGGGTGAGAGAGAAATAGGGGTGGGGGAGAGAGAGAATGAGAGGATGAGAAGGTGAGAAAGAAAGAGTGTGAGGGAGGGGAGAGATGAGAGAGAGCAGGGTGAGATAGAGAGTGTGCTGAGAGAGAAAGGGGGCTGAGAGAGAGGGGAGTGAGAGAGAAGGGGCTGAGAGAGAGGGGACTGACAAAGAAACGGGGCTGAGAGAGGGGCTCAGAAATAGTGGGGGTGAGAGAGAGGGGGTGACGGAGAGAGGGGGTGAGAGAGAGAGGGGGATGTGGGGTGTGAGAGTGAGAGACGTGGGTGAGAGAGAGGAGGGTGAGAGATTGAGAGTGTGAGAGAGTGAGGTTAAGAGAGAGAGGGATTTGAGAGGTGGGTGGTGAGGGGAGTGATGAGTGAGAGAGGGCATGAAAGAGAGGGGGTGAGATAGTTAGGAAGTGAGAGAGCGAGGGAGTGAGAGAGAGGGTGAGAGAGAGGGGTGAGAGAAAGGGGTGAGAAGAGTGGGGAGAGAGACAGAATGGGCTGAGAGAGTGGGGGCCAAGAGAGAGCGGGCTGAGAGTGGAGTGAGATAGAGAGAGTTTGTGTGAGAGAGAGAGGGGGGATGAGAGAGAAGGGTGAGAGAGAGGCGTTGAAAGAGGGAGAGAGGGGCTGAGAGAGAGAGAGGGGGTGTGAGAGAGAGAGGTGTGAGAGAGAGGGGGTGAGAGAGAGGGGTTAGAGAAACGGTGGTGTGAAAGAGAGGGGGTGAGAGAGAGGGGGTGAGAGAGAGGGGTGAGAGAGAGAGGGTGGTGAGAGAGAGAGGATGAGAGAGTGACAGAGGTTGAGAGAGGGGATGGTAAGAGAGAGAAGGGGGTGAAAGAGAGAGGGAGTGAGAGATTGAGGGGATAAGCGAATGAGGGGGGTTGAGAGAGGGGTTGGTGAGTGGGGGATGAGAGAGAGAGGGAGTGAGAGAGAGGGGGGAGAGAGAGAGGAAGTGAGAGAGAGAGGGAATGAGAGAGAGGGTGAGAGAGAGGGATAAGAGAGAGAGGGGTATGAGAGAGGGGTAAGAGAGAGGGGTTGAGAGAGAGAGGGGTTGTGAGAGAGAGAGGGGATGAGAATATGAGGGAGGTTGAGAGAGGGGATGGTAAGAGAGAGAAGGAGTGAGAGAGAGGGGTTGAGAAAGAGAGGGTGAGAGAGAGGGGTTGAGAGAAAGGGTGAGAGGTGTTGAGAGAGAAAGGGGGTGTGAGAGATTGAGGGGATGAGCGAGTGAGGGGGGTTGAGAGAGGGGATGGTGAGAGGGGGGTGAGAGAGAGAGAGGGCGTGAGAGAGAGAGGGAATGAGAGTGAGAGAGGGTGAGAGAGGGGGTGAGAGAGAGAGGGGTTGAGAAAGAGAGTGTGATGAGAGAGGGAGTGGTTGTGAGAGAGGGGTTGAGAGTGCGAGGGGTGGGGCAGAGAGAGGGTGAGAGGGAGGTGTGAGAGAGAGGGGGTGAAAAGAGTGCGGGGTGGGAGAGAGAGAGGCGGGTGAGAGAGAGAGAGCGAGGTGAGAGAGGTTAGAGGGAAGTTGAAGTGAGAGACAGAGAAGGGGTGGGAGAGAGTGGGGGTGAGAGATGAGAGAGAGGGTGAGAGAGGGGAAGTGAGAAGGAGAGAGAGGGGATGAGAAAAAGACACAGAGATGGTGGGAAGAGGGCGAGGGTGAGAGAGCGAGAGTGTGTGAAAGTGTGTGTGTGTGAGAGAGAGAGGGGATGTGAAAGAGATTGGCGTGGGAGAGAGAGAGGGTGTGACAGAGAGATGGGTGTGAGAGGGAGAGGGGATAATAGAATAAGGGGCATTGAGAGCGGGGGTGGCAAGAGAGAGAGGGGAGTGAGAGAGAGAAGGAGTGAGAGAGTGGGTGAGAGAGAGAGGGTGAGAGACAGGGGGTTGTGAGAAAGGGGGGTGAGAGACTGAGTGTGTGAGAGAGTGAGGGGATGAGAGAGTGAGGGTTTTGAGAGGGGGATGAGAGAGATAGGGTGTGAGAGAAAGGGGTTGAGAGAGAGAGGGTTGGGAAAGAGGGGGAGAGAGAGAGAGAGGGTTGATAGAGAGAGGGTGCAAAGAGGGGGATGAGAGGTGAGAGAGAGGGTGAGAGAGGGAGTGAGAAAGAGAGGGGAGATGAGAAAGAGACATAGAGATGGTGGGAGAGAGAGGGTGTGACAGAGAGAGAGGGATGAGAGAGAGGGGGAGTGAGAGAGAGAGCGGGGTGCGAGAGAGAGGAAGTGAGAGAGAAGGAATGAGAGAGAGAGGGTGAGAAAGAGAGGGGTGAGAGAGGGGTGAGAGAGTAGGGTTGAGAGAGAGAGGGTGATGAGAGAGGGAGAGGGTGTGAGAGAGGGGTTGAGAGAGAGAGGGGTGGGAGAGAGAGGGGGTGAGAGAGAGGGGGTGAGAGAGAGAGGTGAAGAGAGAGAGTGGGGTGGGAGAGAGAGGTGGGTGAGAGAGAGAGCTAGGTGAGAAGGAGGTGAGAGGGAGGTGGGAGTGAGAGACAGAGAAGGTGTGGGAGAGAGTGGGGGTGAGAGATGAGAGAGAGGGTGAGATGGGGAAGTGAGAAGGAGAGCGCGGATGAGAAAGAGACACAGACATGGTGGGAGAGAGGGAGAGGGTGAGAGAGCGAGGGTGTGTGAGACTGTGAGAGAGAGGGGGGATGAGAAAGAGATTGGATTGGGAGAGAGAGAGGGTGTGACAAAGAGAGGGGATGAGAGAGTGAGGGGTGTTAAGAGAGAGGTTGGTAAGAGAGAGGGGGTGTGAGAGAGAAAGTCAGTGAGGGAGAGATAGAGTGAGAGAGAGAGGGTGAGAGAGAGGAGGGTGAGAGATTGAGGGTGTGAGAGAGTGAGGTTATGAGAGAGACGGGTTTGAGAGGTGGGTGGTGAATGAAAAAGGGAGTGAGCGAGTGAGGGAGTGAGAGAGAGAGGGTGAGAGAGAGGGGTGAGAGAGAGGGGTGAGAGAGGGTGTTTTAGAGAGGGGGGATTGAGGGAGAGGGGTGAGAGAGAGATGGGGTAAAGAGAGAAGGGGGTGGGAGAGAGAGGGTTGAGGGGTTTGAGTGATGAGAGAGGGTGAGAGAGAGGGAGTGAGAAAGAGAAATAGAGAGATGGAGGGGGTGAGAGAGCGAGGGTGTGTGAGAGTAGTGTGAGAGAGAGGGGGATGTGAAAGAGATTGGGGTGGGGGAGAGAGAGAGGGCTGAGAGAGAGAGGGGTGGGAGAGAGAGGGGGTGAGAGATAAATAGGGGTGGGGGAGGAAGAGAGAATGGGAGGATGAGAGGGTGAGAAAGAGAGAGTGTGAGGGAGGGGAGAGATGAGAGAGCAGGGTGAGATCGAGAGGGTCCTGAGAGAGAAGGGGCTGCTTGAGAGGGGGCTGAGAGAGAAACGGGGCTGAGAGAGAGAGGCTTAGAGAGAGTGGGTGTGAGAGGGGAGTTCAGGGAGAGAGGTGGTGAGAGAGAGAGGGGGATGTGAGAGAGAGGGGTGAGAGAGAGTGGGGAAAGAGACAGAAGGGGCTGAGAGAGGGGGCTGAGAGAGCGCGGGCTGAGAGAAAGGGGGTGTGAGAGAGAGAGTGTGTGAGAGAGAGGGGATGAGAGAGAGGGGTGTGAGAGAACCGTTGAAAGAGGGAGAGAGGGGCTGAGAGAGGGAGTGAGAGAGTGGTGTGAGAGAGAGAGAGGTTTTGAGAGAGAGAGGGGTGAGAGAGGGGGTGAGAGAGATAGGTGAGAGAGAGGGTGGTGTGAGAGTGAGGGGATGAGAGAGAGGGGCAGAGAGAGTGGGTGTGAGATGGAAGGGTTGAGAGAGGGGGGTGAGAGAGAGGGGTGTGAGAGAGAGAGGGTGAGAGAGAGGCGTTAAAAGAGGGTGAGAGGGGCAGAGAGTGTGGGTTGAGAGACAGAGGGTGAGAGAGAGGGGTTGAGAGAGACGGGGTGTGAAAGAGAGGGGCTGAGAGAGAGTGTGTGAGAGAGAGTGGGGGTGAGAAAGAGGGGGTGTGTTAGTGAGGGGGTGAAAGGAAGAAAAGGGATGAGATAGAGTGTGTGAGAGAGGGGTGGTGAGAGAGAGAGGGAGTGAGAGAGAAGGGGCGAGACAGAGTGTGGGGAGAGAGCGGGGAGAGAGAGTGGGGAGAGAGGAGTGAGAGAGGGGAGAGAGAGTGGTGAGAGACAGTGTGTGGTGAGGGGGGTGAGAGAGAGGGGGTGAGAGAGGGGGAAGAGAGAGGGGGAAAGAGAGAGGGGGAGAGAAACGGTGGAGAGAGAAGGGGAGAGAGGGGGTAGAGAGTGGGAGAAAGAGATTTAGAGGGGAGAAAGAGTTAGAGTAGTGATACAGAGAGGGGAAGAGAGAGGGGAGGTGAGAGAGTTGGGGTGAGAGAGAAATAGGGGTGGGGAGAGAGAGAGTCAGAGGATGAGAGGGTGAGAAAGAGAGAGAGTGTGAGGGAGGGGAGAGATGAGAGAGAGCAGGGTGAGATCGAAAGCGTACTGAGAGAGAATGGGGGCTGAGAGAGGGGAGTGAGAGAGAAAGGGGACTGAGAGAGGGGGGGCTGAGAGAGAAACGGGGCTGAGAGAGAGTGGGGGTGAGGGAGAGAGGGGGATGTGAGAGGGGGCTGAGAGAGAGACGGTGGGTGAGAGAGAGAGGGGTGAGAGAGAGGGGGGTGAGAGAGAGATTGGGGTGAGAGACAGAAGGGGCTGAGAGAGAGGGGGCTGAGAGAGAAACAGGGCTGAGAGAGAGGGTTTCAGAGAGAGTGGGGTGTGAGAGAGAGAGGGGGTGAGGGAGAGGCAGAGAGAAAGAGAGAGAGGGGGTGAGGGAGAGGCAGAGAGAAAGAGAGAGAGGGGATGAGAAAGAGAAATAGAGAGGGTGGGAGAGATGGAGGGGGTGAGAGAGCGAGGGTGTGTCAGAGTAGTGTGAGAGGGAGGGGAATGTGAAAGAGATTGGGGTGGGAGAGAGAGAGAGGGCTGAGAGAGAGGTGGGAGAGAGAGGGGGTGAGAGAGAGGCGTGAAAACAGAGGGGCTGATAGTGTGGGGGAAGAGAGAAAGGGTGAGAGAGAGGGGTTGAGAGAAAGGGACGGTGTGAGAGAGAGGGGCTGAGAGAGAGTGTGTGAGAGAGAGTGGGGGTGAGAGAGAGGGGTTGTGTGAGTGAGGGGGTGAAAGGGAGAGAAGGGATGAGACAGAGTGTGTGAGAGAGGGGTGGTGAGAGAGAGAGGGAGTGAGAGAGAAGGGGCGAGACAGAGTGTGGGGAGAGAGCGGGGGGAGAGAGGAGTGAAAGAGGGGAGAGAGAGTGGTGAGAGACAGTATGTGGTGAGAGAGGGTGAGAGAAAGGGGGTGAGAGAGGGGGGAAGAGAGAGGGGGAAAGAGAGATGGGGTGAGAGACGGTGGAGAGAGTGGGGAGAGAAACGGTGGAGAGAGAAGGGGAGAGGGGGTAGAGAGTGGGGGAAATAGATTTAGAGGGGAGAAAGAGTTAGAGTAGTGAGACAGAGAGGGGTAAGAGAGAGGGGAGGTGAGAGAGTTGGGGTGAGAGAGAAATAGGGGTGGGGAGAGAGAGAGTCAGAGGAGGAGAGGGTGAGAAAGAGAGAGAGTGTGAGGGAGGGGAGAGATGAGAGAGAGCAGGGTGAGATCGAAAGGGTACTGAGAGAGAATGAGGGCTGAGAGAAAGGGGAGTGAGAGAGAAAGGGGACTGAGCGAGAGGGGGTTGAGAGAGAAACAGGGCTAAGAGAGAGGGGTTCAGAGAGTGTGGAGTGTGAGAGAGAGGGTGTGAGGGAGAGAGAGGGATGTGAGAGGGGGGTGAGAGAGACGGTGGGTGAGAGAGAGAGGGGTGAGAGAGAGGGGGTGAGAGAGAGATTAGGGAGAGAGACAGAAGGTGCTGAGAGAGAGGGGGCTGAGAGAGCGCGGGATGAGAGAGAGGGTGAGAGAGAGGGCGTGAGAGAGATTGGAGAAAGAGAGGGGGAAGTCAGAGGGGGAAGAGAAAGGGGAGAGAGGGGATAGAGAGTGGGGGAAAGAGGTTGATATGGGAGACAGAGTTAGAGTAGAGAGACAGAGAAGGTGTAAGAGAGAGGGGAGGTGAGAGAGTGGGGAGGTGAGAGAGGGGGGCGTGAGAGAGGGTGGTGTGAGAGGGAGTGAGAGAGTGGGATGTGGGGGGGGGGAGAGAGAGAGGGCTGAGAGAGGGGGGCTGAGAGAGAAAGGGGGCTCAGAGAGAGAGGGTCTGAGGGGGTGAGAGAGAGAGAGAGGTGGTGCGCGAGAGAGAGGGAGTGAGACGGAGAGTGATCAGAGAGGGGGAGAGAGGGGTGATAGAGGGGTGAGAGAGAGAGAGGAGAGAGAGAGAGTGGTGAGAGACAGGGGGTGTGAGAGATGGGGGTGAGAGAGATGGGGCTGAGAGAGGGGTGTGGGAGATTGGGTTGAGAGAGGGAGGGGTGAGGTTTGGTGAGTGAGGGGCGTGAAGGGGTTGAGAGGGGTTAAGAGCAGGGGGTTTGGGGATGAGACAGCCGTGTGAGGGGGATGAGAGAAAATGAGAGAGTGAGGAGAGGGAGGGGATGAGAGATAGAGTGGGGTGAGAGAGAGGGGCTGAGAGAGCGCGGGGGTGAGACAGAGGAGGGTGTGAGAGAGGTGGGTGAGAGAGAGTGTATGAGAGAGGGGGGAGAGAGAGAGAGGTGGGTATGAGGGAGAGAGTGATGGGGCGAGCGAGAGTGAGGGAGAGAGGGTGTGTGAGAGAGGGGAGAGATGAGAGAGAGTGGGGTGGGGGTGGGTGAGAGAGAAAGGGGCTGAGAGAGAGGGGGGTGAGAGAGAGGGGGTGAGAGAGAGGGGATGAGAGAGGGAAGAGATGAGAAAGAGCGGGGTGAGAGAGAGAGGTGAGAGAGGGGATGTGGGAGTGAGAAGGAGCGGGTATGAGACAGAGGGGATGAGAGAGAGACAGTGAGAGGGTATAATCGAGAGGGTGCTGAGAGAGAAAGGGGGCTGAGAGAGAGGGAAGTGACAGAGAAAAGGGGCTGAGAGAGGGGCTGAGAGAGAAAGGGGGCTGAGAGAGAGGGGCTGAGAAAGAAGGAGGGCTGAGAGAGAGGGGCTGAGAGAGGGGGGGTGAGAGAGAGAGGGGTGTGAGAGAGGGGGGTGAGAGAGAGACTGGTGTGAGAGAGAGAGCTGGTATGTGTGTGTGAGAGAGAGAGGGGATATAGAGAGAAAGGGTTGAGAAAATGGGGGTGAGAGTGAGAGGGGGTGAGGGTGAAGGGGTTGAGGAAGAAAAAGTGAGGGGATGCGAGAGAGTGTGAGAGAGGGTGTGAGAGAGAAGGGAGAGATGAAAGAGAGAGCAGGTGAGAGAGAAAGGGAGTGAGAGAGAGGGAGGGTGAGAGAGAGGGGGAGAGATGAGAGAGAGGGATGAGAGAGAAGGGGCTGAGAGAGGGGTTAAGAGAGAGGGTCTGAGAGAGAGAGAGGGTGACAGAGAGGGTGTGTGTGAGAGAGAGAGGGGTGAAAGGGAGGTGAGAGAGGGGGAGAGAGGGGGAGAGAGTTTGGGGAGTAGGGACAGGGCAGAGAGGTGTCAGAGCGAGGGCGTGAGAGCGTTAGAGGTCAGAGAGAGAGAAGTTGAGAGAGTTAGAGGGATGAGGGAGAGTTAGAGGGTTGAGAGAGAGGGAGGGGTGAGAGAGGGGAGGTGAGAGAGAGTGAAGTTGAGAGAGGGTGGAGGTGAGAGAGGGATGAGGTGAGAGAGGGAGGTGGTGAGAGACAAGGGGTGAGAGAGAGAGAGGGGTGAGAGAGAGAGAGATGGGGGGGTAGAGAGGGGGAAGAGAGGGGGAGAGAGAGTTGGGGAGACAGGGTGAGAGAGTTAGAGTGGTAAGAGAGGGAGGGGGAATGAGAGAGAGGGGTGAGAGACAGAAGAATGAGAGAGAGGGGTTGAGAGAGGGGGAGAGAGAGGGTTGTGCGGGAGAGGGGGCTGAGAGAGAGGGGGGTGTGAGAGAGAGAGAGGGTGAGAGGAAGGGGCGAGAGAGAGGGTGAGAGAGAGGGGTTGAGAGATAGAGGGGTGGTGAGACAGAGGGGTGAGAGAGAGAGAGAGAAGGTGAGTCAGAGAGTGGGTAGAGAGCATGGGGAGAGGGGTGACAGAGGATGGACAGAGAGTGGTGAGAGACAGAGTGGGGTGAGAGAGAGGGGGTGAGAGAGAAAGGGGGCTGTGAGAGAGGCTGAAAGAGAGAGAGAGGGGTGTGAGAGAGGGGGGTGAGAGAGAAAGGGGGCTAAGAGAAAGGGGTTGAGATAGCAGCAGAGAGAGGGAGAGAGAGGGGTGGCAGAGAAGGGGTATGAGAGAGAGAGGGTGAGAGAGAGGAGTTGAAAGAGAGGGAATGAGAGCGAGAGGGGTGAGAGAGAGAGGGAGTGAGAGAGGGGGTTGAGAATGGGAGAGGTATGGGGGAGTGGGGAGAGGGCAGAGAGGTGTCAGAGAGAGAGGGGTGAGAGAAGTAGAGGAATGAGAGAGTTAGAGGGGTGAAAGAGAGAGGGGATGTGAGAGAGCAGGGGTGAGAGAGGGAGGTGGTGAGAGAGGGGTGAGAGAGAGGGGTGGGAGAGAGAGTGGGGTGAGAGAGGGGGGCTGAGAGAGAGGATTGAGAGAGAAGGGGGTGAGAGAGAGAGTGAGAGAGAGGGGAGAGATGAGAGAGCGGGGTGGGGGGGGGGTGTGAGAGAGAAAGGTTACTGAGAGAAAGTAGGCTGAGAGAGAGATAGTGAGAGAGTGAGAGAGACAGAGTGTGTGAGAGAGTGGAGAGGGACGGCGAGGGAAGTGAGAGAAAGGGAGGTGAGATACAGGGGGTGAGAGAGAGGGGTGTGAGATAGAGAGAGAGTGAGGGTGCGCGTGTGTGAGAGAGAGAATGTGAGAGTGATGGCGGGTGAGAGAGAGGGGAGAGATGAGAGACAGAAAGTGGGGTGAGACAGAGGGGCTGAGAGAGAAAGGGGACTGAGAGACAGATGGGTTGAGAGATGGGGCCTGAGAGAGAGGGTGACAGAGAGAGGTTGTGAGAGACAGATGGGTGAGAGAGAGGGGGATTGAGAGACAGAGGGGTGAGAGAGAGGGGTGAGAGAGAGGGGCTGAGAGAGAGGGGCTGACAGAGAGAGGGTGACAGAGAGAGGTTGTGAGAGACAGATGGGTGAGAGAGAGGGGGATTGAGAAACAGAGGGGTGAGAGCGAGGGGGTGAGAGAGAGAGGGTGAGAGAGATGGGAGGTAAGAGATGAGGGCTGAGGGAGGGAGGAGGTGGGAGAGGGAGAGGCTGATAGAGGCAGGGGGTGGGAGACAGAGGGCTAAGAGATAGGGTTTGTGAGAGAGAGGGTGAGAGAGAAAGATGGCTGAGAGCGAGGGTAGAGAGAGAGAGGCTGAAAGAGAGAGAGGGGTGAAAGAGATGGCGTGAGAAAGAGAAAGCAGACTGAGAGAGAGAGGTTGAGAGAGAGGTTCTGAGAGAGAGAGGATGAAAGAGCGGGCGTGTGAGAGAGAGGGGTGAGAGAGAGGAGGTGAAAGAGAGGGGATGAGAGAAACGGGGGTGAGAGAGACAGGTGTGAGATAGAGAAAGAGTGTGAGGGTGTGCGTGTGAGAGAGAGTGAGAGAGAGTGAAGGCGGGTGAGAGAGAGGGGAGAGATGAGAGACAGAGAGTGGGGTGAGAGAGAAGGGGTGAGAGAGAGAGGGGCTGAGAGAGAGAGGGGTGACAGAGAGAGGGTGTGAGAAACAGAGGGGTGAGAGCGAGGGGGTGAGAGAGAGAGGGGGGTGAGAGATGAGGGCTGAGAGAGGGAGGAGGTGGGAGAGGGAGAGGCTGATAGAAGCAGGGGGTGAGAGACAGAGTGGTGAGAGATAGGGTTTGTGAGAGAGAGAGGGTGAGAGAGAAAGATGGCTGAGAGCGAGGGTGGAGAGAGAGAGGCTGAAAGAGAGAGAGGGGTGAAAGAGAGGGGGTGTGTGAGAGAGAAAGCAGGCTGAGAGAGAGAGGTTGAGAGAGAGGTTCTGAGAGAGAGAGGGTGCAAGAGCGGGCGTGTGAGAGAGAGGGTGAGACAGGAGGATGAGAGAAGGGGGTTGAGGGAGAGTGGGGGTAAATGAGGGTATTGAGATGGGGAGAGAGGGGGAGAGAGGGGGAGTGGGGAGAGGGTGGAGAGGTGTCAGAGAGAGGGGGTGAGAGAGTTAGAGGTCAGAGAGAGAGGGGTGATAGTGTTAGAGGGATGGGGTAGAGTGAGAGGGGTGAGAGAGAGATGGGTGAGAGAGAGGAGCTGTGAGGGGAGGGGTGAGAGAGGGAGGAGGTTAGAGAGGGAGGTGGTGAGAGAAGGATGTGGTGAGAGATAGAGGGGTAAGAGAGTGAGTTGTGAGAGAGAGGGGTGAGGGGTAGAGAGAGTGGGGGAGAGTGGGAGGGAGAGAGCGGGTGAGAAGTGGGGAGAGAGGGTGAGAGAGTTAGAGTGGTTAGAGAGGGATATGGATGTGTGGGGGGTTGAGAGAGAGGTGTGTGTGAGAGCAATAGAGAGGGGTGAGGGAGAGCGCGTAGTGACGGAGGGAGTGAGAGAGAGAGGTGCGAGAGAGGGGTGTGAGGGGGGAAGGAGAGTGGGGGTGAGAGATAGGTGCGGTGAGAGAGAGAAGTGGTGAGAGAAAGCTGGTGAGAGAGAGGGGTGTGAGAGGGAGGGGTGTGAGAGAGAGGGGAGTGAGAGAGAGAGTGGTGTGTGAGAAAGAGAGGTGTGTGTGAGAGGGGTGAGAAAGACAGGGGGTTTAGAGAGAGAGGACTGAGAGAGAGGGGGTTGAGGGAGTGGGGGTTGAGAGAGAGGGGGGTTTAAGAGAGAGAGGGTGTGAGAGGGGAGAGAGAGAGAAGGGTGAAAGGGCGGGGGGTGAGAGAGAGAGTGACGGGGTGAGAGAGGAAGAGTGTGAGAGAGAGATGGTGAAAGAGAGAGGATGAGAGAGAGAAGGGGTGAGAGAGAGAGAAGGGGTGAGAGAGAGGGTGTGAGAGAGAGAGGGGTGAGAGAAGAGGAGAGGTGGGGGAGTGGGGAGAGGGCAGAGAGGTGTCAGAGAGGGGTGAGAGAGGTAGAGGGATGAGAGAGTTAGAGGGGTGAGAGAGGGGAGGTGAGAGAGGAGTGGTGAGTGAGGGAGGAGATGAGAGAGGGAGGGGGTGAGAGAGGAGGTGGTGAGAGACAGAGGGGTGAGAGAGAGAGGGTTGAGAGAGAGAGGGGTGAGTGAGAGGGGGAGAGAAAGGGGACTGAGAGAGAGAGAGAGGATTGAGAGAGAGGGGGTTGAGAGAGAGAGAGTAAGGGTGTTTGTGAAAGGGAGAGAATGCGAGAGAGAGAGGGTGGGTGAGATAGAGAGGGGAGAGATGAGAGACAGAGAGCGTGGTGAGAGAGATGGGTGTGAAAGAGAGAGACACTGAGAGGGTGAGAGAGAGAGAGGGGGTGAGAGAATGGCGGCTAAGAGACAGAGGGGTTGAGAGAGGGGGGCTGAGAGAGAGAGAAGGGTGACAGAGAGGGGGTGTGAGAGAAAGAGGGGTGAGAGAGAGGAGGGTGGAAGAGAGGGGATGAGAGAGAGGGGAGGTGAGAGATGGACGGGGTGAGAGAAGGAGGAGGTGAGAGAGGGAGCGGGTGAGAGAGGAAGGGGTGAGAGACTGAGGCGTGAGAGAGGGTGACAGAGAGGGGTGAGGGAAAGAGGGTTGAGAGAAAGGGGGTGAGAGAGAGGGTGGTGAGAGAGTGAGGGTGGTGTGAGAGCGAGAGAGAGTGAGGGGTGAGAGAGAGAGTGTCAGAGAGAGAGGTTGAGACCGAGAGGGGAGAGATGAGAGAGAGAGCGGGGTGAGAGAGAGAGGGGTGTGCGAGAGAAAGGGGACTGAGACAGAGGGGTGTGAGAGAGAGACAGTGAGAGGGTGAGAAAGAGCGTGTGAGACACAGGCGAAATAGAGAGAGAGGGGTGAGAGAAAGGGGGTGAGAGAGGGTGTGAGAGAGAGGAAGTGAGACAGGAGGGGTGACAGAGGGAGGAAGTGAGAGAGGGAGAGGCTGAGAGAGGGATGGGGTGAGAGACAGCGTGGTGAGAGACAGGGTTTGAGAGAGAGAGGGAGGGTGAGAAAGAGAGGGGTTGAGAGAGAAAGGGGGCTGAGAAAGAGGGGTTGTGAGAGGCGCTGAGAGAGACATGGGTGAATGAGGTGGGGTGAGAGAGAGGGAGTGAGAGAGAGGGGGGAAAGAGGGGATGAGAGAGAGGGTTGACAGAGAGGTGGTGAGAGAGGAGGGTAAGAAAGGGGGGTGAGGGAGAGCGGGGAAAGAGAGGGGGATGAGAGGGGGGAGTTGGGCGACGGAAGAGAGGAATCAGAGAGGGGGAGTAAGAGAGTTAGAGGTCAGTGTGAGAGAGAGGGGTGAGAGAGTGAGAGGGATGATGGAGAGTGAGAGGGATGAGAGAGAGGGGACGTGAGAGCGAGAGGGGAGGTGAGAGAGGGAGGATGTGAGAGAGGGAGGTGTTGAGAGAAGGAGGTTGTGCGAAACAGACGGGTGAGAGAGAGAGGCTGAGAGAGAGGGGAGAGGGGGAGAGAGTGGGGGGAAAGAGGGGGCGAGAGAGATGTGGGGACATAGGGTGAGAGAGTTAGAGTGTTGAGCGAGGGAGAGGGGTATGAGAGAGAAGTGGTAGGAGAGTGGGGGTGAGAGAGGGGTGAGGGGGTGAGAGAGTGGGGTCATTTGGGCGTGTGAGAGAGGGATGTGGGGGGAGAGGGGGTCTGAGAGAAGGGGTGCGAGGGGTGATGTGAGAGATGGGGGGCGGGAGAGAGGGGCTTGTGGGGTGAGAGAGAGGTGTGAGAGAAAGGGAGTGAGAGAGAAGGGTGAAAAATGTGGGAGAGAGAGAGGTGAGAGGAAGAGGGGATGAGAGATAGAGCGGGGTGAGAGAGAGGGGTTGAGAGAGGGGTTGAGAGAGGGGGGTTAGAGAGAGAAAGGGGGTTAGAGAGAGAGGGGGGAGAGAGAGAGATAATGAGAGATAGAGCAAGGTGAGAGAGAGGTGGTGAGAGAGAAAGGGGAGGAAGAGAGAGAGGGTGATAGGGTGATAGAGAGAGAAGGTAAGAGAGAGGGGGGAGATGAGAGAGAGAGAGCAGGGTGAGATCGAGAGTGGGCTGAGAGAGAAAGGGTGCTGAGAGAAAAGAGGGTGGGAGAGAGAAAGGGGTGAGAGAGAGCGGTGTGAGAGAGGGTGGGTGGGGGGTGAAATAGAGGGGGCTGAGAGAGAAAGGGGGCTGAGAGACAGGGTGAGAGAGATAGGAGGGAGAGAGTGTGGAATGAGAGAGAGGAGGTGAGTGAGTACGGGGGGTGAGAGAGAGGGGGTCTGAGAGAGACTGTTTGAGAGAGAGTGGGGTGAGAGAGAGAGGCGGTGAGAGAGCGCAGGGATGACAGAGAGAGGGGCTGAGAGAGAGGGGAGGAGAGCGAGAGAGAGTGAGAGAGAGAGGGGGTGAGAGACAGAGAGGGGTGACATTGAGAGAGGGAGTGGGAGAGAGGGATGGTGAGAGAGAGAGGGGGTGAGACAGAGAGGGGATAGAGGGGGGTGAGAGGGGTGAGAGAGAGGGTGAGCGAGAGAGAGGGGGTGAAACAGAGAGGGGGTAGAGAGGGGGGAGAGACAGGAAGAGGGCGGGAGAGAGGGGGAGAGTGGTGAGGGGTGAGAGAGGGGTGTGAGAGAGAGGGTAGAGAGAGGGGGTGAGAGAGAGGTGTGAGAGTGAGGGGGTGTGCGAGAGAGGTTTCAAAGAGAGAGAGGAATGAGAGAAAGAGGGGCTGAGAGAAAGAGCGGGATGGAGAGAGAGGGGGTGAGAGAGGCTCTGAGAGAGAAGGGGTGAGAGAGAGAGGGTGAGAGAGAGAGCTTCGAGAGAGTGGTGACAGTGATAGAGAGGGTGAGAGTGATAAGGGTGTGAGAGAGAGGGGAGAGATGACAGAGAGTGGGGAAGGGGTCGTGAGAGAGAAAGGGGGCTGAGAGAGAGGGGTGACAAGAAGGGTCTGTGTGTGTAAGAGAGGGTGAGTGGGAGAGGGGGTGTGAGAGAGAGATGTAAGAGAGAGAGAGGGTGATCGAGAGAGGGTGAGAGAGAGAGAGGGGTGAGAGAGAGCAGGTGAGAGAGATGGGGTAAGAGAGAGGGTGAGAGAGAGGTGTGCGAGAGAGAGAGGGGAAGGAGAAAGAGGGGGTGAGACAGAGAGCGTTGAGAGAGAGAGGAACAGTGAGAGAGATCAGGGTGGGACAGACTGGGGTGAAAGAGAGGGGCTGAGAACGAGAGGGTTAGAGAGTAGTGGTGAGAGACAGGTGGTGAGATAGAGAGGTTGAGAGAGAGGTGTGAGAGAGAGGGGTGAGGGAGAGCGCGGGTGAGAAAGATAAAGGGGGTGAGAGAGACAGGCTGAGAGAGAGAGAGAGAGTGAGGGAGGGGGTGAGAGAGAGGGGGTGAGAGAGAGGGGTGAGAGAGAGAATTGAGGGGTGAGAGTGAGAGGGTTGAGGGAGAGGGGGGTGTGAGAGTGAGCGGGTTGGAAGAGAGAGCGGGTGAGAAAGAGACAGTGGTGAGACAGAGACTGGCTGAGAGAGGGGGTGAGAGAGAGAGGGTGTGAGAGAGGGTGAGGCAAGAGAGAGAGAGATAGAGGTGAGAGGGAGGGTGAGAGAAAGAGAGGTGATATGAGAGAGAGGGTTGAAAGAGAGAGTGGGTGTGAGAAAGAGGAGGTGGGGGGGTATGAGACTGTGGGGGTGAGAGAGGGGTGAGAGAGAGAGGGTGAGAGAGAGGGGGTGAAAGAGAAAGGGGTTGTGGGAGAGAGAGAGCGTGAGAAGGTGAGGTGTTGAGAGAGAGAGGGCATGAGATTGGGGAGAGACGAGAGAGCAGGGTGAGATCGAGAGGGGGCTGAGAGAGAGAAAGCGGGCTGAGGGAGAGGGGGTGTGAGAGAAAGGGGGTTGAGAGAGATAGAGGTTGAGAGAGACAGGGATGTGAGAGAGGGGCGTGAGAGAGAGAGAGACGGGGCTGAGAGAGAAAGAGAGAGGGGTGAGAGAGAGGGGATTGAGAGAGAGAGGGCTGAGAGAGTGAGGGGGGTGAGTGAGAGAGGGGTGACAGATATACGGGGAAGAGAGAGGGGGAAAGAGAGAGGTGAGAGGGGGAGACTGAGGGGTAGAGAGAGGATGGGAAAGGGGAGAGAGGGGGAGAGAGAAGGGGGTGAGATAGCAGGGGTAAGAGAGGGTGTTGAGAGAGGGCGGAGAGAGAGGGGGAGTGTGATCTAGAGGTCAGAGAGAGAAGGGGAATGAGAGAGGGGAGGGGAGAGAGGAGGACTGAGAGAGGGAGGTGGTGAGAGTGGGATGTGGTGAGAGAGGGATGTGATGAGAGAGGGAGGTGGTGAGAACAGAGGGGTGAGAGCGAGGGGGTGATGGGGTAGAGTGGTGAGAGAGGTGGGAAGAGGGAGGGTGAGAAAGAGATGAATGAGAGAAATGGAGAGAGGGGTGGGGGTTGAGAGAGAGTGGGGTGAGAGAGAGTGGGGGTGAGAGAGGGATGGAGAGTGTGGGGTTGAGAGAGAGAGAGATGAGAGAGAGCAGGGTGAGAGCAGGGGATGAGAGAGAGAGCGAGGGGAGAAGGTTAGAGCGAGAGAAGGAAGAGAACGGGATGAGAGAGAGCGGGGTGACAGAGAGAGGGGATTAGAGAACGGGGCGAGAGAGAGAGAGGGTGAGAGAGAGGGAGGGGAGAGAAAGCGGGATGACAGAGAAAGCGGGATGAGAGAGAGCGGGGTGAGAGGGAGATGAGGGTGAGAGAGCAAGGGGGCTGAGAGAGAGGGGGTGAGAGAGAGAGGGGTGAGAGAGAGAGGGGTGAGAGAGAGGCGGTGAGAGAGAGAAGGGTGAGAGAGAGGTGGTGAGAGAGATGGGTGAGAGAGAGGCGGTGAGAGAGAGAGGGGATGAGAGACAGGGGTGGTGAGAGAGGGTGAGAGAGAGGGGGAGAAAGGGGGGAGAGAGGTGACAGATGGGGGAGAGAGGGGTGAGAGAGAAGAGCAGTGAGAGAGAGACGGGTGAGAGAGAAGGGTGAGAGAGAGAGAGAGGAATGAGAGAGAGGGTGGAGAGAGGTGGAGAGTGGAGGGTAGAGAGAGGGAGGAGAGAGTGGGGAAAGATAGAGGGAGAGGGTGAGAGAGATGGAGAGAAGGGTGCGGAGAGTGAGAGAGGGTGGAGTGAGAGAGAGTGGTGAGAGAGAGTGGGGGTGGGAGAGAGAGAGGGGTGAGAGAGAGGGTGGTAAGAGAGAGAGGGGTGCTGAGAGAGAGTGGGTGTGAGAGCGCGTGTGAGACAGAGAGGGGAGTGAGTGAGGGGAATGAGAAAGGGTGTGAGAGATGGGGCAAGAGTGAGAGGGGGAGAGAGACGGGAGAGAGAGGGGATGACAGGTAGAGTGGGATGAGAGAGAGATGGGGTGAGAGAAAGCGGCTGAGAGATAAAGGGGTAAGAGAGAGAGGGTAGGAGAGAGAGGTGTGTGAGAGAGAGAGGGGTGTGAGAGAGCGAGAGAGGGGTGAGAGAGAGGGGGTCTGAGAGAAGGGATGAGAGTGATTGGGTGGGAGAGAGGTGTCAGAGAGTGTGTGGGTGAGAGAGAATGGGGCGCAGAGAGATGGGTAATAGAGAGGGGGGTGAGAGAGAGTGGGGTGTGTGTGAGAGACATGGTGTGAGATAGAGAGGGGGTGAGAGAGAGAGAGCCTGAGAGAGGGGATGAGAGAATGGGTGAGAGAGAGAGGTGTCAGCGAGAGAGGGGGGAGAGAGAGAGGGGCTGAGAGAAAGAGAGGGCCTGAGAGAGAGGGGTGAGAGAGAGAGGGATGAGAGAGAGAGGGGGTGAGAGAGAGAGAGCCTGAGAGAGGGGATGAGAGAATGGGTGAGAGAGAGAGGTGTCAGCAAGAGAGGGGGGGCGAGAGAGAGGGGCTGAGAGAAAGAGAGGGCCTGAGAGAGAGGGGTGAGAGAGAGAGGGATGAGAGAGAGAGGGGGTGAGAGAGATGGAGAGAGGGGTGCGGGGGGTGAGAGAGAGGGTTTGGTAAAATTAGAGAGGGGGCGAGAGAGAGAGAGGGGGTGAGACAGACGTGGTGAGAGAGTGGGGTGTGTGAGAGGTGGATGAGAGGGGGGTTTGAGAGAGAGGGGGGTCAGAGTGGGGTTGAGAGTGAGAGGGGTGAGAGAGTTGGGTGTGAGAGAGGGGGTGAGAGCGAGGGTGTGTTAGAGAGAGGGGTGAGAGAGGGGGTGTTGGGGTGGTGAGAGATGGGGGCTGAGAGAGAGAGAGGCTGAGAGAGAGAGGGTGAGAGAGGGGTGAGAGAGAAAGAGGGATGAGAGAGTGGGGAGAGAGTGGGAGAGAGGGGAAGAGAGGGGGAGAGAGGGAGGAGAGAGGAGGAGAGGGGGAGATAGCGAGAGAGGGTGAGAGCGATGGAGAGAGAGGGGTGCGGGGGGTGCGTGAGTGGGGAGTGAGAGAGAGGGGTTGTGAGAGAGAAAGGGGGTGAGACAGAGAGAGGTGGTGAGAGAGCGAGGAGTGAGAGAGAGGGGTGTGTGAGAAAGAGGGAAGTGAGAGAGAGGGAGTGAGAGAGGGACGTGAGTGAGAGAGAGGGGTGAGGCAGAGAGACGCGTGAGAGAGACGGAGGGAGGGAGAGACAGGCTGAGAGAGAGGGTGAGAGAGCGCGTGAGAGAGAAGGGATGAGACAGAGGGGGTGAGAGAGGGGTAAGAGAGAGAGGGGGGTGAGAGAGAAAATGGGATGAGAGAGAGTGGGGGAGAGTGGGGGAAAGTGGGGAGAGAGGGAGAGATAGAGAGAGGGGTGAGAGAGATGGGGAGAGGGGTGCGGGAGAGTGAGAGAGGGGGAGTTGAGAGAGTGGGGTGTGAGAGAGGGTGAGAGGGAGGGGAGGTGAGGGGGGAGAGAGGGGGGTGTATGAGAGAGGGGTGCATGAGAGAGGGGAGTGTGAGAGAGAGGTGTGAGACAGAGTTGGTGAGAGAGGGTGTGGTGAGGGGGGGTGAGAGAGGGTGGTGAGAATCAGAGAGTGTTTAGAGAGAAGGCATTGAGTGAGGGCGGTGAGGGTGAGGGGGGAGAGAGAGGGGGTTGTGAAAGAGTTGGGGTGAGAGAGAGGGTGTGGGGGTTATGAGACAGGGGGCTGATAGAGAGACAGGCTGAAAGAGAGCAAGAGGGTGAGAGGGGGGTGAGAGAGAAGGGATGAGACAGAGGGGGTGAGAGAGAGGGGTAAGAGAGAAAGGGGGTGAGAGAGAAATGGGATGAGAGAGAGTGAGGGAGAGAGGGGGAATGTCGGGGAGAGAGGGGGAGATAGAGAGAGGGGGAGAAAGATGGGGAGAGGGGTGCGGGAGAGTGAGAGAGGAGGAGTTGAGAGAGTGGGGTGTGAGATAGAGGGGGAGAGTGAGAGAGCGGTTGTGAGAGAGAGGGTGAGAGGGAGGGGGATGTGAGGGGGAGAGGCAGGTGTATGAGAGAGGGGTGTGTGAGAGAGAGGTGTGAGACAGAGCGGGTGAGAGAGGTTGTGGTGAGGGGTGTGTGAGAGTGGGTGGTGAGAGTCAGAGAGTGTTTAGAGAGAAGGCATTGAGTGAGAGCGGTGAGAGTGAGGGGGTTGAGAGAGAGGGTTGTGAGAGAGTTGTGCTGAGAGAGGGTGTGGGGGTTATGAGACAGGGGGCTGAGAGAGAGACAGGCTGAAAGAGGCGAGATGGTGAGAGAGGGGGTGAGAGAGGGGGGATGAGGCAGAGGGGGTGAGAGAGGGGTAAGAGAGAGATGGGTGAGAGAGATAGATGAGAGAGCGTGGGGGAGAGGGGTGAGAGAGAGAAGGGATAAGAGACAGAACGGAGTGAAAGAGAGAGGGGGTCAGAGAGGGAGTGGGAGAGAGAGGGGGTGGGAGAGACAGAGTGAGAAGGTGAGAGGGTGAGAAAGAGAGGGTGTGAGAGAAGAGAGTGATGAGACAGAGCAGGATGAGGTCGAGAGGGGGCTGAGAGAGAAAGGGGGCTGAGAGAGAAGTGTTGAGAGAGAAAGGGGGCTTAGAGAGAGAGGGGCTGAGAGAGAGGGGGTGAGAGAGAGGGGTGAGAGAGTGAGGGGGTGTGTGAGAGACGGGGCTGAGAAAGACGGGGATGAGAGAGATGGGGCTGAGAGGGAGAGAGAGACGGGGTCAGAGAGAGAGAGGGTGAGAGAGAAGGGGAAAGAGAGAGGGGGAGAGGGGGAGAGTTGGGGGACATAGAGAATGGGGAGGGGTAGAGAGGGGGAGAGAGAGAGAGTTAGAGGGGTGAGAATGTTAGAGGGGTGAGAGTGTTAGAGGGGTGAGAGAGGGGGGTGAGACAGGGGGTATGTGAGAGAGTGGGGAAGTGAGGGGGGCATGAGGGAGGGTGGTGTGAGAGGGTGTGAGGGAGTGGGATGTGTGTGGGAGAGAGAGGGTGGGTGAGAGAGGTGGGGCAAGAGAGAGGGGCTGAGAGAGAGGGGGACAGAGAGAGAAAGGGGGCTGTGAGAGAGAGGGTGAGTGAGAGGGGAGAGAGAGCGGGATGAGAGAGAAAGGGGTGTGAGACAGAGGGTTGGAGAGAGAGGGGGTGAGAGGGGTGAGAGAGAGTGGATGAGACAGAGGGGTGTAGAGGGGGAGATACAAGGTGGAGAGAGGGATGAGAAAGAGTGAGAGAGGGAGAGGGGAGAGGGGGAGAGAAGGGGAGAGAAGGGGAGGTGGGGAGAGAGGGGGAGAGAGGGAGGAGGGGGACTGAGAGTGTGGTAAGAGAGACAGAGAGAGGGGAGGGGAGTGAGAGAGAGGGGGCTCAGAGAGGGATAGAGAGTGCGGTGTTGAGAGAGAAAGGGGGGATGAGGGACAGCAGGGCGAGAGAGAGGGTGAGAAAGGGGGAGTGAGGTAGAGAGAGGGTGAGAGAGAGCGAGGGTGAGAGAGAGAGTGGGGGTGAGAGAGCGGGGTGACAAGAAGGGTGTGTGTGTGAGTGAGAGGGTGAGTGAGAGAGGGGGTGTGAGAGTGAGATGTAAGAGAGAGAGAGGGTGATCGAGAGAGGGGGTGAGAGAGAGAGAGGGGTGAGAGAGAGGAGGTGAGAGAGACGGGGTAAGAGAGAGGGTGAGAGAGGGCAACAGAGAGGGCTAAGAGAAAGATGGGGTGAGACAGAGAGGGTTGAGAGAGAGAGGAACAGTGTGAGAGATCAGGGTGGGACAGACTGGGGAGAGAGAGGGGCTGAGAAAGAGAGGGTTAGAGAGAAGTGGTGAGAGAGAGAGGTTGAGAGAGAGGTGTGAGAGAGAGGGGTGAGGGAGAGCGCGGGTGAGAAAGATAAAGGGGGTGAGAGAGACAGGCTGAGGGAGAGAGAGGGTAAGAGAGGGGGTGAGAGAGAGAGGAGGTGAGAGAGAAGGATGAGAGAGAGAATTGAGGGGTGAGGGAGAGATGGTTGAGGGAGAGGGTGTGTGTGAGAGTGAGCGGGTTGGAAGACAGAGCGGGTGAGAAAGAAACAGTGGTGAGAGAGAGACTGGCTGAGAGAGAGAGAGGGTGAGAGAGAGGGGGTGAGAGAGAGAGGGTGTGAGAGAGGGTGAGGCAAGAGAGAGGGATCGAGGTGAGAGGGTGGGTGAGAGAGAGAGGTGATATGAGAGAGAGGGGTGAGAGAGAGAGTGGGTGTGAGAGAGAGGAGGTGTGAGAGAGAGGGGGTGAGTGAGACGGTGTGAGAGAGAGGGGTGAGAGAGGGGGGTATGAGACTGTGTGGGTGAGAGAGTGGTGAGAGAGAGAGGGTAAGAGAGAGGGGATGAAAGAGAGAGGAGATGGAGCAGGGTAAGAGAGAGGGGTGGTGAGAGACAGAGGAGTGAGAGAGGGAGGGGTGAGAGAGAGAAAGGTTTGGGGAGGGGGAGAAAGGGTGAGAGAGTTAGAGTGGAGAGAGAGGAATAGGAGAATGAGAGAGAGGGATGAGAGAGTGTGTGAGTGAGAGATAGAGAGGGGTGACAGAGAGGGGGAGAGGGTTTGTGAGAGAGGGGGTGGTAGAGGAGAGTGAGAGAGTGGGGGTGAGCGAGGGAAGGGTGAGAGAGGTGAGAGAGGTGAGAGTGTGGGAGTGATGGGCTGTGAGAGAGGGGCGTGAGGGGGTTGAGGGGGGGTGGGAGAGGGAGTGTGAGGGGTGATGTGAGAGATGGGGTGTGAGAGAGAGGTGTTTGGGGGTGAGAGGGGGGTTGAGAGAGAGGAGGTGTGAGAGAGGGGTGTGTGAGAGAGAAAAAGAGTGAGAGATGAGAGAGAGGGGATGACAGACAGAGCGGGGTGAGAGCGAGAGGAGGTGAGGGAGAGAGAGAGAGACAGTGTGAGGGAGAAAGGAGGATGAGAGAGAGAGGGAGAGAGAGAGGGTGAAAGAGAAAGGGGTTGTGGGAGAGAGAGAGCGTGAGAAGGTGAGGTGTTGAGAGAGAGAGGGCGTGAGAGCAGGGTGAGATCGAGAGGGGGCTGAGAGTGAAAGCGGGCTGAGGGAGAGGGGGTGTGACAGAAAGGGGGTTGAGAGAGATAGAGGTTGAGAGTGACAGGGATGTGAGAGAGGGGCGTGAGAGAGAGAGAGACGGGGCTGAGAGAGAAAGAGAGGAGAGAGAGAGAGAGGGGATTGTGAGAGAGAGGGCTGAGAGAGTGAGAGGGGGTGAGAGAGAGGGGGTGAGTGAGAGAGGAGTGAGAGATATACGGGGAAAGAGAGAGGGGGAAAGAGAGGCAGGAGAGGGGGAGACTGAGGGGGAGAAAGAGGATGGGAAAGGGGAGAGAGGGGGAGAGAGAAGGGGGTGAGAGAGCAGGGGTAAGAGAGGGTGTTGAGAGAGGGCGGAGAGAGAGGGGGAGTGGAGAGAGGGCAGAGAGGTGTCAGAGAGAGGGGGTGCGTGATTTAGAGGTCAGAGAGAGAAGGGGAATGAGAGAGGGGAGGGGAGAGAGGAGGAGTGAGAGAGGGAGGTGGTGAGAGT
Organism: Chiloscyllium plagiosum; assembly: GCF_037043375.1. Lineage (NCBI taxonomy): Eukaryota > Metazoa > Chordata > Chondrichthyes > Orectolobiformes > Hemiscylliidae > Chiloscyllium > Chiloscyllium plagiosum. Next base: position 41,621,580 of record NW_028270182.1, read on the forward strand.
GGGATGTGGTGAGAGAGGGATGTGGTGAGAGAGGGATGTGATGAGAGAGGGAGGTGGTGAGAACAGAGGGGTGAGAGCGAGGGGGTGATGGGGTAGAGTGGGTAGAGAAGTGGGAAGAGGGAGGGTGAGAAAGAGATGAATGAGAGAAATGGAGAGAGGGGTGGGGGTTGAGAAAGAGTGGGGTGAGAGAGAGTGGGGGTGAGAGAGAGAGAGGGGTGAGAGAGAGAGATGGTGGTGAGAGAGAGTGGGGTGGGAGAGAGAGAGGGTTGAGAGAGAGGGTGGTGAGAGAGAGAGGGGTGTTGAGAGAGAGTGGGTGTGAGAGCGCGTGTGAGACAGAGAGGGGAGTGAGAGAGGGGAATGAGAAAGGGGGTGAGAGATGGGGTGAGAGTGAGAGGGGGAGAGAGACTGGAGAGAGAGGGGATGACAGGTAGAGTGGGATGAGAGAGAGATGTGGTGAGAGAAAGCGGCTGAGAGATAAAGGGGAAAGAGAGCGCGTTGGAGAGAGAGGTGTGTGAGAGAGAGGGTCTGAGAGAAGGGATGAGAGAGAATGGGTGAGAGACAGGTGTCAGAGAGTGTGTGGGTGAGAGAGAGTGGGGCTGAGAGAGACGGGTAAGAGAGAGGGGGGTGAGAGAGAGAGGGTGGGAGATAGAGAGGGGATAAGAGGGAGAGGGGTGAGAGAGAGAAAGCCTGAGAGAGGGGAAGAGAGAATGGGTGAGAGAGAGGTGTCAGAGAGAGAGGGGGGCGATAGAGAGAGGGGCTGAGAGAACGAGAGGGCCTGAGAGAGAGAGGGGTGAGAGAGAGAGGGATGAGAGAGACAGGGGTGAGAGAGATGGAGAGAGGGGTGCGGGGGGGGTGAGAGTGAGGGTGTGGGAAAGTTAGTGAGGGGGCGAGAGAGAGAGGGGGTGAGACAGACGGGGTGAGAGAGTGGGGTGTGTGAGACGGGGATGAGAGGGGTGTTTGAGAGAGGGGGGGTCAGAGTGGGGTTGAGAGTGAGAGGGGGTGAGAGAGTTGGGTATGAGAGAGGGGGTGAGAGCGAGGGTGTGTTAGAGAGAGAGGGGATGAGAGAGAGGGGTTGTGAGAGAGTTGGTGTGTGAGAGAGGAGGGTGAGAGAATGGGTGTGTTAGAGAGAGAGGGGTGAGAGAGAGGGTGTTGGGGTGGTGAGAGACGGGGGCTGAGAGAGAGAGAGAGGCTGAGAGAGAGAGGGTGAGAGAGAGGGGGTAAGAGAGAGGGGATGAGACAGAAGGGGTGAGAGAGAGGGGTAAGAGAGAGAGGGGAGAGAGAGAAAGAGGGATGAGAGAATGGGGGAGAGAGGGGGAGAGAGGCAGAGAGAGGGGGATAGAGAGAGGAGAGAGGAGGAGATGGGGAGATAGAGAGAGAGGGTGAGAGAGATGGAGAGAGAGGGGTGCGGGGGGTGCGTGAGTGGGGAGTGAGAGAGAGAGGGGTTGTGAGAGAGAGGCGTGAGTCAGAGAGACGGAAGTGAGAGAGAGAGGGTGGTGAGAGAGAGGCGTGAGTGAGAGAGAGTGGTGAGGGAGAGAGACGCGTGAGGGAGACGGGGGTGAGAGAGAGAGACAGGCTGAGAGAGAGGGTGAGAGAGGGGGTGAGAGAGAAGGGATGAGACAGAGGGGGTGAGAGAGAGGGGTAAGAGAGAGAGAGGGGGTGAGAGAGAAAATGGGATGAGACAGAGTCGGGGAGAGTGGGGGAAAGTGGGGGAGAGGGGGAGATAGAGAGAGGGGTGAGAGAGATGGGGAGAGGGGTGCGGGAGAGTGAGAGGGGAGAGTTGAGAGAGTGGGGTGTGAGAGAGAGGGGGTGAGTGAGAGCGCGGGTGTGAGAGAGAGGGTGAGAGGGAGAGGGGTGTGAGGGGGAGAGAGGGGGTGTATGAGAGAGGGGTGCGTGAGAGAGGGGTGTGTGAGAGAGAGGTGTGAGACAGAACGGGTGAGAGAGGGTGTGGTGAGGGGTGTGTGAGAGAGGGTGGTGAGAGACAGAGAGTGTTTAGCGAGAAGGCATTGAGTGAGGGCGGTGAGAGTGAGGGGGATTGAGAGAGGGGGTGTGGGGGATTATGAGAAGGGGGCTGAGAGAGAGACAGGCTGAAAGAGAGCAAGAGGGTGAGAGAGGGGTGAGAGAGAAGGGATGAGACAGAGGGGGTGAGAGAGAGGGGTAAGAGAGAGAGGGGGTGAGAGAGAGGGGTAAGAGAGAGAGGGGTTGAGAGAGAAAATGGGATGAGAGAGAGTGGGAGATAGAGGGGGAATGTCGGGGAGAGAGGGGGAGATAGAGAGAGGGGTGAGAGAGATGGGGAGAGGGGTGCAGGAGAGTGAGAGAGGGGGAGTTGAGAGAGTGGGGTGTGTGAGAGAGGGGTTGAGTGAGAGAGCGGGTGTGAGAGAGAGGGTGAGAGGGGGTGTGAGGGGGAGAGAGGGTGGTGTATGAGAGAGGGGTGTGTGAGAGAGAGGTGTGAGACAGAGCGGGTGAGAGAGGGTGTGGTGAGGGGTGTGTGAGAGAGGGTGGTGAGAGTCAGAGAGTGTTTAGAGAGAAGGCATTGAGTGAGAGCGGTGAGAGTGAAGGGGGTGAGAGAGGGGGTTGTGAGAGAGTTGGGGTGAGAGAGGGTGTGGGGGGTTATGAGACAGGGGGCTGAGAGAGAACAGGCTGAAAGAGAGCGAGAGGGTGAGAGAAGGTGTGAAAGAGAGGGGATGAGGCAGAGGGGGTGAGAGAGGGGTAAGAGAGAGAGGGGTGAGAGAGAGAGATGAGAGAGCGTGGGGGAGAGGGGGAGAGAGAAGGAATAAGAGACAGAGCGGAGTGAAAGAGAGAGGGGGTGAGAGAGGGAGTGGGAGAGAGATGCGGTTAGAGACAGAGGAGTGAGAGAGACAGTGGGTCAGAGAGAAAGGGGGTGAGAGCGAAAGGGCGTGAGAGAGGGGGGCAGAGAGAGAGGGGATGAAAGATAGAGCGGGGTGAGAGAGAGAGGGGCTGAGAGAGAAAGGGGGGTGGGAGAGACAAAGTGAGAAGGTGCGAGGGTGAGAAAGAGAGGGTGTGAGAGAAGAGAGTGATGAGACAGAGCCGGGTGAGATCGAGAGGGGACTGAGAGAGAAAGGAGACTGAGAGAGAAGTGATGAGAGTGAAAGGAGGCTTAGAGAGAGGGGCTGAGAGAGAGGGGGTGAGAGAGAGGGGTGAGAGAGTGAGGGTGTGTGTGAGAGAGAGGGGGCTGAGAAAGACGGGGATGAGGGAGATGGGGCTGAGAGGAAGATAGAGAGGGGGTCAGAGAGAGAGAGGGTGAGAGAGAAGGGGAAAGAGAGAGGGGGAGAGGGGGAGAGTTGGGGGACAGAGAGACTGGGGAGGGGAGAGAGAGGGGGGAGTGTGAGAGAGTTATAGGGGTGAGAGTGTTAGAGGGGTGAGAGTGTTAGAGGGGTGAGAGAGAGAGAGGGGGTGAGACAGGGGGATGTGAGAGAGTGGGGAAGTGAGGGGGGCATGAGGGAGAGTGGTGTGAGAGGGTGTGAGGGAGTGGGATGTGTGTGGGAGAGAGAGGGTGGGTGAGAGAGGTGGGGTGAGAGAGAGGGGGCTGAGAGAGAGGGGGCAGAGAGAGAAAGGGGGCTGTGAGCGAGAGGGTGAATTAGAGGGGAGAGAGAGTGGGTTGAGAGAGAGAGGGGTGTGAGAGAGAAAGGGGTGTGAGACAGAAGATCGGAGAGAGGGGGCGAGAGAGAGGGGTGAGAGAGAGAGTGGGTGAGACAGAGGGGTGTAGAGGGGGAGATACAGGGTGGAGAGAGGGGTGAGAGTGAGTGAGAGAGGGAGAGGTGAAGAGGGGGAGAGAAAGGGAGAGAAGGGGAGGTGGGGAGAGATGGGGAGAGAGGGAGGAGGGGGGCGAGAGAGTGTGGTAAGAGAGACAGAGAGAGAGGTGGGTAGTGAGAGAGAGGGGGCTGAGAGAGGGAGAGAGAGAGTACGGGTTTGAGAGAGAGAGGGGAAGAAGGACAGCGGGGTAAGAGAGAGGGCGAGAAAGGGGGAGTGAGGTAAAAAGAGGGTGAGAGAGAGAGTGGGGGTGAGAGAGAGCGGGTGTGTGAGAGAGAGAGAGGGTTGAGAAAGACAGTGGTGAGAGAGAGGTGAGGGAGAGAGAGGATGTGAGAGAGAAATGGCGTGATAGAGAGGGGATGAGAGAGGGAGAGAGAGTGCTAGTTTGAGAGAGAGAGAGGGATTGAGGGACAGCAGGACGAGCGAAAGAGGGTGAGAAAGGGGGGTGAGGTAGAGAGAGAGGGTGTGAGAGGGTGGGGTGAGAGAGACAGAGGGTGACAGAGAGAGAGGAGTGTGAGAGAGACGGGGGTTGAGACAGAGAGAGGGTTAAGAGAGAGAGTGGTGAGAGAGAGGGGTGAGAGAGAGGGGTGTGAGAGAGACAGGGGTGAGAGAGAAAGGGTGAGAGAGAGAGTTGTCTGAGAGTGAGGGTAAGAGAGAAAGAGGGGTGAGAGTGAGGCGTGAGAGAGGGGGCGAGAGGGAGGGGTTGAGAGAGAGAGGGAGAGAGAGAGGGTGTGAGAGTGAGGGAATGAGATAGAGGGGATATTGAGAGGGAGTGAGAGAGAGGGGTGAGAGAGAGAGAGGGTGAGAGAGAGACAGAGATGGGTAAGAGAGAGGGATGAGAAAGAGAGAGAGGGGTGAGAAAGGAAGGGGCTGAGAGAGAGAGAATGGGGAGAGAGAGGGGGTGAATGATAGCGGAAGAGAGGGGGGTAAGAGAGAGAGGGGTGAGAGAGGGAGGTGGGTGAGGGGGGATTGTGAGAGAGGTGTGTGCGAGAGAGAGGGGTGAGTGAGCTGCTGAGAAAAAGAGAAGGTCTGAGAGAGACGGGGTGCGAGAGAAGGGGTGAGACAGAGAGGGTGAGTGAGAGAGGTGTGTGAGTGGGGTGTTGAGAGAGAGATTGGTAAGAGAGAGGGGTAGACAGAGATAGATGGGTGAGAGAGGAAGGGGCTGAGAGAGAGAGGTGACAGAGAGGGTGTGTGATCGAAAGAATGTGTGAGAGAGAGGGTGAAAGATAGCTGATGAGGGAAACAGGTAAAAGAGAGAGGGGCCAGAGAGAGGAGCTGAGAGAAAGAGAAGGCCTGAGAGAGAGGGTGTGAGAGAGTAGGGGGGAGAGAGAGAGAGGGTGAGTGAGAGAGGTGTGTGAGAGAGAGAGGTGTGTGAGAGAGGAGCTGAGAGAAAGAGAGGGCCAGAGAGAGAGGGGGTGAGAGAGAAGGGGTGAGAGAGAGAGGGTGAGAGATGTATGTGAGGTGGGGTGAGAGAGAGAGGGGGCTGAGAGAGGCGTGAGGGAAAGACGGCGCGAGAGAAGGTGTGAGAGAGGATGGGAGAGAGAGTTGTGTGTGAGAGAGAGGGATAAGAGAGAGAGAGGGTTGAGAAAGAGGGGGTGAGGGAGAGAGGGTTGAGGGAGAGAGGGGTAAGGGTAAGAGGGGGTGTGAGAGAGATCGGGGTGGAAGTGAGCGCGGGTGAGAAAGAGACAGGGGTGAGAGAGCGAGAGAGAGACAGGCTGAGAGAGAGAGAGGGTGAGAGAGGGGGTGAGAAATAGGGTATGAGCCAGAGGGGGTGAGAGAGTGGGGTAAGAGAGAGAGGGGTGAGAGAGAGAGAGGGATGAGAGAGATGGAGAGAGGGGTGCGGGGGATAAGAGAGCGGGGATGGGAGAGATGGTTTGAGGAGAGGGACAAGAGAGAGAGAGGTGTGAGAGAGAGAGAGAGACGGGTAAGAGAGGAAGGGGTTGAGAACAGAAAGGCTGAGAGAGAGGGGGTGAGAGAGAGGGGATGAGAGAGAGAGGGTGTGAGAGGGAGTCTGAGAGAAGGAGGTGAGAGAGAGAGCGGGGGTAAGTGAGGGGAATGAGAGAGGGGAGAGAGAGGGGGAGAGGGGGGATTGGGGAGAGGGCGGAGAGGTGTCAGAGGGAGGGGATGAGAGAGTTAGAGTGGTGAGAGACGGGGGTGAGAGAGAGGGAATGACAGATAGAGCGGGGTGAGAGAGAGGCTGGTGAGAGAGAGGGGGTGTGTGAGAGAGAGGGGTAAGACAGAGAGGGGGTGAGAGGGAGAGGGGGAGAGAGAGAGGGGTGAGAGAGAGGTGGTGAGAGAGAGTGTGGGTGAGATAGAAAGGGGTGTGAGCGAAAGGGCGTGCGGGAGAGGGTGCAGAGAGAGAGGGGATGAAAGATAGAGCGGGGTGAGAGAGCAGCTGAGAGAGAAAGGGGGGTGGGAGAGAGAGAGTGAGAGGGTGAGAGGGTGAGTGAGATAGAGTGTGAGAGAGTGTGAGAGATGAGAGAGCAGGGTGAGATCGAGAGGGGGCTGAGAGAGAAAGGGGGCTGAGAGAGAGAGGGGTGAGGGAGTGATGGTTTGTGTAAGAGAGAGGGGGCTGAGAGAGGGGGTGAGAGAGAGGGGCTGAGGGGGGAGAGAGAGGGGGGTGAGAGAGAGGGTGAGAGAAGGGGAAAGAGAGAGGGAGAAAGAGAGGGGGAGAATTGGGAGAGGGGAAAGGGGAAGAGAGATTTAGAGGGGTGAGAGTGTTCAAGGGGTGAGAGAGAGAGAGGGGTGAGACAGAGGGGATGTGAGACAGTGGGGACGTGAGAGGGGGGCGTGAGAGAGGGTGGTATGAGATGGGGTGAGAGAGTGGGATGTGTGGGGGAGAGAGAGAGTGCGTGAGAGCTGTGGGGTGAGATAGAGGGGGCTGAGAGAGAGAGGGCTGAGAGAAAAAGAGGGCTGTGAAAGAGAGGGTGAACTCGAGGGCAGAGAGAGCGGGATAAGAGAGAGAGGGGTCAGAGAGAGTGGGGGGTGAGAGAGAAAGGCTCTGAGAGAGAGTGTCTGAGAGAGAGGGGGTGAGAGAGAGGGGGTGAGAGAGAGGGGGTGAGTGAGAGAGAGAGAGGGTTAGACAGAGAGGTGTGAGAGAGAGGGGTGTGTGTGTGTGAGAGAGAGAGGGGTGAGAGAGTGTCTGAGAGAAGGGATGAGAGAGAAGGGGTGAGAGAGAGAGTTGTCAGAGAGAGTGTGGGTGAGAGCGAACGGGGCTGAGAGTGGGAGGGGTGAGAGAAAGAGGTGGGTGTGAGAGTGAGAGTGTGTGAGATAGAGAGGGTGTGAGAGAGAGGGGAGTGAGAGAGAGAGCCTGAGAGAGGGGATGGGAGAATGGGTGAGAGAGAGAGAGAGAGAGAGGTGTCAGAGAGAGAGAGAGGGGCAAGAGAGTGAGTGGCTGAGAGAAAGAGAGAGCCCGAGAGAGAGAGGGGGTGAGAGAGAGGGTGAGAGAGAGAGGGTGAGAGAGAGAGGTGTGTGAGTGAGAGAAGGGTGGGAGAGAAAGGGGGCTGAGAGAGAGAGGGTGTGAGAGAGGGGGGGTGAGAGAGAGAAGATAAAAGAGAAAGAGAGTTGTGAGGGACAGAGGGGTAAGCGAGAGAGAGAGAGTGGGAGACAGGGAGAGAGGGTGACTGGGTGTGAGACAGAGAGAGGGAATGAGAGAGAAAGGGTGATGAGAGAGAGCGGGGTCGAGAGAGAAGTTAAGAGAGAGGGGAGAGAGTGGGATGAGAGAGAAAGCAGTTTGAGAGACAGGGGTTGGAGAGGGATGGTGAGAGAGGGGGGGGAGAGAGCGGGATGAGAGAGAGCGGGGTGAGAGAAAGAGGGGGGTGAGAGAGAAAGCGAGCGGAGAGAGAGGGGGTGAGAGAATGCGACAGGTTGAGAGAGAGAGGGTTGAGAGAGAGAGGGGATGGTGAGAGATAGTGGTGAGAGAGGGGGGTGAGAGAGAGGGGTGAGAGAGCGTGGGATGAGAGAGATGGAGAGAGGGGTGTCGGGGGGTTTGATAGAGAGAGTGGGAGAGAGAGTGGTGAGAGAGAGTGTTGAGAGAGAGGGGTGAGAGAGAGGGGTGAGAGAGAGAGGGATGAGAGAAAGAGGGTGAGAACGATGGAGAGAGGGGTGCGGGGGGAATGAGAGAAAGGATGTGGGAGAGTTAGAGAGGGGGCGAGAGAGAGAGAGCGAGGGGTGAGACAGACGGGGTGAGAGAGTGGGGTGTGTGAGAGGGGGATGAGAGGGGGGTTTGAGAGAGGGGGGGTCAGAGTGGGGTTGAGAGAGTTGGGGTGTGAGAGAAAGGAGAGTGAGAGAGAGATGAGGGAGAGAGATTGTATGAGAGAGAGGGGGTGAGGGAGAAGGGGTGCGAGAGAGTGGGTGAGAGAGAGAATTGTGTGAGAGAGAGTGTGAGAGAGAGGGGTGTGAGGGAGAGAGTGGTGTGAGAGAGACGGGATGAGCCAGAGGGGATGAGAGAGAGGGATAAGAGAGAGATAGGTGAGAGAGGGGGATGAGAGAGAGGGAGAGAGTGGTGCGTGGGATGAGAGAGAGGGATTGAGGGGGGCAAGAGAAAGAGGGGTGAGAGAAAGACGGGTAAGAGAGGGAGAGGGGTGAAAGAGAGAGGGGGTGAGAGAGAGAGGATGAGACAGAGGGAGTGAGAGAGGGATGAGAGAGAGAGGGATGAGAGAGATGGAGAGGGGGTGCGGGGGATGAGAGAGCGGGGATGGGAGAGAGGGTTTGAGAGAGAGGGGCAAGAGAGAGAGGGGGTGAGAGAGAGAGACGGGTGAGAGAGGAAGGGGTTGAGAACAGAAAGGGTGAGAGAGAGAGGGTGACAGAGAGGGGATGAGAGAGAGAGGGTGTGAGAGGGAGTCTGAGAGAAGGAGGTGAGAGAGAGCAGGGGTAAGTGAGTGGAATGAGAGAGGGGAGAGAGAGGGGGAGAGGGAGGATTGGGGAGAGGGCGGAGAGGTGTCAGAGGGAGGGATGAGAGAGTTAGAGTGGTGAGAGAGAGGCTGGTGAGAGAGAGGGGGTGTGTGAGAGAGAAAGGGGGCTGAGAGAGAGTGTGTCTGAGAGAGAGGGGGTGAGAGAGAGGGGGTGTGTGAGAGTGAGAGGCTTAGACAGAGAGGTGTGAGAGAGAGAGGTGTGCGTGTGAGAGAGAGTGGGGTGAGAGAGTGTCTGAGAGAAGGGATGAGAGAGAATGGGTGAGAGAGAGAGAGGGTGAGAGAGGAAGGCGGTGAGAGAGACAGAGGGCCTGAGAGAGAGGGGATGAGAGAGAATGGCTGAGAGAGAGGGGTGAGAGAGAGAGGGCTGAGATAGAGAGGGCCTCTGTGAAAGAGAGGAACTGAGAGAGGGGTGAGAGTGGATGAGAATAAAGGGGTCAGAGAGAGAGGGTGAGAGAGAGGTGTGTGAGAGAGAGAGGGGTTAGAGACAGAGAGGGGTGAGAGATAGAGGGGTGAGAGGGGTGAGCGAGAGAGATCAGGGTGAGGCAGACTGGGAAGAGAGAGGGGCTGAGAGAGAGAGAGGGGCTGCGAAAGAGAGCGTGATGAAAAAGAAGTGAGCGAGAGAGAGATTGAGAGAGAGAGGTGTTAGAGAGGGAGAGACGGGAAGGAGAGAGAGAGGGTGTGTGAAAGAGAGGTGTGAGAGAGAGACGGCTGAGGGAGAAAGAGGGGTGACAAAAGGGGCTGAGAGAAGGGAGTGAGAGAGAGCAGGGGTAAGAGAGGGGGAGAGAGAGGGGAGAGTGGGGAGAGGGCATAGAGATGTCAGAGAGCGGGGGTGAGAGAGAAGGGATGAGCGAGGAGGGTGAGAGAGAGTTAGAGGTCAGAGAGACAGAGTGGTGAGAGAGTTAGAGGGATGAGGGAGTTAGAGGGGTGGTGGGGTGGAGAGGGAGATGGAGGGGATGAGAGATAGAGCGGGGTGAGAGAGAGAGGCGTGAGAGAGAGAGGGGTGGAAGAGAGAGAGGGGTGTGAGAGAGAGGAGGGCTGACATAAAGAGAGGGCCTGAGTGATGGGGGTGAGAGAGGGGGTGAGAGAAGGGGTGTGAGAGAGAGGGGGGGGGGGCGAGAGTGAGAGAGGGTTAAGAGAGAGAGTGGTGAGAGAGAGGGGTGAGAGAGAGGGATGAGAGATAGACAGGGGTGAGGGAGATGGAGTGGGAGAGAAGGGGTGAAAGAGAAAGTTGTGTGAGTGAGGGTAAGAGAGAAAGGGGTGAGAGAGAGGGGTTGAGAAAGAGAGGGTGAGAGAGAGGGTGTGAGAGAGAAGGGATGAGAGAAAGGGGATAAAGAGAGGGAGTGAGAGAGAGAGACTGGTAAGAGAGAGGGGTGAGAATGAGAGAGAGGGGTGAGAGAGGAAGGGGCTGAGAGAGTGAGAATGGGTGAGAGAGAGCGAGGGTGAATGATAGCGGATGAGAGAAAGGGGTAAGGGAGAGAGAGGGTGAGAGAGGGAGGGAGTGAGAGAGAGGGAGGGGGTGTGAGAGCGGTGTGTGTGAGAGAAAGAGGGGCGTATGAGAGAGAGAGGTGAGAGAGAGGAGCTGAGAGAAAGAGAAAGCCTGAGAGAGGGGGTGAGAGAGAAGGGGTGAGAGAGAGAGAGAGGGTGAGTGAGAGAGGTGTGAGAGAGAGGGGGGTGAGAGAGAGATTGGTAAGAGACAGAGAGAGATGGGGTGTGAGAGGAAGGGGCTGAGAGAGAGAGAGGTGACGGAGAAGGTGTGGGTTAGAGAGAATGGGTGAGAGAGAGGGTGAAAGATAGCGGATGAGAGAGAGGGGTAAGAGAGAGAAAATGGGTGAGAGAGAAAGAGGGGGTGAAAGATAGCGGATGAGGCAGAGGGGTAAAAGAGAGGGGTGAAAGAGGGAGGGGGTGTGAGAGAGGGAGGGGGTAAGAGAGAATGGGTGTGAGAGAGAGGGTGAGAGAGAAGTGTGTGAAAGAGAGAGGCGTGTGAGAGAGACAAGCTGAGAGAAAGAGAGAGCCTGAGAGAGAGTGGGTGAGAGAGAAGGGGTGAGAGAGAGAGGGTGAGAGATGTATGTGAGGGGGGGATGAGAGAGAGAGAGGGGTGTGAGAGAGGCGTGAGGGAAAGAGGGTGCAAGAGAAGGTGTGATGGAGAGGCTGAGAGAGAGTTGTGTGAGAGAGGGATAAGAGAGAGAGGGGTGAGAGAGAGGGGTGAGAAAGAGAGGGCGAGGGAGAGAGAAAGTTGAGGGAGAGATGAGCCAGAGGGGGTGAGAGTGTGGGGTAAGAGAGAGGGGTGAAGAGAGAGAGAGGGATAAGAGAGATGGAGAGAGGGATGCGGGGGTTGAGAGACAGGGGAAGGGAGAGAGGGTTTGAGAGAGAGGGGCAAGAGAGAGAGAGCTGATAGAGAGAGAGAACATTAAGAGAGGAAAGGGTGAGAGAGAGGGGCTGAGTGAGAAACGGGGCTGGGAGAGAGAGAGTGAGAGGATGAGAGGGTGAGAGGGTGAGAGAGAGAGGTTGTGAGAGAGGGGAGAGATGAGAAAGAGCAGGGCGAGATAGAGAGGGGGCAGAGAGAGAAAGGGGCAGAGAGAGAGGTGATGAGAGAGAAAGGGGGCTGAGAGGGGGTGTGTGAGAGAGAGGGGTGAAAGAGTGAGGGTGTGTGTGAGAGAGCGGGCTGAGAGAAAGGGGATGAGAGTGATGCGGCTGAGAGGGAGAGACAGAGGGGGAGAGAGAGGAGGTGAGATGGAGGGGGAAAGAGAGGGGGTAAGAGAGGGGGTGAGTGGTGGGAGAGATAGTGGGGAGGGGGGAGACAGGGGGAGAGAGATTAGAGGGGTGAGTGTTAGAGGGGTGTGTGAGAGAGAGAGGGGTGAGACAGAGGGGATGTGAGAGAGTGGGGAAGTGAGAGGGGGGCGTGAGAGAGGGTGGTATGAGAGGGTGTGAGAGAGTGGGATGTGTGGGGGAGAGAGAGGGGGCTGAGAGAGAGGGGGCTGAGAGAGAGTGGGGCTGAGAGAGAAAGAGGGCTGTGAGAGAGACAGGTTCTGAGAGAGAATGGGGTGAGAGAGAGGGGCTGAAAGAGAGAGGTTGTGAGAGAGAAAGGGTGAGAAGGAGAGATTGGGGGTGAGAGAGAAACAGAGACAGAGGTGAGAGAGAGGGGTGTGAGAAAGAGAGTGCTGGTGAGAGAGAGTGTGGGTGAGACAAAGGGGGGTAGAGGGAGTCGTTATAGGGCGGAGTGAGGGGTAAGAGAGAGAGGGATGAGAGGGGGGGGAGAGACGGGGAGAGAAGGGGGAGGGGGGAGAGAGAGAGTGGTAAGAGAGGTGGAGAGAGGGGTGGGGAGTGAGGGGGGATGAGTGACAGCAGAGAGAGAGAGGGTGAGAGACGGGATTGAGAGAGAGAAGGGGTGGGAGAGAGAGGGGTGAGAGAAAGAGAGAGCCTGAGAGAGAGGGGCTGAGAGAGAAGTGGTGAGAGAGAAGGGGTAGCGAGAGTGTTCGAGAGAGAGGTTTGTGAGAGAGAGGGGGTAAGAGACAGAGGGGTGTGAGAGCGCAAGGAGGAGAGAGAGAGAGAGGGGTGTGTGAGAGAGAGGAGGGTGAGAGAGAGGTGAGGGAGAGAGAGGGTTTGAGAGAGAAAGGGGGTGACAGAGAGAGGGGATGAGAGAGAAGGGGTGTGAGAAAGTGGGTGAGAGAGAGAATTGTGTGAGAGAGGGGGGTGAGAGAGAGAGGGTGAGAGAGAGGGGTGTGAGGGAGAGTGGGTGTGAGAGAGGGGGATGAGAGAGAGGGGTGAGAGAGAGAGGGGTGAGAGAGAGGGTGAGATTGAGAGAGGGGTGTGAGAGAGAGAGGGGGGTGATAGAGAGAGGATGAGACAGAGAGGGTGAGAGGGGGTGAGAGACAGGGATGAGAGAGATAGAGAGAGTGGTGCGGGTGATGAGAGAGAGGGGATGGGAGAGAGGGTTTGAGAGAGAGGGGCAAGAGAGAGAGAGAGGTGTGAGAGAGAGAGAGACGAGTGGGAGAGGAAGGGGTTGAGAACAGAACGGGTGAGAGAGAGGGGGGTGAAAGAGAGGGGGTGAGAGAGAGGGGATGAGAGAGAGGGGGTGAGAGGGAGTCTGAGAGAAGGAGGTGAGAGAGAGCGGGGTTAAATGAGGGGAATGAGAGAGTGGGAGAGAGTGGGGGAGAGGAGGTATTGGGGAGAGAGGTGTCAGAGGGAGGGGATGAGAGAGTTAGAGGTCAGAGAGAGAGAGAGGTGTGAGAGAGTTGGAGGGATGAGAGAGTTAAAGTGGTGAGAGAGGAGGGTGAGAGAGAGGGGATGACAGACAGAGCAAAGTGAGAGAGAGGCGGGTGAGAGAGAGGGGGTGTGTGAGAGAGAGGGGGTGAGAGAGCGAGGGGGTGAGAGAGAGAGGGGTGAGAGAGAGGTGGTGAGAGAGACAAAGTGGGTGAGAGAGAGAAGGGTGTGAGCGAAAGGGCGTGAGAGAGAGGGTGCAGAGAGAGAGGGTGGGAGAGAGAGAGTGCGAAGGTGAGAGGGTGAGCGAGATAGGGTGTGAGAGAGGGGAGAGATGAGAGAGCAGGGTGAGATCGAGAGGGGGCTGAGAGAGAAAGGGAGCTGAGAGAGAGGGGGTGAGGGAGTGATGGTTTGTGTAAGAGAGAGGGCTGAGAGGGAGAGAGGGGGTGAGAGAGAGGGGGTTAGAGAGGGGAGAAAGAGAGAGGGGGAAAGAGAGAGGGGAGAGTGGGAGAGTGGGGAGAGGGGGAGAGGTGGAAGAGAGAGTTAGAGGGGTGAGAGTGTTAGAGGGGTGAGAGAGAGAGGGGTGAGACAGAGGGGATGTGAGAGAGTGGAGAAGTGAGAGGGTGGCGTGAGAGAGGGTGGTATGAGATGGGGTGAGAGAGTGGGATGTGTGGAGGAGAGAGCGGGTGTGTGATAGATGTGGGGTGAGATAGAGGGGGCTGAGAGAGAGAGAGGGGGCTGAGAGAGAGGGGTGCTGAGAGAGAAAGGGGACTCTGAGAGAGAAGGTGAATGAGAGGGGAGAGAGAGTGGGATTTGAGGTGGGGTGAGAGAGAGTGGGGCTGAGAGAGAAAGGGGCCTGAGAGAGAGTGTGTCTGAGAGAGGGGGGTTGAGAGAGAAGGGTGAGAGAGAGAGGCAGTGAGATAGAGAGAGAGAGTGGGGGTGAGAGAGGGAGAGAGGGGTGAGCGAGAGGGGCGTGAGAGAGAGAGTGCTGGTGAGAGAGAGTGTGGGTGAGACAGAGGTGGGTAGAGAGGGGGAATGCAGGGTAGAGAGAGGGGTGAGAGAGAGAGGGATGAGAGAGGGAGAGGGGAGAGAGGTGGAGAGATGCGGGAGAGAGTGTGAGAGAGAGATTGGCAAGAGAGATGGAGAGAGTGATGGGGAATGAGAGAGAGGGGGTGAGAGAGGGAGAGAGAGTGAGTGGTTGAGAGTGAGAGGGCATGAGAGAGAGCAGGGCGAGAGAGAGCGGGTGAGAGAGAGGAGTGAGAGAGCGGGTGAGAGAGAGGGGGAATGAGAGAGAGCAGGGCGAGAGAGAGGGGGGCGAGAGAGAAAGGGGGATGGGAGAGAGAGTGAGAGTTTGAGCGAGAGAAGGTGTGAGAGAGGGGAGAGATGAGAGAGAGCAGGGTGAGATCGAGAGGGGGCTGAGAGAGACAGGGGGCTGAGAGAGAGGTGATGAGAGAGAAAGGGGCTGGAAGAGTTGGGGCTGAGAGAGAAAGGGGCTGAGAGAGAGGGGCTGAGAGAGAGAGGGGGTGAGAGAGAGGGCTGAGAGAGCGAGGGGGGTTGTGAGAGAGAGGGGGCTGAGAGAGAAGGGGGTGAGAGAGAGGGGGAAAGATAGAGGGGAGAGAGAGTGTGGGGGAAGAGGGGGAGACGGAGGGGGAGAGAGTTAGAAGGGTGAGAGCGTTAGCGGGGTGAGAGAGAGGGGGTGAGACAGAGGGGATGTGAGAGAGTGGGGAAATAAGAGGGGTGTGTGGGGGGCTGAGAGAGGTGTGGAGAGAGAAAGGGGGCTATGAGAGAGGGGCTGAGAGAGGGGATAGAGAAAGAGGGGTGAGAGAGAGAGGGGGTTTGAGAGAAAGGGGGTGGGGGGAGAGGAGGGAGGTGTGAGAGAGGGGGGTTGTTGGGGGTGTGAGAGAGGGGTGTGAGTGGGTGAGGGGGTGAGAGAGAGAGTGTGAGGGGTGATGTGAGAGATGGAGTGTGAGAGAGGGGTTTGGAGGGTTGAGAGAGGGAGGTGAGATGGGGGAGAGAGGGAGGTTGAGTCTGAGTGGTGAGAGAGATAGAGAGAGTGGGAGAGGGGGAGAGAGAGGTGATGAGAGACAGAGCGGGGTGAAAGAGAGAGGGGGTGAGAGGGGTGGGTGAGAGAGGGGGTGAAGAGAGAGTGTGGGTGAGAGAGAAAGGGTGTGATAGAGAGAGGGGGAGATAGAGAGCATTATAAATAGAACGAAGTGAGAGAGAGAGGGGTGAGAGAGAAAGGGGGTGGGAGAGAGAGAGAGAGTGAGAGGGTGAGAGGGTGAGAGAGAGAGGTTGTGAGAGAGGGGATAGATGAGAGAGAGTAGGGTGAGATCGAGAGGGGACTGAGAGAAAAAGTGGGCTGAGAAAGAAGTGATGAGAGAGAAACGGGGCTGAAAGCGAGGTGCTGAAAGAGAAAGAGGGCTGAGAGAGGGGGGGCTGAGAGAGAGAGTGGGTGTGCGAGAGAGAGGTGAGAGAGTGAGGGTTGTGAGAAAGAGGGGTCTGAGAGTGAGGGGTGTGAGATAGAGGGGGTTGAGAGAGAGAGGGAGTGAGAGAGGGGTGGTGAGTGAGAGGGGAAGAGAGAGGGGAAAGAGAGAGAGGGAGACAGAGAGGGGAGAGAGAGTTATAGGGGTGAGAGTGTTAGAAGGGTGAGAAAGCGAGAGGGGGTGAGACAGAGGGAAGGTGAGAGAGTGGGGAAGCGAGAGGGGGGCATGAGAGAGGGTGGTAATAGTGGGGTGAGAGAGAGGGCTGTGAGTGGAGAGAGAGGGTGGGTGAGAGAGGTGGGGTGAGAGAGAAAGGGGCTGTGAGAGAGAGTTGGGCCGAGAGAGAAAGGGGCTGTGAGAGAGAGATTGAGTGAGAGGGGAGAGAGAGAGTGGGATGAGAGGGGAGGGTGAGAGAGAAAGGGGCTGAGACAGAGGGTCTGAGAGAGGGGGAGAGAGAGAGGGGTGAGAGAGAGGCGGTGAGAGAGAGAGTGGGTGTGAGAGAGCGAGGGTCTCAGAGAGAGGGTGTGAGAGAGAAAGTGTGAGAAAGAGAAAGGGGGCGAAGAGAGAGAGGGGGGCTGTGAGAGAGGGTCGTGAGAGAGAGAGTATTAGTGAGAGGGAGTGTGTGAGACAGAGAGGGGGTAGAGGGGGTAGAGGGGAAAGAGACAGGGCAGAAAGAGGGGTGAGAGAGGGTCGAGTGAGAGAGGGGTGTGAGAGAGAGAAAGGGATGAGAGAGAGGGAGGGAGAGAGGGAGAGAGATGGGTGAGAGAGGGGCGAGTTGGGGAGAGAGGGAGAGAGGGAGGAGGGGGTAGAGAGAGTTGTAAGAGAGATAGAGAGAGGGTGGGGGTGAGAGAGCAGGGTGAAAGAGAGGGTGAGAGAGGGGGAAGAGCGGAATGAGAGAGAGAGAGTTGGGTGAGAGAGCGGGATGAGAGAGAAAGGCAGCGAAGAGAGAAGGGTGGTAAGAGAGGGGCTAAGAGAGAGAGGTGTGAGAGAGATGCGGTGCGAGAGATGGGTGAGAGAGAGGGGCTGAGAGAGGGGGGTGAAAGAGAAAGAGAGTGGTGAGGGAGGGAGGGGTAAGAGAGATAAGGTGTGAGAAAGGGACAGAGACTAAGTGGGTGTGTGAGAGAGAGAGAGATGAGAGAGAACAGAGTGAGAAAGAAAGGGTGGTGAGAGAGAGCGGGGCGAGAGAGAGAGGGTGAGAGAGAAAGGGGGAGAGAGAACGGGATAAGAGAGAGAGAGGTGAGAGAAAGGTGGTTGAGAGAGAGTGGTGAGAGTGAGAGGGATAAGAACAAGAGTGGTGAGAGAGAGGTGTGAGAGAAAGAGGATTGAGGGAGAGGGGTGATAGAGGAGGGGTGAGAGAGAGAGAGGGTGAGAGAGAGGGGTGAGAGAGACGGGTGAGAGAGAGCGGCTACGAAAGAGAGGGTGAGAGAGAAGGGGTGAGGGAGAGAGAGGTTGAGAGAGAGGTGTGAGACAGATGGTTAAGACACAGAGGTGTGTGAGAGAGAGGCGTGAGAGAGAGAGGGGAGAGGGGGGAGAGAGAGGGAGGAGAGAAGTGGAGGGGACGGAGATAGAGACGGGTGAGAAAGATGGAGAGAGGGCGAGAGAGAGGAGTTGTGTGAGAGAGAGAGGGTGAGAGAGAAAGTGGGTGTGAGAGAGTAGTGTGAGAAAGAGGGTGGTGAAAGAGGGGGGTGAGAAGTAAGGTGGTGAGAGAGGGGAGCTAGAGTGAGAGGGAGTGTGAGAGAGTTGGGGGCTGAGAGAGAGGGGTGAGCAAGAGGGTGTGTTAGAGGGAGAGAGTGGTGTGAGAGAGAGGGTGTGGGGGTGAGCCGGGGGGCTGAGAGAGTGGGGTGTGAGAGAGAGTGGGGTTTGAGAGAGAGAGGGGTGAGAAAGAGAGAAGGGGTGAGAGAGGGGGGGATGAGAGAGAGAGAGAGGTTGAGAGTGAGGGGTGAGAGGGGTGTTTGAGAGTGAGGGTGGGTGAGGAGGGTGAGAGAGAGGAGAGAGAGAGAGGGTGTGAGAGAA
This sequence comes from Chiloscyllium plagiosum, assembly GCF_037043375.1. Lineage (NCBI taxonomy): Eukaryota > Metazoa > Chordata > Chondrichthyes > Orectolobiformes > Hemiscylliidae > Chiloscyllium > Chiloscyllium plagiosum. Next base: position 41,638,951 of record NW_028270182.1, read on the forward strand.
GGGGGAGAAAATGCCTGGAGGTGAGAGAGAGAGAGAGACAGGCTGAGAGAGAGAGAGCCGGTGAGAGAGAGGAGGTGAGAGAGAGGGGATGAGACAGAGGTGGTGAGAGAGGGGTAGGAGGGGGAAGGGTGAGTGAGAGAGGGATGAGAGAGGGAGGAAGAGAAAGGGGGATAGAGGGGGAGAAAGAGGGAGGAGAACGTGGGAGGGGGGAGATAGAGATAAAGGAGTGAGAGAGATGGAGAGAGGAGTGCGTGGGCGGTAAGAGATAGGGCAGTGAGAGAGCGACGGGTGAGAGAGCGGATGTGTGTGAGAGAGGGGGAGGTGTGAAAGAGGGGGTGTTGAGAGAGAGGGGGTGAGAGAGGGGTGTGTGAGAGAGAGGGTTTGAGAGTGAGAGAGAGGGTGCAAAAGAGTTGGGGGTGAGAGAGGGAGGTGAGAGAGGGGAGGGGTGAGAGAGGGGTGTTTTGAGAGAGTTGGGGGTGAGAGAAGGGGTGAGAGAGGTGTGGGGGGTGAGAGACAGTGGGCTGAGAGAGAGAGAGGGGTGAGACAGAAAGAGAGTGGTGAGAGTGGGAGGTTTTAAGAGAGTAAGAGGGCTAAGAGAGAGAAGTATGAGAGAGTGGGGTTGAGAGAGATGAGAGACAGAGAGGGAATGACAGATAGAGCGGGGTGAGAGAGAGAGGAGATGAGAGAGAGGGGTGAGAGTGAGTGAGTGAGGAGGATGTGAGAGATAGATGGTGAGGGGGTGAGAGAGAGGGGGCGAGAGAGTGAGAGTGAGTGAGGGGGTGAGAGAGAGGGAGGGAGAGAGGACATGACAGATAGAGAGGGGGTGAGAGAGAGAGGGTGAGAAAGAGAGGTGTGTGTGAGAGAGAGAGTGTTAAGAGACAGAGGAGTGAGAGAGAGGGTGAGAGACAGAGGGTGTGTGAGAGAGAGAGGGGATGGGGGTGAGAGGGTGAGAGAGAGAGGGGTGTGAGAGAGAGATGGTTAAGAGAGAGAGGTGTGTGAGAGAGAAGGGTGAAAGAGAGAGAGGGAGAGAGGGGGTGTGAGAGATCGGGGTGGAAGAGAGAGCTGGTGAGAAAGAGACAGGGAGTGAGAGAGAGGGAGAGAGTGTGAGGGGAGTGAGAGAGGGGGAAAGAGAGAGAGGTGAGAGAGAGGGGGTGTTAGAGTGAGGGGTGTGTGAGAGTGAGGGGGGTGAGAGAGGAGGCTGAGAGAGAGAAAGGGATGAGAGAGAGGGGTGAGAGAAAGAGATTGAGAGAGAGGTGTGTGAGAAAGAGGGGTGAGAGAGAGAGAGATGGGTGAGTGAGAGAAGGTGTGAGAAAGAGATCGGGGTGGAAGAGAGAGCGGGTGAGAAAGAGACAGGGATGGAGAGAAACAGGCTGAAAGAGAGAGAGTGGGTGAGAGAGGGGAGTGAGAGTGAGAGACGGGTAAGAGAGAGAGGGGTGAGAGAGAGGGGTGAGAGAGGGGGTGTGAGAAAGAGAGGGGTGAGGGAGAGAGGGGGTGTGAGAGAGATCGGGCTGGAAGAAAGAGCGGGTGACAAAGAGACAGGGGTGAGAGAGAGACAGGCTGAGAGGAGAGGGTGAGAGAGAGGGGATGAGAGAGAGGGGGTGAGAGAGAGAGGTAAGAGAGAGAGAGGGATGAGAGAGAGAGGGGTGAGAGAGAGAGGGCCTAAGAGAGAGTGGGTAAGAGAGAGGGCGTGAGAGAGGAGGGGTGAGAGAGTGTGAGAGAGAGAGAGAGAGTGAGAGAGAGAGTGGTGGTGAGAGAGCGAGAGGGCAAAGAAAGAGAGGGGTGAGAGAGAGGAGTGAGAGAGAGATTGAGGTGGAAGAGAGAGCGGGTGAGACAGAGACAAGGGATGAGGGAGAGACAGGCTGAGAGAGAGTAGGGGTGAGAGAGAGGGCCTGAGAGAGAGGGGGTGAGAGAGAGGAGGTGAGAGAGAAGGGGTAAGAGAGAGAGGTTGAGAGAGAGAGAGGTGTGTGAAAGAGAGGGCAGTAAGATAGAGGGATGAGAAAGAGAGCGGTGAGAGAGAGGGGGCTGAGATAGAGGGGGCTGAGAGAGGGGGATGAGAGCGACGGGGTAAGAGAGAAGGGGTGAGAGAGAAGGGGTGAGAGAAAGAGGTGTGTGAGAGGGACAGCGGTAAGAGAGAGAGAAGGGTGAGAGAGAGAGACAGGCTGAGACAGAGGGTGAGAGAGAGGGTGAGAGAGAGGCGTGAGAACGAGGGATTGTGAGAGAGGGATAAGAGAGAGGGGTGAGAGAGAGAGGGTGAGAGAGAGAGGGGGGTGAGAGAGATCAGGGTGGGAGAGAGAGGGGATGAGGAAGAAAGAGGAGTGAGAGAGAGGGATCAGAGAGTGTGGGGAAGAGATTAAGGAGAGGGAGGATGTAGAGAGTGGGGCAGAGAGCGGGGAGAGAGGGGGAGACTGAAAGGGGAGAGGGTTGGATAGAAAAGGGGAGAGAGATGGAGGGCATGGAGAAAGGGGAGTGAAAGAGAGGTGAGAGAGAGGAGGGAGAAAGAGGGGGGGAGAGAGGGGGAGAGAGAGAGAGGGGGTGAGAGAGGGGCAGGAAAGAGAGGGGGAGAGAGATGGGGAGAGGGCGAGTGGCGTGAGAGAGGGGGAGAGAGGAGGGAGAGAGAGAGGGGAGAAGGGGAGAGAGGTGGGTGAGAGAGAGGGGTGAGAGTGTGGGATGAGAGAGAGGGGTGAGAGAGAGGGGTGAGACAGAGGTGTTAGACAGAGGGGTGAGAGAGGATTGAGACAGAGGGGAGAGGGGGAGAGTGGTGAGTGAGAGAGAGGGGTGAGAGAGTGGGTTGAGAGCGAAGGCTGAGACAGAGGGGTGAGACAAAAGGGAGAGGGGGAGAGTGGTGGGTGAGAGAAATGGGTGAGAGAGAGGGAGAGAGTGGGGAGAGAGGGACGAGAGAGGTGGGAGAGAGGGGAGAGGGGGAAAGGGGGAGAGAGAGGTTGGGGGACAGAGGGAGGAATGAGAGAGGTGGAGTGTAAGAGTGGGAAGAGAGCACAAGAGGGTTAGAGAGAGAGAGACAGAAGGTTAGAGAGAGAGCCGGAGAGAGAGAGAGAGGGTGAGGGAGAGACGGATTGAGAGTGAGAGGGGGTGTGAGTGAGAGGGGGTATGAGTGAGAGGGGTGAGAGAAAGGGTTTGGTTGGAGAGTGAGTGAGGGGGTGAGAGGTAAAGGGTGAGAGAGAGAGAATGAGCGAGGGGTGAGAGGGGGGAGAGAGAGAGAGACAGACAGAGTGCCAGAAACAGAGAGAGAGTGAGATGTCTCAGGGAGGACCAGTACAGCAGTACTGAAAGCAGGACCCTCACAAGATGGTGGGAATGAAGCCTAGAATATAGCTGTTCCCTGCCCAGCTCTTTATCTATGTCCTATCTTCCGGGTGTGAATACAGAAGGCCACGAACTCCTCCCTGTGCTGTTTACTGTGAGTGATCTTACCGGCTGCAGGATTTACTGAAGGCTCCAGACCTCCCTCTTCATGTCTCTCTGGCTGACCAACCGTCTTTGATGTGGCTATGGACGAGACAAGAGTTAGGAATTCGGCTGAGACAGGAACATCCTGATGACCTACAAGAGACAGAGAAACAGACAGAATGGGAAATTAGACTGATGCAGTGATGTTTACACATGGAGGATGGCACTGAGTCCCACAGAGATCTGGAAAATCCCAGTCTCCATCCCTGGCCTGCGCTTTTGCATCGCTCTGGAATGGAGAATTCTGTTGGCACAGGATCTGGATAGCTGCAAGAGTGAGAGATACTGACAGAGGCAGCAATTAGACCCACACAGTGAGGGATATCACGTGAAGAGAGACTGAGTGACATCACCAGAGTGCAGGAAGGTATCAGGATCACACAATGGTCATGATGAAAGGGGTGTGATTCATGGTGCACTGGGATCAGTACTCACTGACGGGTGAGCTACGAGTGGGACAGGTGATGCCCTCGTGTTATTTTCACCCGACTGTTCATCCAGATGTTAATGCCGATGTCAGCTATACCCATCTAACTGCTTAATATCCTTTCAGGAGGGAAATCTGTTATAGATAGCGGGTCTGACCTACACATGATCCAGACCCAGAGCGATGGGGTTGACTCTAAACTGCTCTCTGTAATGATCCAGCAAGGCACTCAGCTCAAGGGCAGCTCGGGGTGGGCATGCGATGCTGGCCAGCCAGAGACAGCAACATCCCATGAGTGAATTAAACACAACATTGCTGGGGCCAGTGTCCTGGCCAATCATGTCGGTAGGCTTATGGACAGGACTTTAAGCTGACAGAGAGAATGCAGGGGCAGGGTTCAGGTGAAAGGAGCTTTCCAAATCCAAAGAAAATGGCAATGTAGCTGAAGACAAGCAGAAAGGAACAGGAAGAGACAGAGTTTAACTGAAACTGTACATCAGTGAATTGGACTGTGACAAGAAATTGTGGAAAGAGTCAATCGTAATGTACTTTTTTTTGGACTGGCTCAAGTCTCTGGTACAGAGATAAATTAGGTTTAGTGGTGACACTGTGAACAAAAGGTGGAACATTAATATTCTATTGTCTACCTCCTTGAGCGGTCTCAGGGAGAGCAGGATGGGTAACCCTGACAGTAATGGGTAACAACGGCAATACAGAGAAAGCATTTGGCCTCAGATGATGAAGCTGTAACTGTCTGAGGGTCAATCCCTGTCACTGATTGCCATTTAATCCCTGTCACTGACTGAGGTACAATCCCAGTCACTGACTGATGTTTAAACCCTGACACAGACTGAGATACAATCCCTGTCACTGTCTGAGGGTCAATCCCAGTCTCTGACTGAGATTCAATCCCTGTCACTGACTGAGGTGCAATCCCTGTCACTAACTGAGATTCAATCCCTGTCACTGACTGAGGTTCAAATCCTGTCACTGACTTACATTCAATTCCTGTCACTGACTGAGATTCAATCCCTGTCACTGACTGAGATTCAATCCCTGTCAGTGACTGAGATTCAATCCCTGTCACTGACTGAGGTTCAATCCCTGTCACTGACTGAGATTCAATCCCTGTCACTGTCCGAGGTTCAATCCCTGTCACTGACTGAGGCTCAATCCCTGTCACTGACTGAGGCTCAATCCCTGTCACTGTGTGTTGTCAATCCCAGTCACAGACTGAGATTCAATCTCTGTCACTGACTAAGGATCAGTCCCTGTCACTGACGGAGGTTCAATCCGTGACAATGTCTGAGGTTCAATCGCTGTCACAGACTGTGATTCAATCCCTGTCACTGACTGAAACTCAATCACTCTCATCGACTAAGATTCAAGTGTCACTGACTGCGATACTATGCCTGTCACTGACTGAGATTCCATTCCTATCACTGACTGAGATTCAATCCCTGTCACTTTCTGAGCGTCAATCCCTGTCACTGACTGAGGTTCAAACCCTGACACTGAGTGAGATTCAATGCCTGTCACTGACAGAGATTCAATCCCTGTCACTGACTGAGATTCAATCCCTGTCACTGACTGAGATTCAATCCCTGTCACGGACTGCGATACTATGCCTTTCACTGACTGAGATTCCGTTCCTATCACTGTCTGAGCATCAATCCCTGTCACTGATTCAGATTCAATCCCTGTCACTGACTGAGGTTCAATTCCTGTCAATGACTGAGATTCAATTCCTGTCACTGACTGCGATACAATACCAGTCACTGACTGAGGTTCAATCCTAGACTGTGACAGAGGTTCAATCCCTGTCACGGACTGAGGTTCAATCCCAGTCACTGACTGAGATTCAATCCCTGTCACAGACTGAGATTCACTTCCAGTCACTGATTGAGATTCAACCCCTGTCACTGACTGAGATTCAATCCATGTCACCGATAGAGGTTCAATCCCTGACATTGACTGCGATTATATCCCTGTCACAGACAGAGATACAATCACTGTCACAGACTGAGGTTCAATCCCTGTCACTGACAGAGGCTCAATCCCTGGCACTGACTGAGCCTCAATCCCTGCCACTGACTGAGATTCAATCCCTGCCACTGACTGTGGCTCAATTCCTGTCATTGACTGAGGTTCAATCGCTGTAACTGACTGATGCTTGATCACTGTCACTGACTGATGTTCACTCCCAGTCACTGACTGAGGTACTATCCCTGTCACTGCCTGTGGTTCATCCGTGTCATTGACTGAGATTCAATCTGTGTCACTGACTGAAATTCAATCCCTATCACTGACTAAGATTCAATCCCTGTCACTGACAGCGATTCAATGCCTGTCACTGACTGAGTGTCAATCCTTGTCACTGACTGCGATTCAATCCCTGTCTCTAATTAAGATCAATCCCTGTCACTGACTGAGATTCAATACCTGTCACTGTCTGAGGGTCAATCCCAGTCACTGAATGAGATTCAATCCCTGTCACTGACTGAGATTCAACCCCTGTCATGGACTGAGGTTCAATCCCTGTCACTGACTGAGGCTCAATTCCAGTCACTGACTGAGGCTCAATCCCTGTCACTGAATGAGATTATATCCCTGTCACTGACTGAGATTCAATCCCTGTCACTGACTGAGATACAATCCCTGTCTCTGACTGAGGTTCAATTCCGGTCACTTACTGAGGTTCAATTCCTGTCTCTGACTGAGATTCAAACCCTGTCACTGACTGAGATTCAATCCCTGTCACTGAATGAGATTAAATCCATGTCACTGACTGAGATTCAATCCTTGTCACTGACTGAGATTCAATCCCTGTCACTGAATGAGAATCAATCCCTGTCACTGACTGAGGTTCAATCCCTGTCACTGACTGAGATTCAATCCCTGTCACTGACTGTGATTCAATCCCTGTCACTTACGGTGATTCAATTCCAGTCACTGAATGAGATTCAATCCCTGTCACTGAGTGAGATTCAACCCTTGTCACAAACTGAGATTCAATCTCTGTCACTGACTGAGATTCAATCCTTGTCACTGACTGCGATTCAATCTCTGTCACTAACTAAGGTTCAATCCCTGTCACTGACTAAGGTACAATCCCTGTCACTAACTGAGATTAAAATCCCTGTCACTTCCTGAGATTCAATTCCTGTCAGTGACTGAGATACAATCCCTGTCACTGAACTGAGTTCAATCCCTGTCACTTACGGTGATTCAATCCCTGTCACTGACAGAGATTCAATCCCAGTCACTGATTGAGAATCAATCCCTGAAACTGACTGAGATTCAATTCCTGTCACTGACTGAGATACAATCCCTGTCACTGACTGAGGTTCAATTCCTGTCACTGACTTAGATTCAATTCCTGTCACTGACTGAGATTCAATCCCTGTCACTGACGGAGATTCAATGCCTGTCACTGAATGAGATTAAATCCCTGTCACTGACTGAGATTCAATGCCTGTCACTGACTGAGATTCAATCCCTGTCACTGACTGAGATTCAATCCCTGTCACTGAATGAGATTCAATCCCTGTCACTGACTGAGATTCAATCCCTGTCACTGACTGAGGTTCAATCTCTGACAATGACTGAGATGCAATACCTATCACTGACTGAGGTTCAATCCCTGTCACTGACTGAGATTCAATTCCGGTCACTGACTGAGATTCAATCCCTGTTATTGACTGAGATTCAATCCCTGTCACTGACTGAGATTCAATCCCTGTCACTGCCTGAGGCTCAATCCCTGTCACTGAATGAGATTATATCCCTGTCACTGACTGAGATTCAATCCCTGTCACTGACTGAGATTCAATCCCTGTCACTGAATGAGATTCAATCCCTGTCACTGACGGTGATTCAATTCAAGTCACTGAATGAGATTCAATCCCTGTCACTGACCGAGATTCAACCCCTGTCACTAACTGAGATTCAATCCCTGTCACTGACTGAGATTCAATCCCTGTCTCTGACTGAGGTTCAATTCCGGTCACTTACTGAGGTTCAATTCCTGTCTCTGACTGAGATTCAAACCTTGTCACTGACTGAGATTCAATCCCTGTCACTGAATGAGATTAAATCCATGTCACTGACTGAGATTCAATCCCTGTCACTGACTGAGATTCAATCCCTGACACTGAATGAGAATCAATCCCTGTCACTGACTGAGGTTCAATCCCTGTCACTGACTGAGGTTCAATCCCTGTCACTGACTAAGGTTCAATCCCTGTCACTAACTGAGATTAAAATCCCTGTCACTTCCTGAGATTCAATTCCTGTCAGTGACTGAGATACAATCCCTGTCACTGACTGAGATACAATCCCTGTCACGGAACTGAGTTCAATCCCTGTCGCTTACGGTGATTCAATCCCTGTCACTGACAGAGATTCAATCCCTGTCACTGATTGAGAATCAATCCCTGAAACTAACTGAGATTCAATCCCTGTCACTGACTGAGATTCAATCCCTGTCACAGACTGAGGTTCAATCCCTGTCACTGACTGAGGCTCAATCCCTGTCACTAACTGGGATTAAATTCCCTGTCACTTCCTGAGATTCAATTCCTGTCAGTGACTGAGATACAATCCCTGTCACTGAACTGAGTTCAATCCCTGTCACTTATGGTGATTCAATCCCTGTCACTGACAGAGATTCAATCCCAGTCACTGATTGAGAATCAATCCCTGAAACTGACTGAGATTCAATCCCTGTCACTGACTGAGGTTCAATTCCTGTCACTGACTTAGATTCAATTCCTGTCACTGACTGAGATTCAATCCCTGTCACTGACGGAGATTCAATGCCTGTCACTGAATGAGATTAAATCCCTGTCACTGACTGAGATTCAATGCCTGTCACTGACTGAGATTCAATCCCTGTCACTGACTGAGATTCAATCCCTGTCACTGAATGAGATTCAATCCCTGTCACTGACTGAGATTCAATCCCTGTCACTGACTGAGGTTCAATCTCTGACAATGACTGAGATGCAATCCCTATCACTGACTGAGGTTCAATCCCTGTCACTGACTGAGATTCAATTCCGGTCACTGACTGAGATTCAATCCCTGTTATTGACTGAGATTCAATCCCTGTCACTGACTGAGATTCAATCCCTGTCACTGCCTGAGGCTCAATCCCTGTCACTGAATGAGATTATATCCCTGTCACTGACTGAGATTCAATCCCTGTCACTGACTGAGATTCAATCCCTGTCACTGAATGAGATTCAATCCCTGTCACTGACGGTGATTCAATTCCAGTCACTGAATGAGATTCAATCCCTGTCACTGACTGAGATTCAACCCCTGTCACTAACTGAGATTCAATCCCTGTCACTGACTGAGATTCAATCCCTGTCTCTGACTGAGGTTCAATTCCGGTCACTTACTGAGGTTCAATTCCTGTCTCTGACTGAGATTCAAACCCTGTCACTGACTGAGTTTCAATCCCTGACACTGAATGAGATTAAATCCATGTCACTGACTGAGATTCAATCCCTGTCACTGACTGAGATTCAATCCCTGTCACTGAATGAGAATCAATCCCTGTCACTGACTGAGGTTCAATCCCTGTCAATGACTGAGGTTCAATCACTGTCACTGACTAAGGTTCAATCCCTGTCACTAACTGAGATTAAAATCCCTGTCACTTCCTGAGATTCAATTCCTGTCAGTGACTGAGATACAATCCCTGTCACTGACTGAGATACAATCCCTGTCACTGAACTGAGTTCAATCCCTGTCATTTACGGTGATTCAATCCCTGTCACTGACAGAGATTCAATCCCTGTCACTGATTGAGAATCAATCCCTGAAACTGACTGAGATTCAATCCCTGTCACTGACTGAGATTCAATCCCTGTCACTGACTGAGGTTCAATCCCTGTCACTGACTGAGGCTCAATCCCTGTCACTGACTGAGATTCAATTTCTGACAATGACTGAGATGCAACCCCTATCACTGACTGAGGTTCAATCCCTGTCACTGACTGAGATTCAATTCCGGTCTCTGACTGAGATTCAATCCCTGTCACTGACGGTGATTCAATCCCTGTCACTGACTGAGATTCAATCCCTGTCACTGCCTGAGGTTCAATCCCTGTCACTGAATGACATTAAATCCCTGTCTCTGACTGAGATTCAATCCCTGTCACTGACTGAGATTCAATCCCTGTCACTGACTGAGATTCAATTCCGGTCACTGACTGAGATTCAATCCCAGACACTGACTGAGATTCAATCCCTGTCACTGACTGAGGTTCTATGCCTGTCACTGACTGAGATTCAATCCCAATCTCTGATTGAGATTCAATCCCTGTCAATGTCTGAGGTTCAATCCCAGACACAGACTGAGATTAAATGCCTGTAACTGACTGAGGGTCAATACCGGTCACTGACTGAGATTCAAACCCTGTCACTGACTGAGATCCAATCCCTGTCACTGATTGAGATTTCATTCGTAACACTTTCTGAGGGTTAATCCCTATCACTGATTGAGATTCAATCCCTGTCACTGACTGAGATTCCATCACTGTCACTGACTGCGATTCTATGCCTGTCACTGATTGAGATTTCATTCCTAACACTTTCTGAGGGTCAATCCCTGTCACTGATTGAGATTCAATCCCTGTCACTGAGTGAGGTTCAATCCAAGTCACTTAGTGAGATTCAATGCCTGTCACTGAGTGAGATTCAATCCCTGTCACGGACTGAGATTCAATCCCTGTCACTGACTGAGGTTCAATCCCTGTCACTGACTGAGGCTCAATCCCTGTCACTGACTGAGATTCAATACCTGTCACTGTCTGAGGGTAAATCCCAGTAACAGACTCAAATTCAATCTCTGTCACTGACTGAGGATCAGACCGTGTCACTGATTGTGGTTCAATCCCTGACAATGTCTGAGGTTCAATCCGTGTCACAGACTGAGGCTCAATCCCTATCACTGACTGAAACTCAATCACTGTAACCAACTAAGATTCAATGACTGTCACTGTCTGAGGGTCAATCCCTGTCTCTGACTGAGATTCAATCCCTGTCACTGTCTGAGATTCAATCCCTGTCACTGACGGAGGTTCAATTTCTGACAATGACTGAGATGCAATCCCTATCACTGACTGAGGTTCAATCCCTGTCACTGACTGAGATTCAATTCCGGTCACTGACTGAGATTCAATCCCTGTTATTGACTGAGATTCAATCCCTGTCACTGACTGAGATTCAATCCCTGTCACTGCCTGAGGCTCAATCCCTGACACTGAATGAGATTATATCCCTGTCACTGACTGAGATTCAATCCCTGTCACTGACTGAGATTCAATCCCTGTCACTGAATGACATTCAATCCCTGTCACTGACGGTGATTCAATTCCAGTCACTGAATGAGATTCAATCCCTGTCACTGACTGAGATTCAACCCCTGTCACTAACTGAGATTCAATCCCTGTCACTGACTGAGGTTCAATTCCGGTCACTTACTGAGGTTCAATTCCTGTCTCTGACTGAGATTCAAACCCTGTCACTGACTGAGTTTCAATCCCTGTCACTGAATGAGATTAAATCCATGTCACTGACTGAGATTCAATCCCTGTCACTGACTGAGATTCAATCCCTGTCACTGAATGAGAATCAATCCCTGTCACTGACTGAGGTTCAATCCCTGTCAATGACTGAGGTTCAATCCCTGTAACTGACTAAGGTTCAATCCTTGTCACTAACTGAGATTAAAATCCCTGTCACTTCCTGAGATTCAATTCCTGTCAGTGACTGAGATACAATCCCTGTCACTGACTGAGATACAATCCCTGTCACTGAACTGAGTTCAATCCCTGTCATTTACGGTGATTCAATCCCTGTCACTGACAGAGATTCAATCCCTGTCACTGATTGAGAATCAATCCCTGAAACTGACTGAGATTCAATCCCTGTCACTGACTGAGATTCAATCCCTGTCACTGACTGAGGTTCAATCCCTGTCACTGACTGAGGCTCAATCCCTGTCACTGACTGAGATTCAATTTCTGACAATGACTGAGATGCAATCCCTATCACTGACTGAGGTTCAATCCCTGTCACTGACTGAGATTCAATTCCGGTCACTGACTGAGATTCAATCCCTGTCACTGACGGTGATTCAATCCCTGTCACTGACTGAGATTCAATCCCTGTCACTGCCTGAGGTTCAATCCCTGTCACTGAATGACATTAAATCCCTGTCTCTGACTGAGATTCAATCCCTGTCACTGACTGAGATTCAATCCCTGTCACTGACTGAGATTCAATCCCTGTCACTGACTGAGGTTCAATCCCTGTCACTGACTGAGGCTCAATCCCTGTCACTGACTGAGGCTCAATTCCTGTCACCAACTAAGATTCAATGCCTGTCACTGTCTGAGGGTCAATCCCTGTCACTGACTGAGAGTCAATCCCTGTCACTTTCTGAGCGTCAATCTCTGCCACTGATTGAGATTCAATCCCAGTCATTGACTGAGGTTCAATCCCTGTCACTGACTGAGTCTCAATCCCTGTCACTGACTGTGATTCAATCCCTGTCACTAACTGAGATTTAATCTCTGTCAATGACTAAGGTTAAATCCCTGTCACAGACTGAGATTCAATCCCTGTCACTGACTGAGGCTCAATCCCTGTCACTGACTGAGATTCAATTTCTGACAATGACTGAGATGCAATCCCTATCACTGACTGAGGTTCAATCCCTGTCACTGACTGAGATTCAATTCCGGTCACTGACTGAGATTCAATCCCTGTCACTGACTGAGATCCAATCCCTGTCACTGATTGAGATTTCATTTGTAACACTTTCTGAGGGTTAATCCCGGTCACTGACTGAGATTCAATCCCTGTCACTGACTGAGATTCCATCACTGTCACTGACTGCGATTCTATGCCTGTCACTGATTGAGATTTCATTCCTAACACTTTCTGAGGGTCAATCCCTGTCACTGATTGAGATTCAATCCCTGTCACTGAGTGAGGTTCAATCCAAGTCACTTAGTGAGATTCAATGCCTGTCACTGAGTTAGATTCAATCCCTGTCACGGACTGAGATTCAATCCCTGTCACTGACTGAGATTCAATCCCTGTCACTGACTGAGGTTCAATCCCTGTCACTGACTGAGGCTCAATCCCTGTCACTGACTGAGATTCAATTTCTGACAATGACTGAGATGCAATCCCTATCACTGACTGAGGTTCAATCCCTGTCACTGACTGAGATTCAATTCCGGTCACTGACTGAGATTCAATCCCTGTCACTGACGGTGATTCAATCCCTGTCACTGACTGAGATTCAATCCCTGTCACTGCCTGAGGTTCAATCCCTGTCACTGAATGACATTAAATCCCTGTCTCTGACTGAGATTCAATCCCTGTCACTGACTGAGATTCAATCCCTGTCACTGACTGAGATTCAATTCCGGTCACTGACTGAGATTCAATCCCAGACACTGACTGAGATTCAATCCCTGTCACTGACTGAGGTTCTATGCCTGTCACTGACTGAGATTCAATCCCAATCTCTGATTGAGATTCAATCCCTGTCAATGTCTGAGGTTCAATCCCAGACACAGACTGAGATTAAATCCCTGTAACTGACTGAGGGTCAATACCGGTCACTGACTGAGATTCAAACCCTGTCACTGACTGAGATCCAATCCCTGTCACTGATTGAGATTTCATTCGTAACACTTTCTGAGGGTTAATCCCTATCACTGATTGAGATTCAATCCCTGTCACTGACTGAGATTCCATCACTGTCACTGACTGCGATTCTATGCCTGTCACTGATTGAGATTTCATTCCTAACACTTTCTGAGGGTCAATCCCTGTCACTGATTGAGATTCAATCCCTGTCACTGAGTGAGGTTCAATCCAAGTCACTTAGTGAGATTCAATGCCTGTCACTGAGTGAGATTCAATCCCTGTCACGGACTGAGATTCAATCCCTGTCACTGACTGAGGTTCAATCCCTGTCACTGACTGAGGCTCAATCCCTGTCACTGACTGAGATTCAATACCTGTCACTGTCTGAGGGTAAATCCCAGTAACAGACTCAAATTCAATCTCTGTCACTGACTGAGGATCAGACCGTGTCACTGATTGTGGTTCAATCCCTGACAATGTCTGAGGTTCAATCCGTGTCACAGACTGAGGCTCAATCCCTATCACTGACTGAAACTCAATCACTGTAACCAACTAAGATTCAATGACTGTCACTGTCTGAGGGTCAATCCCTGTCTCTGACTGAGATTCAATCCCTGTCACTGTCTGAGGGTCAATCCCTGCCACTGGTTGAGATTCAATCCCTGTCACTGACTGAGGCTCAAACGGTTTCACTGACTGAGATTCAATCCCTGTCACGAACTGAGATTCAATCCCTGTCACTGACTGAGATTCAATCCCTGTCACTGACTGAGGCTCAATCCCTGTCACTGACTGAGATTCAATACCTGTCACTGTCTGAGGGTAAATCCCAGTAACAGACTCAAATTCAATCTCTGTCACTGACTGAGGATCAGACCGTGTCACTGATTGTGGTTCAATCCCTGACAATGTCTGAGGTTCAATCCGTGTCACAGACTGAGGCTCAATCCCTATCACTGACTGAAACTCAATCACTGTAACCAACTAAGATTCAATGACTGTCACTGTCTGAGGGTCAATCCCTGTCTCTGACTGAGATTCAATCCCTGTCACTGTCTGAGGGTCAATCCCTGCCACTGGTTGAGATTCAATCCCTGTCACTGACTGAGGCTCAAACGGTTTCACTGACTGAGATTCAATCCCTGTCACTGACTGAGATTCAATCCCTGTCACTGACTGAGATTCAATCCCTGTCACTGACTGAGGTTCAATCCCTGTCACTGACTGAGGCTCAATCCCTGTCACTGACTGAGGCTCAATCCCTGTCACTGAATGAGATTATATCCCTGTCACTGACTGAGATTCAATCCCTGTCACTGACTGAGATTCAATCCCTGTCACTGAATGAGATTCAATCCCTGTCACTGACGGTGATTCAATTCCAGTCACTGAATGAGATTCAATCCCTGTCACTGACTGAGATTCAACCCCTGTCACTAACTGAGATTCAATCCCTATCACTGACTGAGATTCAATCCCTGTCTCTGACTGAGGTTCAATTCCGGTCACTTACTGAGGTTCAATTCCTGTCTCTGACTGAGATTCAAACCCTGTCACTGACTGAGTTTCAATCCCTGTCACTGAATGAGATTAAATCCATGTCACTGACTGAGATTCAATCCCTGTCACTGACTGAGATTCAATCCCTGTCACTGAATGAGAATCAATCCCTGTCACTGACTGAGGTTCAATCCCTGTCAATGACTGAGGTTCAATCCCTGTAACTGACTAAGGTTCAATCCTTGTCACTAACTGAGATTAAAATCCCTGTCACTTCCTGAGATTCAATTCCTGTCAGTGACTGAGATACAATCCCTGTCACTGACTGAGATACAATCCCTGTCACTGAACTGAGTTCAATCCCTGTCACTTACGGTGATTCAATCCCTGTCACTGACAGAGATTCAATCCCTGTCACTGATTGAGAATCAATCCCTGGAACTGACTGAGATTCAATCCCTGTCACTGACTGAGATTCAATCCCTGTCACTGACTGAGGTTCAATCCCTGTCACTGACTGAGGCTCAATCCCTGTCACTGACTGAGCTTCAATTTCTGACAATGACTGAGATGCAATCCCTATCACTGACTGAGGTTCAATCCCTGTCACTGACTGAGATTCAATTCCGGTCACTGACTGAGATTCAATCCCTGTCACTGACGGTGATTCAATCCCTGTCACTGACTGAGATTCAATCCCTGTCACTGCCTGAGGTTCAATCCCTGTCACTGAATGACATTAAATCCCTGTCTCTGACTGAGATTCAATCCCTGTCACTGACTGAGATTCAATCCCTGTCACTGACTGAGATTCAATTCCGGTCACTGACTGAGATTCAATCCCAGACACTGACTGAGATTCAATCCCTGTCACTGACTGAGGTTCTATGCCTGTCACTGACTGAGATTCAATCCCAATCTCTGATTGAGATTCAATCCCTGTCAATGTCTGAGGTTCAATCCCAGACACAGACTGAGATTAAATCCCTGTAACTGACTGAGGGTCAATACCGGTCACTGACTGAGATTCAAACCCTGTCACTGACTGAGATCCAATCCCTGTCACTGATTGAGATTTCATTCGTAACACTTTCTGAGGGTTAATCCCTATCACTGATTGAGATTCAATCCCTGTCACTGACTGAGATTCCATCACTGTCACTGACTGCGATTCTATGCCTGTCACTGATTGAGATTTCATTCCTAACACTTTCTGAGGGTCAATCCCTGTCACTGATTGAGATTCAATCCCTGTCACTGAGTGAGGTTCAATCCAAGTCACTTAGTGAGATTCAATGCCTGTCACTGAGTGAGATTCAATCCCTGTCACGGACTGAGATTCAATCCCTGTCACTGACTGAGGTTCAATCCCTGTCACTGACTGAGGCTCAATCCCTGTCACTGACTGAGATTCAATACCTGTCACTGTCTGAGGGTAAATCCCAGTAACAGACTCAAATTCAATCTCTGTCACTGACTGAGGATCAGACCGTGTCACTGATTGTGGTTCAATCCCTGACAATGTCTGAGGTTCAATCCGTGTCACAGACTGAGGCTCAATCCCTATCACTGACTGAAACTCAATCACTGTAACCAACTAAGATTCAATGACTGTCACTGTCTGAGGGTCAATCCCTGTCTCTGACTGAGATTCAATCCCTGTCACTGTCTGAGGGTCAATCCCTGCCACTGGTTGAGATTCAATCCCTGTCACTGACTGAGGCTCAAACGGTTTCACTGACTGAGATTCAATCCCTGTCACGAACTGAGATTCAATCCCTGTCACTGACTGAGATTCAATCCCTGTCACTGACTGAGGCTCAATCCCTGTCACTGACTGAGATTCAATACCTGTCACTGTCTGAGGGTAAATCCCAGTAACAGACTCAAATTCAATCTCTGTCACTGACTGAGGATCAGACCGTGTCACTGATTGTGGTTCAATCCCTGACAATGTCTGAGGTTCAATCCGTGTCACAGACTGAGGCTCAATCCCTATCACTGACTGAAACTCAATCACTGTAACCAACTAAGATTCAATGACTGTCACTGTCTGAGGGTCAATCCCTGTCTCTGACTGAGATTCAATCCCTGTCACTGTCTGAGGGTCAATCCCTGCCACTGGTTGAGATTCAATCCCTGTCACTGACTGAGGCTCAAACGGTTTCACTGACTGAGATTCAATCCCTGTCACTGACTGAGATTCAATCCCTGTCACTGACTGAGATTCAATCCCTGTCACTGACTGAGGTTCAATCCCTGTCACTGACTGAGGCTCAATCCCTGTCACTGACTGAGGCTCAATCCCTGTCACTGAATGAGATTATATCCCTGTCACTGACTGAGATTCAATCCCTGTCACTGACTGAGATTCAATCCCTGTCACTGAATGAGATTCAATCCCTGTCACTGACGGTGATTCAATTCCAGTCACTGAATGAGATTCAATCCCTGTCACTGACTGAGATTCAACCCCTGTCACTAACTGAGATTCAATCCCTATCACTGACTGAGATTCAATCCCTGTCTCTGACTGAGGTTCAATTCCGGTCACTTACTGAGGTTCAATTCCTGTCTCTGACTGAGATTCAAACCCTGTCACTGACTGAGTTTCAATCCCTGTCACTGAATGAGATTAAATCCATGTCACTGACTGAGATTCAATCCCTGTCACTGACTGAGATTCAATCCCTGTCACTGAATGAGAATCAATCCCTGTCACTGACTGAGGTTCAATCCCTGTCAATGACTGAGGTTCAATCCCTGTAACTGACTAAGGTTCAATCCTTGTCACTAACTGAGATTAAAATCCCTGTCACTTCCTGAGATTCAATTCCTGTCAGTGACTGAGATACAATCCCTGTCACTGACTGAGATACAATCCCTGTCACTGAACTGAGTTCAATCCCTGTCACTTACGGTGATTCAATCCCTGTCACTGACAGAGATTCAATCCCTGTCACTGATTGAGAATCAATCCCTGGAACTGACTGAGATTCAATCCCTGTCACTGACTGAGATTCAATCCCTGTCACTGACTGAGGTTCAATCCCTGTCACTGACTGAGGCTCAATCCCTGTCACTGACTGAGCTTCAATTTCTGACAATGACTGAGATGCAATCCCTATCACTGACTGAGGTTCAATCCCTGTCACTGACTGAGATTCAATTCCGGTCACTGACTGAGATTCAATCCCTGTCACTGACGGTGATTCAATCCCTGTCACTGACTGAGATTCAATCCCTGTCACTGCCTGAGGTTCAATCCCTGTCACTGAATGACATTAAATCCCTGTCTCTGACTGAGATTCAATCCCTGTCACTGACTGAGATTCAATCCCTGTCACTGACTGAGATTCAATTCCGGTCACTGACTGAGATTCAATCCCAGACACTGACTGAGATTCAATCCCTGTCACTGACTGAGGTTCTATGCCTGTCACTGACTGAGATTCAATCCCAATCTCTGATTGAGATTCAATCCCTGTCAATGTCTGAGGTTCAATCCCAGACACAGACTGAGATTAAATCCCTGTAACTGACTGAGGGTCAATACCGGTCACTGACTGAGATTCAAACCCTGTCACTGACTGAGATCCAATCCCTGTCACTGATTGAGATTTCATTCGTAACACTTTCTGAGGGTTAATCCCTATCACTGATTGAGATTCAATCCCTGTCACTGACTGAGATTCCATCACTGTCACTGACTGCGATTCTATGCCTGTCACTGATTGAGATTTCATTCCTAACACTTTCTGAGGGTCAATCCCTGTCACTGATTGAGATTCAATCCCTGTCACTGAGTGAGGTTCAATCCAAGTCACTTAGTGAGATTCAATGCCTGTCACTGAGTGAGATTCAATCCCTGTCACGGACTGAGATTCAATCCCTGTCACTGACTGAGGTTCAATCCCTGTCACTGACTGAGGCTCAATCCCTGTCACTGACTGAGATTCAATACCTGTCACTGTCTGAGGGTAAATCCCAGTAACAGACTCAAATTCAATCTCTGTCACTGACTGAGGATCAGACCGTGTCACTGATTGTGGTTCAATCCCTGACAATGTCTGAGGTTCAATCCGTGTCACAGACTGAGGCTCAATCCCTATCACTGACTGAAACTCAATCACTGTAACCAATTAAGATTCAATGACTGTCACTGTCTGAGGGTCAATCCCTGTCTCTGACTGAGATTCAATCCCTGTCACTGTCTGAGGGTCAATCCCTGCCACTGGTTGAGATTCAATCCCTGTCACTGACTGAGGCTCAAACGGTTTCACTGACTGAGATTCAATCCCTGTCACGAACTGAGATTCAATCCCTGTCACTGACTGAGATTCAATCCCTGTCACTGACTGAGGTTCAATCCCTGTCACTGACTGAGGCTCAATCCCTATCACTGACTGAAACTCAATTCCTGTCACCAACTAAGATTCAATGCCTGTCACTGTCTGAGGGTCAATCCCTGTCACTGACTGAGAGTCAATCCCTGTCACTTTCTGAGCGTCAATCTCTGCCACTGATTGAGATTCAATCCCAGTCATTGACTGAGGTTCAATCCCTGTCACTGACTGAGTCTCAATCCCTGTCACTGACTGTGATTCAATCCCTGTCACTAACTGAGATTTAATCTCTGTCAATGACTAAGGTTAAATCCCTGTCACAGACTGAGATTCAATCCCTGTCACTGACTGAGGCTCAATCCCTGTCACTGACTGAGATTCAATTTCTGACAATGACTGAGATGCAATCCCTATCACTGACTGCGGTTCAATCCCTGTCACTGACTGAGATTCAATTCCGGTCACTGACTGAGATTCAATCCCTGTCACTGACGGTGATTCAATCCCTGTCACTGACTGAGATTCAATCCCTGTCACTGCCTGAGGTTCAATCCCTGTCACTGAATGACATTAAATCCCTGTCTCTGACTGAGATTCAATCCCTGTCACTGACTGAGATTCAATCCCTGTCACTGACTGAGATTCAATTCCGGTCACTGACTGAGATTCAATCCCAGACACTGACTGAGATTCAATCCCTGTCACTGCCTGAGGTTCTATGCCTGTCACTGACTGAGATTCAATCCCAATCTCTGATTGAGATTCAATCCCTGTCAATGTCTGAGGTTCAATCCCAGACACAGACTGAGATTAAATCCCTGTAACTGACTGAGGGTCAATACCGGTCACTGACTGAGATTCAATCCCTGTCACTGACTGAGATCCAATCCCTGTCACTGATTGAGATTTCATTCGTAACACTTTCTGAGGGTTAATCCCGGTCACTGACTGAGATTCAATCCCTGTCACTGACTGAGATTCCATCACTGTCACTGACTGCGATTCTATGCCTGTCACTGATTGAGATTTCATTCCTAACACTTTCTGAGGGTCAATCCCTGTCACTGATTGAGATTCAATCCCTGTCACTGAGTGAGGTTCAATCCAAGTCACTTAGTGAGATTCAATGCCTGTCACTGAGTTAGATTCAATCCCTGTCACGGACTGAGATTCAATCCCTGTCACTGACTGAGGTTCAATCCCTGTCACTGACTGAGGCTCAATCCCTGTCACTGACTGAGATTCAATACCTGTCACTGTCTGAGGGTAAATCCCAGTAACAGACTCAAATTCAATCTCTGTCACTGACTGAGGATCAGACCGTGTCACTGATTGTGGTTCAATCCCTGACAATGTCTGAGGTTCAATCCGTGTCACAGACTGAGGCTCAATCCCTATCACTGACTGAAACTCAATCACTGTAACCAACTAAGATTCAATGACTGTCACTGTTTGAGGGTCAATCCCTGTCTCTGACTGAGATTCAATCCCTGTCACTGTCTGAGGGTCAATCCCTGCCACTGGTTGAGATTCAATCCCTGTCACTGACTGAGGCTCAAACGGTTTCACTGACTGAGATTCAATCCCTGTCACTAACTGAGATT
Organism: Chiloscyllium plagiosum; assembly: GCF_037043375.1. NCBI lineage: Eukaryota > Metazoa > Chordata > Chondrichthyes > Orectolobiformes > Hemiscylliidae > Chiloscyllium > Chiloscyllium plagiosum. The sequence goes on from NW_028270182.1 coordinate 41,659,974, forward strand.
CAATCCCTGTCACTGACTGAGATTCAATCCCTGTCACTGACTGAGGTTCAATCCCTGTCACTGACTGAGGCTCAATCCCTATCACTGACTGAAACTCAATTCCTGTCACCAACTAAGATTCAATGCCTGTCACTGTCTGAGGGTCAATCCCTGTCACTGACTGAGAGTCAATCCCTGTCACTTTCTGAGCGTCAATCTCTGCCACTGATTGAGATTCAATCCCAGTCACTGACTGAGGTTCAATCCCTGTCACTGACTGAGTCTCAATCCCTGTCACTGACTGTGATTCAATCCCTGTCACTAACTGAGATTTAATCTCTGTCAATGACTAAGGTTAAATCCCTGTCACAGACTGAGATTCAATCCCTGTCACTGACTGAGGCTCAATCCCTGTCACTGACTGAGATTCAATCCCTGTCACTGACGGAGATTCAATACCTGTCACTGTCTGAGATTCAATCCCTGTCACTGACTAAGGTTCAATCACTGTGACTGACGGATAATTAAATTCCTGTCACTTCCTGAGATTCAATTCCTGTCACTGAGTGAGATACAATCCCTATCACAGACTCAGAGTCAATCCCTGTCACTGACGGAGATTCAATTCATGTCACTGACTGAGATACAATCCCTGTCACAGACTGAGAGTCAATCCCTGTCACTAACTGAGATTAAATCCCTGTCACTGACTAAGGTTCAATCCCTGTCACTGACTGAGATTCAATCTCTGTCGCTGACTGAGGGTCAAACCCTATCCCTGACTTAAACTCAATCCCTGTCACATTCTGAGCGTCAATCCCTGCCACTGATTGATATTTAATCCCAGTCACTGACTGAGATTCAATGCCTGTCAGTGACTGAGATTCAATCCCTGTCACTGACTGAGGTTCAATCCCAGTCACTGAGTGAGGTTCAATCCCAGTCACTGACTGAGATTCAATCCCTGTCACTGACTGAATTTCAATCCCTGTCACTGACTGTGGCTCAATTCGTGTCACTGACTGAGATTAAATTCCTGTCACTTCCAGAGATTCAATTCCTGTCAGTGACTGAGATTCAATCCCTGTCACTGACTGAGATTCAATCCCTGTCACTGATTGAGAATCAATCCCTGAAACTGACTGAGATTCAATCCCTGTCACTGACTGAGGCTCAATCCCTGTCACTGACTGAGGCTCAATCCCTGTCACTGACTGAGATTCAATCCCTGTCACTGACTGATATTCAATCTCTGTCACAAACTGAGGTTCAATCCATGTCACTGACTGAGATTAAATTTCTGTCACTTACTGAGATTCAATTCCTGTCACTGACTGAGAGACAATCCCTGTCACTGACTGAGGTTCAAATCCTGTCACTGACTGAGATTCAATGCTTGTCACTGGATGAGATTAAATCCCTGTCACTAAATGAGATTCAATCCCTGTCACAGACTGAGATTCAAATCCAGTCACTGACTGAGATTGAATCCCTGTCACTGACTGAGAATCAATCCATGTCAATGACTGAGGTTCAATCCCAGTCACTGATTGACATTCAATCCCTGACACTGACTGAGGTTCACTCCCTGTCACTGAATGAGGCTCATTCCCTGTCACTGTCCGAGGGTCAATCCCAGACACTGATTGAGATTCAATCCCTGCCACTGACTGAGAGTCAATCCCTGTTACTATTTGAGGTCCAATCGCTGTCACTGCCTGAGATTCAATCCCTGTCCCTGATTGAGGCTCAATCCCTATCTCAGACAGAAATTCAATCCCTGTCACTGATTGAGATTCAATCCCTGTCACAGACTGAGATTCAATCCCTGTCACTGGCTGAGGTTCAATCCCTGTCACTGGCTGAGGTTCAATCCCTGTCACAGATTGAGTTCAATCCCTGTCACTGACTGCGGTTCAATCCCTGTCACAGACTGAGGGTCAATCCCTGTCACTGACGAAGGTACGATCTCTGTCACAGACTGAGGATCAATCCCTGTCACTGACTGAGGGTCATTCCCAGTCACTGACTGTGATTCAATCTCTGTCACGGTCTGAAGGTCAATCACTGTCACTGTCTGAGGTTCAATCCCCGTCACAGACTGGAATTCAATCCCTGTCACAGACTGAGATCCAGTTCCGGTTACTGACTGAGATTCAATCCCTGTCACTGACTGAGATTCAATCCATGGCACTGATTGAGGTTCAATCCCTTTCACAGACTGAGGTTCAATCCCTGTCACTGACTGAGATTCAATCCCTGTCACTGACTGAGGTTCAATCCCTGTCACTGACTGAGGCTCAATCCTTGTCACTGACTGATATTCAATCCCTGTCACTAAACGAGATTCAATCTCGGTCACTGACTAAGGTTCAATCCCTGTCACTGACTGAGATTAAATTTCTGTCACTGTCTGAAATTCAATTCCTGTCACTGACTGAGATACAATCCCTGTCACTGACAGAGACTCCATTCCTGTCACTGACTGAGATTCAATCCCTGTCACTGACTGCGATTCAATCCCAGTCACTGACTGAGATTCAATCCCTGTCACTGACTGCGATTCAATCCCAGTCACTGACTGAGATTCAATCCCAGTCACTGACTGAGGTTCAATCCCAGTCACTGATTGAGATTCAATCCCTGTCATTGACTGTGATTCAAACCCTGTCACTGACTGAGATTCAATCCCTGTCACTGACTGAAGTTCAATCGCTGTCACTGACAGAAATTCAATTCCAGTCACTGATTGAGATTGAATCCCTGTCACTGACTGAGGTTCAATCCCTGTCACTGAATGAGATTCAATCCCTGTCACTGACTGAGATACAATCCCTGTCACTGACTGAAGTTCATTCCTGTCACTGAGTGAGATTAAATTCCTGTCACTTCCTGAGATTCAATTCCTGTCAGTGACTGAGATACAATCCCTGTCACTGAACTGTGGTTCAATCCCTGTCACTGACGGTGATTCAATTCCTGCCACTGACTGAGATTCAATCCCTGTCACTGACTGAGATTCAATCCCTGTCACTGATTGAGAATCTATCCCTGAAACTGACTGAGATTCAATCCATGTCACCGACTAAGATTCAATCCCAGTCACTGACTGAGGTTCAATCCCAGTCACTAACTAAGGTTAAATCCCTGTCACTTACTGAGGCTCAATCCCTGTCACTGACTGAGGCTCAATCCCTGTCACTGACTGGGATTCAATCCCTGTCACTCACTGAGGCTGGATACCTGTCACTGATTCAGGTTATATCTCTGTCACTGAATATGATTTAAAACCTGACACTGACTGAGATGCAATCCCTATCACTGAGTGAGGCTCAATCCCAGTCACTGACTGAGGTTCAATCCCTGTCACTGACTGAGATTCAACCCCAGTCACTGACGGAGATTCAATCCCTGTCACTGACACGGGTTCAATCCCAGTCACTGATTGAGATTCAATCCCTGTCACTGACTGAGATTCAATGCCTGTCACTGACGGAGATTCAATCCCTGTCACTGACTGAGGTTCAATCCCTGTCACTGACTGAGGCTCAATCCCTGTCACTGACTGAGATTCAATCCCTGTCACTAACTGAGATTTAATCTCTGTCACTGACTAAGGTTCAATCACTGTCACTGACTGATATTAAATTCCTGTCACTTCCTGAGATTCAATTCCTGTCACTGACTGAGATACAATCCCTGTCACAGACTGAGAGTCAATCCCTGTCACTGACGGAGATTCAATTCCTGTCACTGTCTGAGATTCAATCCCTGTCACTGACTGAGGTTCAATCCCTTTCACAGACTGAGGTTCAATCCCTGTCACTGACTGAGATTCAATCCCTGTCACTGACTGAGGTTCAATCCCAGTCACTGACTGAGATTCAATCCCAGTCACTGACTGAGGTTCAATCCCAGTCACTGATTGAGATTCAATCCCTGTCATTGACTGTGATTCAAACCCTGTCACTGACTGAGATTCAATCCCTGTCACTGACTGAAGTTCAATCGCTGTCACTGACAGAAATTCAATTCCAGTCACTGATTGAGATTGAATCCCTGTCACTGACTGAGGTTCAATCCCTGTCACTGAATGAGATTCAATCCCTGTCACTGACTGAGATACAATCCCTGTCACTGACTGAAGTTCATTCCTGTCACTGAGTGAGATTAAATTCCTGTCACTTCCTGAGATTCAATTCCTGTCAGTGACTGAGATACAATCCCTGTCACTGAACTGTGGTTCAATCCCTGTCACTGACGGTGATTCAATTCCTGCCACTGACTGAGATTCAATCCCTGTCACTGACTGAGATTCAATCCCTGTCACTGATTGAGAATCTATCCCTGAAACTGACTGAGATTCAATCCATGTCACCGACTAAGATTCAATCCCAGTCACTGACTGAGGTTCAATCCCAGTCACTAACTAAGGTTAAATCCCTGTCACTTACTGAGGCTCAATCCCTGTCACTGACTGAGGCTCAATCCCTGTCACTGACTGGGATTCAATCCCTGTCACTCACTGAGGCTGGATACCTGTCACTGATTCAGGTTATATCTCTGTCACTGAATATGATTTAAAACCTGACACTGACTGAGATGCAATCCCGATCACTTAGTGAGGCTCTATCCCTGTGTGGTGTAAAATTCCAAGCAGTGGAATGTGGTGAAACGGTTAAAAATTATGTCCCAATACATGTGTGAATCTAACCGGAATGGAGGTGTTGCTTTGTCCCGTGTGAATCTTCTTATCTGTATGTAACCAGAATGGAATGTGTTTTTTAGCCTTGCTCTGCTGTTCACATGAATGTTTATATCTGGAAGGGAGTATATCAGCTAGAAAAGTCTCCAGTTCGGTGAGTCTGCTCCGGGGTTACGTTTAACCGCCGAGCGTGGGTTGTTGGCAACCGCTCTACGAGAACTGACGGCTCCCAGTTTTTGTAACATGTAGAGTGAGCATAAACCAGACCCGTTGTGCGACACTGCGGGGAATAAAATGCCCATATTCTAGCAGTCTCGCCTCTTGGTCGTTTGTTCTGTGTCAGACTACTCTCCTACGAACCTGACCTTGAGAATTTTTTAAAACACCCTGTCACTGAATGAAATTCATTCCCGGTCACTGACTGAGATTCAATCCGTGTCACTGACTGAGGCTAAATCTCTGTCAGTGACTGAGGCTCAATCTTTGTCACTGACTGAGGGTCAATCCCTGTCACTTACTGGAATTCAATCCCTGTCACTGACTGAGGCTCAATCCCTGTCACTGACAGGCATTGAATCCCTATCACTGACTGACATTGAATCACTGGAACGAACTGAGATTCAATCCCTGTCTCTGACTGAGATTCAATCCCTATCACTGTCTGAGGATCAATCCCTGTCTCTGACTGAGATTCAATCACTGTCACTGACTGAGATTCAAACCATGTCACTGACTGAGGTTCAATCCCTGTCACTGACTGAGGCTCAATCCCTGTCACTGACTAAGGTTCAACCCCTGTCACTGACTGAGGGTCAATCCTTGTCACTGACTGAGATTCAATCACTGTCACTGATTGAGATTCAATCCCTGTCACTGACTGAGGGTCAATCCCTGTCACTGACTGAGATTCAATCCTTGTCACTTTCTGTGCGTCAATCCCTATCACTGATTGAGATTCAATCCCAGTCACTGACTGAGGTTCAATCCCTGTCACTGACTGAGATTCAACCCCAGTCACTGACGGAGATTCAATCCCTGTCACTGACACGGGTTCAATCCCAGTCACTGATTGAGATTCAATCCCTGTCACTGACTGAGATTCAATGCCTGTCACTGACGGAGATTCAATCCCTGTCACTGACTGAGGTTCAATCCCTGTCACTGACTGAGGCTCAATCCCTGTCACTGACTGAGATTCAATCCCTGTCACTAACTGAGATTTAATCTCTGTCACTGACTAAGGTTCAATCACTGTCACTGACTGATATTAAATTCCTGTCACTTCCTGAGATTCAATTCCTGTCACTGACTGAGATACAATCCCTGTCACAGACTGAGAGTCAATCCCTGTCACTGACGGAGATTCAATTCCTGTCACTGTCTGAGATTCAATCCCTGTCACTGACTGAGGTTCAATCCCTTTCACAGACTGAGGTTCAATCCCTGTCACTGACTGAGATTCAATCCCTGTCACTGACTGAGGTTCAATCCCTGTCACTGACTGAGGCTCAATCCTTGTCACTGACTGATATTCAATCCCTGTCACTAAACGAGATTCAATCTCGGTCACTGACTAAGGTTCAATCCCTGTCACTGACTGAGATTAAATTTCTGTCACTGTCTGAAATTCAATTCCTGTCACTGACTGAGATACAATCCCTGTCACTGACAGAGACTCCATTCCTGTCACTGACTGAGATTCAATCCCTGTCACTGACTGCGATTCAATCCCAGTCACTGACTGAGATTCAATCCCTGTCACTGACTGCGATTCAATCCCAGTCACTGACTGAGATTCAATCCCAGTCACTGACTGAGGTTCAATCCCAGTCACTGATTGAGATTCAATCCCTGTCATTGACTGAGATTCAAACCCTGTCACTGACTGAGATTCAATCCCTGTCACTCACTGAAGTTCAATCGCTGTCACTGACAGAAATTCAATTCCAGTCACTGATTGAGATTGAATCCCTGTCACTGACTGAGATTCAATCCCTGTCACTGAATGAGATTCAATCCCTGTCACTGACTGAGATACAATCCCTGTCACTGACTGAAGTTCATTCCTGTCACTGAGTGAGATTAAATTCCTGTCACTTCCTGAGATTCAATTCCTGTCAGTGACTGAGATACAATCCCTGTCACTGAACTGTGGTTCAATCCCTGTCACTGACGGTGATTCAATTCCTGCCACTGACTGAGATTCAATCCCTGTCACTGACTGAGATTCAATCCCTGTCACTGATTGAGAATCTATCCCTGAAACTGACTGAGATTCAATCCATGTCACCGACTAAGATTCAATCCCAGTCACTGACTGAGGTTCAATCCCAGTCACTAACTAAGGTTAAATCCCTGTCACTTACTGAGGCTCAATCCCTGTCACTGACTGAGGCTCAATCCCTGTCACTGACTGGGATTCAATCCCTGTCACTCACTGAGGCTGGATACCTGTCACTGATTCAGGTTATATCTCTGTCACTGAATATGATTTAAAACCTGACACTGACTGAGATGCAATCCCGATCACTTAGTGAGGCTCTATCCCTGTCACTGAATGAAATTCATTCCCGGTCACTGACTGAGATTCAATCCGTGTCACTGACTGAGGCTAAATCTCTGTCAGTGACTGAGGCTCAATCTTTGTCACTGACTGAGGGTCAATCCCTGTCACTTACTGGAATTCAATCCCTGTCACTGACTGAGGCTCAATCCCTGTCACTGACAGGCATTGAATCCCTATCACTGACTGACATTGAATCACTGGAACTAACTGAGATTCAATCCCTGTCTCTGACTGAGATTCAATCCCTATCACTGTCTGAGGATCAATCCCTGTCTCTGACTGAGATTCAATCACTGTCACTGACTGAGATTCAAACCATGTCACTGACTGAGGTTCAATCCCTGTCACTGACTGAGGCTCAATCCCTGTCACTGACTAAGGTTCAACCCCTGTCACTGACTGAGGGTCAATCCCTGTCACTGACTGAGGTTAAATCCCTGTCACTGACTGAGATTCTCTTCCTGTCACTGACTGAGAATCAATGACTGTAACTTACTGAGATTCAATCCGTGTCACTGACTGAGGTTTCGTCCCTGTCACTAACTGAGATTGAATCCCTGTCACTGACTGACATTCAATCACTGGAACTAACTGAGATTCAATACCTGTCTCTGACTGAGATTCAATCCCTATCACTGTCTGACGGTCAATCCCTGTCACTGATTGAGAATCTATCCCTGAAACTGACTGAGATTCAATCCATGTCACCGACTAAGATTCAATCCCTGTCACTGTCTGAGGCTGAATCCCTTTCACTGACTGAGATTCAATCGCTATCACTGACTGACATTCAATCCCTGTCACTGACTGAGGCTCAATTCCTGTCAGTGATTGAGGTTCAATTCCTGTCACTGATTGAGGTTCAATCCCTGTCACTGACTGAGGCTCAATCCCTGTCACTGACTAAGGTTCAACCCCTGTCACTGACTGAGGGTCAATCCCTGTCACTGACTGAGGTTAAATCCCTGTCACTGACTGAGATTCTCTTCCTGTCACTGACTGAGAATCAATTACTGTAACGTACTGAGATTCAATCCGTGTCACTGACTGAGGTTTCGTCCCTGTCACTAACTGAGATTGAATCCCTGTCACTGACTGAGGCTCAATTCCTGTCAGTGATTGAGGTTCAATTCCTGTCACTGATTGAGGTTCAATCCCTGTCACTGACTGAGGCTCAATTCCTGTCACTGATTGAGGTTCAATCCCTGTCACTGACTGAGGCTCAATCCCTGTCACTGACTAAGGTTCAACCCCTGTCACTGACTGAGGTTCAATCCCTGTCACTGACTGAGGTTCAATCCATGTCACTGACTGAGGCTCAATCCCTGTCACTGAATGAGATTCAATCCCTGTCACTAACTGAGATTCAATCTCTGTCACAGACTGAGGTTCAATCCCTGTCACTGACTGAGATTAAATTTCTATCACTTATTGAGATTCAATTCCTGTCACTGAGATTCAATCCCTGTCACTGAATGAGATTAAATCCCTGTCACTGACTGAGATTCAATCACTGTCACTGATTGAGATTCAATCCCTGTCACTGACTGAGATTCAATCCTTGTCACTTTCTGTGCGTTAATCCCTATCACTGATTGAGATTCAATCCCAGTCATTGACTGAGGTTCAATCCCTGTCACTGACTGAGATTCAACCCCAGTCACTGACGGAGATTCAATCCCTGTCACTGACAGGGGTTCAATCCCAGTCACTGATTGAGATTCAATCCCTGTCACTGACTGAGATTCAATGCCTGTCACTGACGGAGATTCAATCCCTGTCACTGAATGAGGTTCAATGCCTGTCACTGACTGAGGCTCAATCCCTGTCACTGACTGAGATTCAATCCCTGTCACTAACTGAGATTTAATCTCTGTCACTGACTAAGGTTCAATCACTGTCACTGACTGATATTAAATTCCTGTCACTTCCTGAGATTCAATTCCTATCACTGACTGAGATACAATCCCTGTCACAGACTGAGAGTCAATCCCTGTCACTGACGGAGATTCAATTCCTGTCACTGTCTGAGATTCAATCCCTGTCACTGACTGAGGTTCAATCCCTGTCACAGACTGAGAATCAATCCCTGTCACTGTCTGAGAGTCAATCCAAGTCTCCGACTGAGATTCAATGCCTTTCACTACATGAGATTCAATCCCTGTCACTGACTAAGGTTCAATCCCTGTCACTGACTGATATTCAATCTCTGTCACTGACTGAGTGTCAACCCTATCACTGACTGAAACTCAATCCCTGTCACATTCTGAGCGTCAATCCCTGCCACTGATTGAGATTTAATCCCAGTCACTGACTGAGATTCAATGCTTGTCACTGACAGAGATTTAGTCCCTGTCACTGACTGAGGTTCAATCCCAGTCACTGATTGAGATTTAATCCCAGTCACTGACTGAGATTCAATCCCTGTCACTGACTGAATTTCAATCCCTGTCACTGACTGAGGCTCAATCCCTGTCACTGACTGAGATTCAATCCCTGTCACTAGCTGAGATTCAATCTCTCTCACTGACTAAGGTTCAATCCCTGTCACTGACTGAGATTAAATTCCTGTCACTTCCTGAGATTCAATTCCTGTCAGTGACTGAGATACAATCCCTGTCACTGAACTGAGATTCAATCCCTGTCACTGATGGTGATTCAATTCCTGTCACTGACTGAGATTCAATCCCTGTCACTGACTGAGATTCAATCCCTGTCACTGATTGCGAATCAATCCCAGAAACTGATTGAGATATTCAATCCCTGTCGCTGACTGATGTTCAATCCCTGTCACTGACTGAGGCTCAATCCCTGTCACTGACTGAGATTCAATCCCTGTCACTAACTGAGATTCAATCTCTGTCACAAACTGAGGTTCAATCCATGTCACTGATAGAGATTAAATTTCTGTCACTGACTGAGATTCAATCCCTGTCACTGACTGAGGTTCAATTCCTGTCACTGACTGAGATTCAATGCTTGTCACTGAATGAGATTAAATCCCTGTCACAGACTGAGATTCAATTCCGGTCACTGACTGAGATTGAATCCCTGTCACTGACTGAGATTCAATCCATGTCAATGACTGAGGTTCAATCCCTATCACTGACTGTGGTTCAATCCCTGTCACTGACTGAGTTTCAATCCCTGTCACAGACTGAGTTCAATCCCTGTCACTGACTGCGGTTCAATCCCTGTCACAGACTGAGATTCAATCTCTGCCACTGACTGAGGGTCAATCCCTGTTACTATTTGAGGCTCAATCGCTGTCACTGCCTGAGATTCAATCCCTGTTCCTGATTGAGGCTCAATCCCTGTCTCAGACAGAAATTCAATCCCTGTCACTGATTGAGATTCAATCCCTGTCACAGACTGAGATTCAATCCCTGTCACTGCCTGAGGTTCAATCCCTGTCACTGGCTGAGGTTCAATCCCTGTCACTGAATGAGGGTCAATCCCTGTCACTGACGAAGGTTCGATCCCTGTCACAGACTGAGGATCAATCCCTGTCACTGACTGAGGGCCATTCGCAGTCACTGACTGAGATTCAATCACTGTAACGGTCTGAGGTTCAATCCCTGTCACAGACTGGGATTCAATCGCTGTCACAGACTGAGATCCAGTTCCGGTCACTGACTGAGATTCAATCCCAGTCACTGACTGAGGTTCAATCCCTGTCACTGAATGAGATTCAATCCCTGTCACTGACTGAGGTTCAATCCCTGTCACTGACTGAGGCTCAATCCTTGTCACTGACTGAGATTCAATCCCTGTCACTAAACGAGATTCAATCTCGGTCACTGACTAAGGTTCAATCCCTGTCACTGACTGAGATTAAATTTCTGTCACTGACAGAGACTCAATTCCTGTCAGTGACTGAGATTCAATCCCTGTCACTGACTGCGATTCAATCCCAGTCACTGACTGAGGTTCAATCCCAGTCACTGATTGAGATTCAATCCCTGTCACTGACTGAGATTCAAACCCTGTCACTGACTGAGATTCAATATCTGTTACTGACTGAGGTTCAATCCCTGTCACTGACTGAGGTTCAATCCATGTCCCTGAATGAGATTCAATCCCTGTCACTGACTGAAGTTCAATCGCTGTCACTGACAGAAATTCAATTCCAGTCACTGATTGAGATTGAATCCCTGTCACTGACTGAGATTCAATCCCTGTCACTGAATGAGATTCAATCCCTGTCACTGACTGAGATACAATCCCTGTCACTGACTGAAGTTCAATCCCTGTCACTGACTGAGAATCAATCCATGTCACTGAATGAGATTCAATCCCTGTCACTAATTGAGATTCAATACCTGTAACTGACTTTGGTTCAATCCCTGTCACTGACTGAGATTCAATCCCTGTCACTGTCTGAGGGTCAATCCCTATCACTGACTGAAACTCAATCCCTATCACTGACTGAGATTCAATCCCTATGACTAACTGAGATTCAATCCCTGTCACTGACGGAGGGTCAATCCCTGTCACTGACTGAGATTGAATCCCTGTCACTGACTGAGGTTCAATCTCAGTCACTGATTGAGATTCAATCCCTGTCACTGACTGAGATTCAATCCCTGTCACTGGCAGAGGGTCAATCGCTGTCACTGACTGAGGGTCAGTAACTGTCATTGACTGAGGTTCAATCTGTGTAACTGACTGAGGTTCAATCCCTGTCTTTGACTGAGGTTCAATCTGTGTCACTGACTGAGATTGAATCCCTGTCATTGACTGCGATTCAATTCTTGTCACTGACTAAGATTCAATCCCAGTCACTGACTGAGGTTCAATCCCAGTCAATGATTGAGGGTCAAACCCTATCACTGACTGAAAATCAATCCCTGTCACTGAATGAGATTCAATCCCTGTCACTGCCTGATGTTAAAACCCTGTCACTGACTGAGATTTAATGCCTGTCACTGTCTGAGGGGCAATCCCAGTCATTGAGTAAGCTTCAATCCATGTCACTGACAAAGGTTCAATCCCTGTCACTGACGGAGTTTCACTCCCTGTCACTGACTGAGGTTAAATCCCTGTCACTTACTGAGGCACAATCCCTGTCACTCACTGTTGCTCAATCCTTGTCACTGATTCAGGTTACATCTCTCTCACCGAATATGATTCAACCCCTGTCATTGAATGAGATTCAATCCCTGTCACTGAGTGAGGTTCAATCACTGTCACTGACTGATGTTCAATCCCTGTCACTGACTTTGATGCAATCCCTGTCACTGACTGAGGTTCAATCCCTGGCACTGACTGAGGTCCAATCCCTGTCACTGATTGAGATTCAATGCCTGTTACTGACTGACATTCAATCCCTGTCACTGACTGAGGGTCAATCGCTGTCACTTACTGAGGGTCAGTCACTGTCATTGACTGAGGTTCAATCTGTGTCACTGACTGAGATTCAATCCCTGTCACTGCCTGAGGTTCAATACCTGTCACTGACTGAGATTAAATCCCTGTCACTGACTTCGGTTTAGTCCCTGATACTGACAGTGGTTCAATCCCTGTCACTGACTGAGGGTCAATCCCTGTCACTGACTGAGATTCAATGTCTGCCACTGACTAAGGTTCAATCCCTGTCACTGACTGAGGTTCAATCCCTGTCACATACTGAGTTTCAATCCCTGACACTGTCTGAGGTTCAATCCCAGTCACTGACTGAGGTTCAATCCCAGTCACTGACTAAGGTTAAATCCCTGTCACTTACTGAGGCTCAATCCCTGTCACTGACTGAGGCTCAATCCCTGTCACTGACTGGGATTCAATCCCTGAGGCTGGATACCTGTCACTGATTCAGGTTATATCTCTGTCACTGAATATGATTTAAAACCTGACACTGACTGAGATGCAATCCCGATCACTTAGTGAGGCTCTATCCCTGTCACTGAATGAAATTCATTCCCGGTCACTGACTGAGATTCAATCCGTGTCACTGACTGAGGCTAAATCTCTGTCATTGACTGAGGCTCAATCTTTGTCACTGACTGAGGGTCAATCCCTGTCACTTACTGGAATTCAATCCCTGTCACTGACTGAGGCTCAATCCCTGTCACTGACAGGCATTGAATCCCTATCACTGACTGACATTGAATCACTGGAACTAACTGAGATTCAATCCCTGTCTCTGACTGAGATTCAATCCCTATCACTGTCTGAGGATCAATCCCTGTCACTGACTGAGATTCAATCACTGTCACTGACTGAGATTCAAACCATGTCACTGACTGAGGTTCAATCCCTGTCACTGTCTGAGACTCAATTCCTGTCACTGACTGAGGCTCAATTCCTGTCAGTGATTGAGGTTCAATTCCTGTCACTGATTGAGGTTCAATCCCTGTCACTGACTGAGGCTCAATTCCTGTCACTGATTGAGGTTCAATCCCTGTCACTGACTGAGGCTCAATCCCTGTCACTGACTAAGGTTCAACCCCTGTCACTGACTGAGGTTCAAACCCTGTCACAGACTGAGGGTCAATCCCTGCCACTGACTGAGGTTAAATCCCTGTCACTGACTGAAGTTCAATCCCTGTCACTGAATGAGATTCAATACCTGTCTCTGACTGAGATTCAATCCCTGTCACTGACAGAGAGTCAATCCCTGTCACTGAGTGAGATTCAATCCCTGTCACTGACTGAGGTTTCGTCCCTGTCACTAACTGAGATTCAATCACTGTCACTGACTGCGATTCAATCCAAGTCACTGACTGAGGTTCAATCCCAGTCACTGACTGAGGATTCCCTTCCTGTCACTGACTGAGAATCAATTACTGTAACTTACTGAGATTCAATCCGTGTCACTGACTGAGGTTTCGTCCCTGTCACTAACTGAGATTGAATCCCTGTCACTGACTGACATTCAATCACTGGAACTAACTGAGATTCAATACCTGTCTCTGACTGAGATTCAATCCCTATCACTGTCTGACGGTCAATCCCTGTCACTGACTGAGTCTCAATTCCTGTCACTGATTGAGGTTCAATCCTTGTCACTGACTGAAGTTCAATCCCTGTCACTGACTGAGATTCAATTCCTGTCACTGACTGAGGTTCAATCCCTGTCACTGACTGAGATTCAATCCCTGTCACTGACTTAGGTTTAGTCCCTGACACTGACTGAGGTTCAATCCCTGACACTGACTGAGATTCAATCCCTGTCACTGACTGAGGTTTCGTCCCTGTCACTAACTGAGATTCAATGCCTGTCACTGACTGCGATTCAATCCCTGTCACTGACTAAGGTTCAACCCCTGTCACTGACTGAGGTTCAATCCCAGTCACTGACTGAGGTTCAATCCCTGTCACTGAATGAGATTCAATCCCTGTCACTGACTGAGGTTCAATCCCTGTCACTGACTGAGGCTCAATCCTTGTCACTGACTGAGATTCAATCCCTGTCACTAAACGAGATTCAATCTCGGTCACTGACTAAGGTTCAATCCCTGTCACTGACTGAGATTAAATTTCTGTCACTGACAGAGACTCAATTCCTGTCAGTGACTGAGATTCAATCCCTGTCACTGACTGCGATTCAATCCCAGTCACTGACTGAGGTTCAATCCCAGTCACTGATTGAGATTCAATCCCTGTCACTGACTGAGATTCAAACCCTGTCACTGACTGAGATTCAATATCTGTTACTGACTGAGGTTCAATCCCTGTCACTGACTGAGGTTCAATCCATGTCCCTGAATGAGATTCAATCCCTGTCACTGACTGAAGTTCAATCGCTGTCACTGACAGAAATTCAATTCCAGTCACTGATTGAGATTGAATCCCTGTCACTGACTGAGATTCAATCCCTGTCACTGAATGAGATTCAATCCCTGTCACTGACTGAGATACAATCCCTGTCACTGACTGAAGTTCAATCCCTGTCACTGACTGAGAATCAATCCATGTCACTGAATGAGATTCAATCCCTGTCACTAATTGAGATTCAATACCTGTAACTGACTTTGGTTCAATCCCTGTCACTGACTGAGATTCAATCCCTGTCACTGTCTGAGGGTCAATCCCTATCACTGACTGAAACTCAATCCCTATCACTGACTGAGATTCAATCCCTATGACTAACTGAGATTCAATCCCTGTCACTGACGGAGGGTCAATCCCTGTCACTGACTGAGATTGAATCCCTGTCACTGACTGAGGTTCAATCTCAGTCACTGATTGAGATTCAATCCCTGTCACTGACTGAGATTCAATCCCTGTCACTGGCAGAGGGTCAATCGCTGTCACTGACTGAGGGTCAGTAACTGTCATTGACTGAGGTTCAATCTGTGTAACTGACTGAGGTTCAATCCCTGTCTTTGACTGAGGTTCAATCTGTGTCACTGACTGAGATTGAATCCCTGTCATTGACTGCGATTCAATTCTTGTCACTGACTAAGATTCAATCCCAGTCACTGACTGAGGTTCAATCCCAGTCAATGATTGAGGGTCAAACCCTATCACTGACTGAAAATCAATCCCTGTCACTGAATGAGATTCAATCCCTGTCACTGCCTGATGTTAAAACCCTGTCACTGACTGAGATTTAATGCCTGTCACTGTCTGAGGGGCAATCCCAGTCATTGAGTAAGCTTCAATCCATGTCACTGACAAAGGTTCAATCCCTGTCACTGACGGAGTTTCACTCCCTGTCACTGACTGAGGTTAAATCCCTGTCACTTACTGAGGCACAATCCCTGTCACTCACTGTTGCTCAATCCTTGTCACTGATTCAGGTTACATCTCTCTCACCGAATATGATTCAACCCCTGTCATTGAATGAGATTCAATCCCTGTCACTGAGTGAGGTTCAATCACTGTCACTGACTGATGTTCAATCCCTGTCACTGACTTTGATGCAATCCCTGTCACTGACTGAGGTTCAATCCCTGGCACTGACTGAGGTCCAATCCCTGTCACTGATTGAGATTCAATGCCTGTTACTGACTGACATTCAATCCCTGTCACTGACTGAGGGTCAATCGCTGTCACTTACTGAGGGTCAGTCACTGTCATTGACTGAGGTTCAATCTGTGTCACTGACTGAGATTCAATCCCTGTCACTGCCTGAGGTTCAATACCTGTCACTGACTGAGATTAAATCCCTGTCACTGACTTCGGTTTAGTCCCTGATACTGACAGTGGTTCAATCCCTGTCACTGACTGAGGGTCAATCCCTGTCACTGACTGAGATTCAATGTCTGCCACTGACTAAGGTTCAATCCCTGTCACTGACTGAGGTTCAATCCCTGTCACATACTGAGTTTCAATCCCTGACACTGTCTGAGGTTCAATCCCAGTCACTGACTGAGGTTCAATCCCAGTCACTGACTAAGGTTAAATCCCTGTCACTTACTGAGGCTCAATCCCTGTCACTGACTGAGGCTCAATCCCTGTCACTGACTGGGATTCAATCCCTGAGGCTGGATACCTGTCACTGATTCAGGTTATATCTCTGTCACTGAATATGATTTAAAACCTGACACTGACTGAGATGCAATCCCGATCACTTAGTGAGGCTCTATCCCTGTCACTGAATGAAATTCATTCCCGGTCACTGACTGAGATTCAATCCGTGTCACTGACTGAGGCTAAATCTCTGTCATTGACTGAGGCTCAATCTTTGTCACTGACTGAGGGTCAATCCCTGTCACTTACTGGAATTCAATCCCTGTCACTGACTGAGGCTCAATCCCTGTCACTGACAGGCATTGAATCCCTATCACTGACTGACATTGAATCACTGGAACTAACTGAGATTCAATCCCTGTCTCTGACTGAGATTCAATCCCTATCACTGTCTGAGGATCAATCCCTGTCACTGACTGAGATTCAATCACTGTCACTGACTGAGATTCAAACCATGTCACTGACTGAGGTTCAATCCCTGTCACTGTCTGAGACTCAATTCCTGTCACTGACTGAGGCTCAATTCCTGTCAGTGATTGAGGTTCAATTCCTGTCACTGATTGAGGTTCAATCCCTGTCACTGACTGAGGCTCAATTCCTGTCACTGATTGAGGTTCAATCCCTGTCACTGACTGAGGCTCAATCCCTGTCACTGACTAAGGTTCAACCCCTGTCACTGACTGAGGTTCAAACCCTGTCACAGACTGAGGGTCAATCCCTGCCACTGACTGAGGTTAAATCCCTGTCACTGACTGAAGTTCAATCCCTGTCACTGAATGAGATTCAATACCTGTCTCTGACTGAGATTCAATCCCTGTCACTGACAGAGAGTCAATCCCTGTCACTGAGTGAGATTCAATCCCTGTCACTGACTGAGGTTTCGTCCCTGTCACTAACTGAGATTCAATCACTGTCACTGACTGCGATTCAATCCAAGTCACTGACTGAGGTTCAATCCCAGTCACTGACTGAGGATTCCCTTCCTGTCACTGACTGAGAATCAATTACTGTAACTTACTGAGATTCAATCCGTGTCACTGACTGAGGTTTCGTCCCTGTCACTAACTGAGATTGAATCCCTGTCACTGACTGACATTCAATCACTGGAACTAACTGAGATTCAATACCTGTCTCTGACTGAGATTCAATCCCTATCACTGTCTGACGGTCAATCCCTGTCACTGACTGAGTCTCAATTCCTGTCACTGATTGAGGTTCAATCCTTGTCACTGACTGAAGTTCAATCCCTGTCACTGACTGAGATTCAATTCCTGTCACTGACTGAGGTTCAATCCCTGTCACTGACTGAGATTCAATCCCTGTCACTGACTTAGGTTTAGTCCCTGACACTGACTGAGGTTCAATCCCTGACACTGACTGAGATTCAATCCCTGTCACTGACTGAGGTTTCGTCCCTGTCACTAACTGAGATTCAATGCCTGTCACTGACTGCGATTCAATCCAAGTCACTGACTGAGGTTCAATCCCAGTCACTGACTGAGGCTCAATCCCTGTCACTGACTAAGGTTCAACCCCTGTCACTGACTGAGGTTCAATCCCTGACACTGACTGAGATTCAATCCCTGTCACTGACTGAGGTTTCGTCCCTGTCACTGACTGAGATTCAATCACTGTCACTGACTGCGATTCAATCCAAGTCACTGACTGAGGTTCAATCCCAGTCACTGACTGAGGCTCCATCCCTGTCACTGACTGAGGCTCAATCCCTGTCACTGACTGAAGCTCAATCCCTGTCACTGACTGCAAGTCAATGCCTGTCACTGACAGAGATTCCTATCAAAGTCTGAGCATCAATCCCTGTCAATGACAGAGGTTCAATCCCAGTCACTGATTGAGATTCATCCCCTGTCACTGACTTAGTTCAATCCCTGTCACTGACTGAGTGTCAATCCCTGTCACTGATTGAGATCCAATTCCTTTCACTAACTGCAATTCAATTCCTGCCACTGACTGAGATAGAATACCTGCCACAGATTGACATTCAATCCCTGTCACTGACTGAGATTCAATCCCTGTCGCTGTTTGAGGCTCAATCCCTGTCATTGACTGAGATTCAATCCCTGTCACTGACTAAGATTCAATATCTGTCACAGTCTGAGATTCAATCCCTGTCACTGACTGAGTTTGAATCCCAGTCACTGACTGAGATTCAATTCCTGTCACTGACTGTGATTCAATTCCTATCACTGACTGAGATTCAATTCCTGTTACTGACTGAGATTCAATCCCTGTCACTGACTGAGGTTCAATCTCTGTCACTGACTGAGGTTCAATCCCTGTCACTGACTGAGGTTCAAACCCTGTCACAGACTGAGATTCAATCCCTGTCACTGACTGAGGCTCAATCCCAGTCACTGACTGCGTTTCAATCCTTGTCACTGACTGAGGTTCAATCTCTGTCACTGACTGAGATGCAATTCCTGGCACTGACTGAGATTCACTTCCTGTCACTGACTGCGATTCAATTCCTGTCACTGACGGAGATTCATTCCCTGTCACTGACTCAGATTCAAGTTAGCACTGTTCGCACTGCAGCCTCACAGCACCAGAGACCTGGGTTCAATTCCCGACTCAGGCGACTGACTGTGTGGAGTTTGCACATTCTCCCAATGTCTGCGTGGGTTTCCTCCGGGTGCTCCGGTTTCCTCCCACAGTCCAAAGATGTGCGGGTCAGGTGAATTGGCCATGCTAAATTGCCCATAGACTGAGGTTAAAAGGGGCAAAAGTAGGGGTATGGTTGGGTTACGCTTCGGCGGGTGGGTGTAGACTTGTTGGGCCGAAGGGCCTGTTTCCACACTGTAAGTAATCTAATCTAATCTAGACTGTCATTGAATGAGATTCAATCCCTGTCACTGATTGAGGTACAATCCCTGTCACCGACTGAGATTCAATCCCTGCCAGTGATTGAGATTCAATCGCTGTCACTGACTGAGGTTCAATTCCTGTCACTGATTGAGATTCAATCCATGTCACTGAGATTCAATCCCTGTCACTGACTGAGATTCAATCCCTGTCACTGACTGAGATTAAATCCCTGTCACTGATTGAGATTCAATCCCGGTCAATCCCTGTCACTGACTGAGAGTTCATGTCTGTCACTGACTGAGGTTTAAACCATGTCACTGAGTGAGGCTCATTCTCTGTCAATGACAGAGGTTCAATCTCTGTCACTGACTGAGATTCAATCCCTGTCACTGAGTAAGATTCAATTTCTGACTGAGCGTTAATCCCAATCACTGACAGAATCTCTATCCCTGTCACTGACTGAGATTCAATACCTGTCACAGACTGAGATTCAATCCCTGTCACTGACTGAGGTTCAATTCCTGTCAATGATTGAGATTCAATCCCAGTCACTGACTGAGATTCAATCCCTGTCACTGACTATGGGTCAATCCCTGCCACTGACTGAGGCTCAATCCCTGTCACTCACTGAGGATCAATCCATGTCACGGACTGAGATTCAATTCCGGTCACAGACAGAGATTCAATCCCTGTCACTGACTGAGATTCAATTTCTGCCACTGACTGAGGTTCAATCCCTGTCACTGACTGAGATTCAATACCAGCCACTGATTGAGATTCAAACCCTGTCTCTGACTGAGGCTCAATTTCTGTCATTGACTGAGTTTCAATCCCTGTCACTGACTGCGGTTCAATCCCTCTCACTGACTGAGATTCAATACCTGCCACTGATTGAGATGCAATCGCTGTCACTTACTGAGCTTCAATTCCTGTCACTGATTGAGATTCAATCCATGTCACTGACTGAGATTCAATCCCTGTCACTGACTGAGATTCAATCTCTCTCACTGCCTGAGGCTCAATCCCTGTCACTGATTGGGATTCAATCCCTGTCACTGTCTGACGGTCAATCCCTGTCACTGACTGAGGCTCAATCCCTGTCACTGATTGAGGTACAATCCCTGTCACCGACTGAGATTCAATCCCTGCCAGTGATTGAGATTCAATCGCTGTCACTGACTGAGGTTCAATTCCTGTCACTGATTGAGATTCAATCCATGTCACTGAGATTCAATCCCTGTCACTGACTGAGATTCAATCCCTGTCACTGACTGAGATTAAATCCCTGTCACTGATTGAGATTCAATCCCGGTCAATCCCTGTCACTGACTGAGAGTTCATGTCTGTCACTGACTGAGGTTTAAACCATGTCACTGAGTGAGGCTCATTCTCTGTCAATGACAGAGGTTCAATCTCTGTCACTGACTGAGATTCAATCCCTGTCACTGAGTAAGATTCAATTTCTGACTGAGCGTTAATCCCAATCACTGACAGAATCTCTATCCCTGTCACTGACTGAGATTCAATACCTGTCACAGACTGAGATTCAATCCCTGTCACTGACTGAGGTTCAATTCCTGTCAATGATTGAGATTCAATCCCAGTCACTGACTGAGATTCAATCCCTGTCACTGACTATGGGTCAATCCCTGCCACTGACTGAGGCTCAATCCCTGTCACTCACTGAGGATCAATCCATGTCACGGACTGAGATTCAATTCCGGTCACAGACAGAGATTCAATCCCTGTCACTGACTGAGATTCAATTTCTGCCACTGACTGAGGTTCAATCCCTGTCACTGACTGAGATTCAATACCAGCCACTGATTGAGATTCAAACCCTGTCTCTGACTGAGGCTCAATTTCTGTCATTGACTGAGTTTCAATCCCTGTCACTGACTGCGGTTCAATCCCTCTCACTGACTGAGATTCAATACCTGCCACTGATTGAGATGCAATCGCTGTCACTTACTGAGCTTCAATTCCTGTCACTGATTGAGATTCAATCCATGTCACTGACTGAGATTCAATCCCTGTCACTGACTGAGATTCAATCTCTCTCACTGCCTGAGGCTCAATCCCTGTCACTGATTGGGATTCAATCCCTGTCACTGTCTGACGGTCAATCCCTGTCACTGACTGAGGCTCAATCCCTGTCACTGATTGAGATTCAATTCCTGTCACTGACTGAGGTTCAATCCCTGTCACTGAATGAGATTGATATCCCTGTCACTGATTGTGATTCAATAACTGTTCCTGTTTGAGATTCAATCCCAGTCACTGACTGACGGTCAATCCCTGTCCCTGACTGAGGCTAAATCGCTGTCACTGACTCAGGCTCAATTCCTGTCACTGATTGAGATTCATTTCCTGTCACTGACTGAGGTTCAATCCCTGTCACTGAATGAGATTGATATCCCTGTCACTGACTGAGATTCAATCCCTGTCCCTGACTGAGGCTCAATTTCTGTCACTGACTGAGGTTCAATCCCTGTCACTGACTGAGATTCAATACCAGCCACTGATTGAGTTTCAAACCCTGTCTCTGACTGAGGCTCAATTTCTGTCACTGACTGAGTTTCAATCCCTGTCACTGACTGAGATTCAATCGCTGTCACTGTCTGAGGCTCAATTTCTGTCATTGACTGAGGTTCAATCCCTCTCACTGACTGAGATTCAATACCTGCCACTGATTGAGATTCAATCGCTGTCACTGACTGAGCTTCAATTCCTGTCACTGATTGAGATTCAATCCGTGTCACTGACTGAGGCTAAATCTCTGTCAGTGACTGAGGCTCAATCCCTGTCACTGACTGAGGGTCAATCCCTGTCACTTACTGGAATTCAATCCCTGTCACTGACTGAGGCTCAATCCCTATCACTGACTGACATTGAATCACTGGAACTAACTGAGATTCAATCCCTGTCTCTGACTGAGATTCAATCCCTATCACTGTCTGAGGATCAATCCCTGTCACTGACTGAGATTCAATCACTGTCACAGACTGAGATTCAAACCATGTCACTGACTGAGGTTCAATCCCTGTCACTGTCTGAGGCTCAATTCCTGTCACTGACTGAGGCTCAATTCCTGTCAGTGATTGAGGTTCAATTCCTGTCACTGATTGAGGTTCAATCCCTGTCACTGACTGAGGCTCAATTCCTGTCACTGATTGAGGTTCAATCCCTGTCACTGACTGAGGCTCAATCCCTGTCACTGACTAAGGTTCAACCCCTGTCACTGACTGAGGTTCAAACCCTGTCACAGACTGAGGGTCAATCCCTGTCACTGACTGAGGTTAAATCCCTGTCACTGACTGAGATTCCCTTCCTGTCACTGACTGAGAATCAATTACTGTAACTTACTGAGATTCAATCCGTGTCACTGACTGAGGTTTCGTCCCTGTCACTAACTGAGATTGAATCCCGGTCACTGACTGACATTCAATCACTGGAACTAACTGAGATTCAATCCCTGTCTCTGACTGAGATTCAATCCCTATCACTGTCTGACGGTCAATCCCTGTCACTGACTGAGGCTGAATCCCTTTCACTGATTGAGGTTCAATCCCTGTCACTGACTGAAGTTCAATCCCTGTCACTGACTGAGATTCAATTCCTGTCACTGACTGAGATTCAATGCCTGTCACTGACTGCGATTCAATCCAAGTCACTGACTGAGGTTCAATCCCAGTCACTGACTGAGGCTCCATCCCTGTCACTGACTGAGGCTCAATCCCTGTCACTGACTGAAGCTCAATCCCTGTCACTGACTGCAAGTCAATGCCTGTCACTGACAGAGATTCCTATCAAAGTCTGAGCATCAATCCCTGTCAATGACAGAGGTTCAATCCCAGTCACTGATTGAGATTCATCCCCTGTCACTGACTTAGTTCAATCCCTGTCACTGACTGAGTGTCAATCCCTGTCACTGATTGAGATCCAATTCCTTTCACTAACTGCGATTCAATTCCTGCCACTGACTGAGATAGAATACCTGCCACAGACTGACATTCAATCCCTGTCACTGACTGAGATTCAATCCCTGTCGCTGTTTGAGGCTCAATCCCTGTCATTGACTGAGATTCAATCCCTGTCACTGACTAAGATTCAATTCCTGTCACAGTCTGAGATTCAATCCCAGTCACTGACTGAGTTTGAATCCCAGTCACTGACTGAGATTCAATTCCTGTCACTGACTGTGATTCAATCTCTGTCACTGACTGAGGTTCAATCCCTGTCACTGACTGAGATGCAATTCCTGGCACTGACTGAAGCTCAATCCCTGTCACTGACTGCAAGTCAATGCCTGTCACTGACAGAGATTCCTATCAATGTCTGAGCATCAATCCCTGTCAATGACAGAGGTTCAATCCCAGTCACTGATTGAGATTCATCCCCTGTCACTGACTTAGTTCAATCCCTGTCACTGACTGAGTGTCAATCCCTGTCACTGATTGAGATCCAATTCCTTTCACTAACTGCGATTCAATCCCTGTCATTGACTGAGATTCAATCCCTGTCACTGACTAAGATTCAATTCCTGTCAGAGTCTGAGATTCAATCCCTGTCACTGACTGAGTTTGAATCCCAGTCACTGACTGAGATTCAATTCCTGTCACTGACTGTGATTCAATCTCTGTCACTGACTGAGGTTCAATCCCTGTCACTGACTGAGATGCAATTCCTGGCACTGACTGAGATTCACTTCCTGTCACTGACTGCGATTCAATTCCTGTCACTGACAGAGATTCATTCCCTGTCACTGACTCAGATTCAAGTTAGCACTGTTAACAATTCAGCCTCACAGCACCAGAGACCTGAGTTCAATTCCCGACTCAGGCGACTGACTGTGTGGAGTTTGCACATTCTCCCAATGTCTGCGTGGGTTTCCTCCGGGTGCTCCGGTTTCCTCCCACAGTCCAAAGATGTGCGGGTCAGGTGAATTGGCCATGCTAAATTGCCCATAGACTTAGGTTAAAAGGGGCAAAAGTAGGGGTATGGGTGGGTTACGCTTCGGCGGGTGGGTGTAGACTTGTTGGGCCGAAGGGCCTGTTTCCACACTGTAAGTAATCTAATCTAATCTAGACTGTCATTGAATGAGATTCAATCCCTGTCACTGACTGAGGTACAATCCCTGTCACCGACTGAGATTCAATCCCTGCCAGTGATTGAGATTCAATCGCTGTCACTGACTGAGGTTCAATTCCTGTCACTGATTGAGATTCAATCCATGTCACTGAGATTCAATCCCTGTCACTGACTGAGATTAAATCCCTGTCACTGATTGAGATTCAATCCCGGTCAATCCCTGTCACTGACTGAGAGTTCATCCCTGTCACTGACTGAGGTTTAAACCATGTCACTGAGTGAGGCTCATTCTCTGTCAATGACAGAGGTTCAATCTCTGTCACTGACTGAGATTCAATCCCTGTCACTGAGTAAGATTCAATTTCTGACTGAGCGTTAATCCCAATCACTGACAGAATCTCTATCCCTGTCACTGACTGAGATTCAATACCTGTCACAGACTGAGATTCAATCTCTGTTACTGACTGAGATTCAATCCCTGTCACTGACTGAGATTCAATCTCTGTCACTGACTATGGGTCAATCCCTGCCACTGACTGAGGCTCAATCCCTGTCACTCACTGAGGATCAATCCATGTCACGGACTGAGATTCAATTCCGGTCACAGACAGAGATTCAATCCCTGTCACTGACTGAGATTCAATTTCTGCCACTGACTGAGATTCAATCCCTGTCCCTGACTGAGGCTCAATTTCTGTCACTGACTGAGGTTCAATCCCTGTCACTGACTGAGATTCAATACCAGCCACTGATTGAGATTCAAACCCTGTCTCTGACTGAGGCTCAATTTCTGTCACTGACTGAGTTTCAATCCCTGTCACTGACTGCGGTTCAATCCCTGTCACTGACTGAGATTCAATCGCTGTCACTGTCTGAGGCTCAATTTCTGTCATTGACTGAGGTTCAATCCCTCTCACTGACTGAGATTCAATACCTGCCACTGATTGAGATGCAATCGCTGTCACTTACTGAGCTTCAATCCCTGTCAATGACTGAGATTCAATCCCTGTCACTGACTGAGATTCAATCTCTCTCACTGCCTGAGGCTCAATCCCTGTTACTAACTGAGATTCAATCCCTGTCACTGTCTGACGGTCAATCCCTGTCACTGACTGAGGCTAAATCGCTGTCACTGACTCAGGCTCAATTCCTGTCACTGATTGAGATTCATTTCCTGTCACTGACTGAGGGTCAATCCCTGTCACTGATTGAGGTTCAATCCCTGTCACTGAATGAGAATGATATCCCTGTCACTGATTGTGATTCAATAACTGTTCCTGATTGAGATTCAATCCCAGTCACTGACTGACGGTCAATCCCTGTCCCTGACTGAGGCTAAATCGCTGTCACTGACTCAGGCTCAATTCCTGTCACTGATTGAGATTCATTTCCTGTCACTGACTGAGGTTCAATCCCTGTCACTGAATGAGATTGATATCCCTGTCACTGATTGAGATTCAATCCCTGTCACTGACTGAGATTCAATCCCTGTCGCTGTTTGAGGCTCAATCCCTGTCACTGACTGAGATTCAATCCCTGTCATTTACTGAGATTCAAATCCTGTCACTGACTGTGACTCAATCCCTGTCACTGACTAAGATTCAATTCCTGTCTCTGACTTAGGCTCAATCCCTGTCACTGACTGAGAATCAATTCCTGTCACTGAATGTGATTCAATCCCTGTCACTGACTGAGGCTCGATCCCTGTCACTGATTTAGATTCAATTCCTGTCACTGATTGAGATTCAATCCCTGTCACTGACTGAGGCTCAATCCCTGTCACTGACTGTGATTCAATCCCTGTCACTGAATGAGGTTCAATCCCTGTCACTGACTGAGGTTCAATCCCTGTCACTGACTGAGATTCAATCCCTGTCACTAAGTGAGATTCAATCCCTGTCACTGACTGAGATTCAATCCCTGTCACTGACTGAGAATCAATTCCTGTCACTGAATGTGATTCAATCCCTGTCACTGACTGAGGCTCGATCCCTGTCACTGATTGAGATTCAATTCCTGTCACTGATTGAGATTCAATCCCTGTCACTGACTGAGGCTCAATCCCTGTCACTGACTAAGATTCAATCCCTGTCACTGACTGATGTTCAATCCCTGTCACTAACTGAACTTCAAATCCTGCCACTGACAGAGATTCAATCTCTGGCACTGACTGAGGTTCAATCCCTGTCACTGACTGAGGGTGAATCGCTGTCACTGACTGAGGTTCAATCCCTGTCACTGACTGAGGGTCAATCCCTGTCACTGACTGAATCTCAATCCCTGTCACTGACTAAGATTCAATCCCTGACACTAACTGAGATTCAATTCCTACCACTGACTGAGATACAAATCCTGCAACAGACTGACATTCAATCCCTGTCACTGACTGCGATTCAATTCCTGTCGCTGTTGAGGCTCAATCCCTGTCACTTACTGAGATTCAAATATTGTCACTGACTGTTACTCAATCCCTTAGACTGACTAAGATTCAATCCCTGTCACTAACTGAGATTAAATTCCTGCCACAGACTGACATGCAATCCCTGTCACTGAATGAGATTCAATCCATGTCGCTGTTTGAGGCTCAATCCCTGTCACTGACTGAGATTCAATCCCTGTCACTTACTGAGATTCAAATCCTGTCACTGATTGTGACTCAATTCCTGACACCGACTGAGATTCAATTCCGGTGACAGACTGAGGCTCAATCCCTGTCACTGACTGAGATTGTATCCCTGTCACTGACTGAGATTCAATTCCTGTCACTGACTGAGGGTCAATCCCTGTCACTGACTGAGATTGAATCCCTGTCACTGACTGAGATTCAAGCCGTGTCACTGACTGAGGTACAATCCCTGTCACTGACTGAGATTCAATTCCTGTCACTGACTGAGGGTCAATTCCTGTCACTGACTGAGATTGAATCCCTGTCACTAACTGAGATTCAAGCCGTGTCACTGACTGAGGTACAATCCCTGTCACTGACTGAGATTCAATCCCTGTCACTGTCTGAGGGTCAATGCCAGTCACTGACTGAGATTGAATCCCTGTCACTAACTGAGATTCAAGCCGTGTCACGGACTGAGGTACAATCCCTGTCACTGATTGAGATTCAATCCCTGTCACTGACTGAGATTCACTTACTGTCACTGAATGAGATTCAATCCCTGTCACTGACTGAGGGTCAATCCTTGTCACTATTTGAGGCTCAATCCCTGTCACTCACTGAGATTCAATTCCTGTCACTGATTGAGTTGCAGTCCCTGTCACTGACTGAGATTCAATACCTGTTACTGACTGAGGCTCAATCCCTATTCCTGATTGAGGCTCAATCCCTGTCACTGATGGAGGTTCAATCCCTGTCACTGACTGAGTTTCAATCCCTGTCACTGACTAAGATTCAATCCCTGTCACTAACTGAGATTCAACCCCTTTCATTGACTGAGATTCAATCCCTGTCACTGACTGAGATTCAATCCCTGTCACTGACTGAGGTTCAATCCCTGTCACTGACTGTGGCTCAATCCCTGTCACTGACTGAGATTCAATCCCACTCACAGACTGAGATTCGATCCCTGTCAATGTTTGCGATTGAATCCCTGTCACTGACTGCGATTCAATCCCTGTCACTGTCTGAGATTCAATCCTTGTCACTGACTGTGGCTCAATCCCTGTCACTGACTGATGTTCAATCCCTCACACTGGCTGAGATTCAATCCCTGTCACTGACTGAGATTCAATCCCTGTCACTGTTTGAGGGTCAATGCCAGTCACTGATTGAGATTGAATCACTGTCACTAACAGAGATTAAATCCCAGTCACTGACTGAGGGTCAATCCCTGTCACAAACTGAGATTCAATCCCTGTCACTGTGTGAGGGTCAATCCCTGTCACTGATTGACATTCAATCCCAGTCACTGATGGAGGTTCAATCCCTGTCACTGACTGAGATTCAATCCCTGTCACTAACTGAGATTCAATCCCTGTCAATGACTGAGATTCAATTCCTGTCACTGTCTGCGGATCAATCCCAGTCACTGACTGAGATTAAATCCCTGTCACTAACTGAGATTCAAACCCTGTCACTGACTGAGATTCAATCCCTGTCACTGACTGAGGTTCAATCCCTGTCACTGACTGAGGGTCAATCCCTGTCACAGACTGAGGGTCAATCCCTGTCATTGACTGAATCCCTATGGCACTGAATGAGATTCAATTCCTGTCACTGACTGAGGCTCAATCCCTGTAACTGACTGAGATTCATTCTCTGTCACTGACTGAATGTCAATCCCTGTCACTGTCTCAGGGTCAATTCCTATGACTGACTGAGGTTCAATCCCTCTCACTGACTGAGATTCAATTCCTTCACTGACTGAGGGTCAATCCCTGCCACTGAATGAATCTCAATCCCTCTCACTGACTGAGATTCAATCCCTATCACCGACTGAGATTCAATCCCTGTCACTGACTGAGATTCAGTCCCTGTCACTGAATGAGATTCAAACCCAGTCACTGACTGAGATTCAGTCCCTGTCACTGACTGAGATTCAAACTCGGTCACCGACTGAGGCCCAATCATTGTTATTGATTAGGCTCAAACCCTGTCACTGACTGAGATTCAAACCTGTCACAGAATGAGGCTCAACCCCTGTCACTGACTGAGATTCAAACCTGTCACTGACTGAGGTTCAATCCCTGTCACAGACTGAGATTCAATGCCTGTCACTGACTGAGGTTCAATCCCTGTCACTGTCTGAGATTGAATCCCTGTCACTAACTGAGGTTCAATCCCTCTCACTAACTGAGGTTCAATCCCTGTCACTGACTGAGGTTCAATCCCTGTCACAGACTGAGATTCAAACCCTCTCACTAACTGAGGTTCAATCCCTGTCACAGACTGAGTGTCAATCCATGTCACTGACTGAGATTCAATTCCTGTCACTGATTGAGATTCAATTCCTGTCACTGACTGAGATTCAAACCCTGTCACTGACTGAGATTCAATCCCTGTCACTGACTGAGGTTCAATCCCTGTCACTGACTGAGGGTCAATCCCTGTCACAGACTGTGGGTCAATCCCTGTCATTGACTGAATCCCTATGGCACTGAATGAGATTCAATTCCTGTCACTGACTGAGGCTCAATCCCTGTAACTGACTGAGATTCATTCTCTGTCACTGACTGAATGTCAATCCCTGTCACTGTCTCAGTGTCAATTCCTATGACTGACTGTGGCTCAATCCCAGTCACTTACTGAGGCTCAATCCCTCTCACTGACTAAGGTTCAATCCCTGTCACTGACTGAGATTCAATTCCTTCACTGACTGAGGGTCAATCCCTGCCACTGAATGAATCTCAATCCCTCTCACTGACTGAGATTCAATCCCTATCACTGACTGAGATTCAATCCCTGTCACTGACTGAGATTCAGTCCCTGTCACTGAATGAGATTCAAACCCAATCACTGACTGAGATTCAGTCCCTGTCACTGACTGAGATTCAAACTCGGTCACCGACTGAGGCCCAATCATTGTTATTGATTAGGCTCAAACCCTGTCACTGACTGAGATTCAAACCTGTCACAGAATGAGGCTCAACCCCTGTCACTGACTGAGATTCAAACCTGTCACTGACTGAGGTTCAATCCCTGTCACAGACTGAGATTCAATGCCTGTCACTGACTGAGGTTCAATCCCTGTCACTGTCTGAGATTGAATCCCTGTCACTAACTGAGGTTCAATCTCTCTCACTAACTGAGGTTCAATCCCTGTCACTGACTGAGGTTCAATCCCTGTCACAGACTGAGATTCAAACCCTCTCACTAACTGAGGTTCAATCCCTGTCACAGACTGAGGGTCAATCCATGTCACTGACTGAGATTCAATTCCTGTCACTGATTGAGATTCAATTCCTGTCACTGACTGAGATTCAATCCCATTTAACTAACTGAGATTCAATCTCTGTCACTGACTGAGATTCAATCCCTGTCACTGATTGAGGTTCAATCCCTGTCACAGGCTGAGATTCAATCCCTGCCATTGACTGAGGTTCAATCCCTGTCACTGACGGAGGTTGAATCCCTGTCACTTACTGAGGCTCAATACCTGTCACTGACTGAGGCTCAATCCCTGTCACAGACTGAGATTCAATCCCTGTCACTGTCTGAGATTGAATTCAATCACTGAATGCGATTCACTCCATGTCACAGACTGAGATTCAATCACTGTCACTGACTGAGGTTCAATCCCTGTCACTGGCTGAGATTCAATCCCTGTCACTGACTGAGGTTGAATCCCTGTCACTGACGGAGTTTCAATCTCTGTCACTGACTGAGGGTCAAACCCTGTCACTGACGGAGGTTCAATCCCTGTCACTTACTGAGGCTCAAAACCTGTCATTGACTGAGGCTCAATCCCTGTCACTGACTGAGATTCAATCCCTGTCACTGTCTGAGGGTCAATGCCAGTCACTGACTGAGATTGAATCCCTGTCACTAACTGAGATTCAAGCCGTGTCACTGACTGAGGTACAATCCCTGTCACTGACTGAGATTCAATCCCTGTCACTGTCTGAGGGTCAATGCCAGTCACTGACTGAGATTGAATCCCTGTCACTAACTGAGATTCAAGCCGTGTCACGGACTGAGGTACAATCCCTGTCACTGATTGAGATTCAATCCCTGTCACTGACTGAGATTCACTTACTGTCACTGAATGAGATTCAATCCCTGTCACTGACTGAGGGTCAATCCTTGTCACTATTTGAGGCTCAATCCCTGTCACTCACTGAGATTCAATTCCTGTCACTGATTGAGTTGCAGTCCCTGTCACTGACTGAGATTCAATACCTGTTACTGACTGAGGCTCAATCCCTATTCCTGATTGAGGCTCAATCCCTGTCACTGATGGAGGTTCAATCCCTGTCACTGACTGAGTTTCAATCCCTGTCACTGACTAAGATTCAATCCCTGTCACTAACTGAGATTCAACCCCTTTCATTGACTGAGATTCAATCCCTGTCACTGACTGAGATTCAATCCCTGTCACTGACTGAGGTTCAATCCCACTCACAGACTGAGATTCGATCCCTGTCAATGTTTGCGATTGAATCCCTGTCACTGACTGCGATTCAATCCCTGTCACTGTCTGAGATTCAATCCTTGTCACTGACTGTGGCTCAATCCCTGTCACTGACTGATGTTCAATCCCTCACACTGGCTGAGATTCAATCCCTGTCACTGACTGAGATTCAATCCCTGTCACTGTTTGAGGGTCAATGCCAGTCACTGATTGAGATTGAATCACTTCACTAACAGAGATTAAATCCCAGTCACTGACTGAGGGTCAATCCCTGTCACAAACTGAGATTCAATCCCTGTCACTGTGTGAGGGTCAATCCCTGTCACTGATTGACATTCAATCCCAGTCACTGATGGAGGTTCAATCCCTGTCACTGACTGAGATTCAATCCCTGTCACTAACTGAGATTCAATCCCTGTCAATGACTGAGATTCAATTCCTGTCACTGTCTGCGGATCAATCCCAGTCACTGACTGAGATTAAATCCCTGTCACTAACTGAGATTCAAACCCTGTCACTGACTGAGATTCAATCCCTGTCACTGACTGAGGTTCAATCCCTGTCACTGACTGAGGGTCAATCCCTGTCACAGACTGAGGGTCAATCCCTGTCATTGACTGAATCCCTATGGCACTGAATGAGATTCAATTCCTGTCACTGACTGAGGCTCAATCCCTGTAACTGACTGAGATTCATTCTCTGTCACTGACTGAATGTCAATCCCTGTCACTGTCTCAGGGTCAATTCCTATGACTGACTGAGGCTCAATCCCTCTCACTGACTAAGGTTCAATTCCTCTCACTGACTGAGATTCAATTCCTTCACTGACTGAGGGTCAATCCCTGCCACTGAATGAATCTCAATCCCTCTCACTGACTGAGATTCAATCCCTATCACCGACTGAGATTCAATCCCTGTCACTGACTGAGATTCAGTCCCTGTCACTGAATGAGATTCAAACCCAGTCACTGACTGAGATTCAGTCCCTGTCACTGACTGAGATTCAAACTCGGTCACCGACTGAGGCCCAATCATTGTTATTGATTAGGCTCAAACCCTGTCACTGACTGAGATTCAAACCTGTCACAGAATGAGGCTCAACCCCTGTCACTGACTGAGATTCAAACCTGTCACTGACTGAGGTTCAATCCCTGTCACAGACTGAGATTCAATGCCTGTCACTGACTGAGGTTCAATCCCTGTCACTGTCTGAGATTGAATCCCTGTCACTAACTGAGGTTCAATCCCTCTCACTAACTGAGGTTCAATCCCTGTCACTGACTGAGGTTCAATCCCTGTCACAGACTGAGATTCAAACCCTCTCACTAACTGAGGTTCAATCCCTGTCACAGACTGAGTGTCAATCCATGTCACTGACTGAGATTCAATTCCTGTCACTGATTGAGATTCAATTCCTGTCACTGACTGAGATTCAAACCCTGTCACTGACTGAGATTCAATCCCTGTCACTGACTGAGGTTCAATCCCTGTCACTGACTGAGGGTCAATCCCTGTCACAGACTGTGGGTCAATCCCTGTCATTGACTGAATCCCTATGGCACTGAATGAGATTCAATTCCTGTCACTGACTGAGGCTCAATCCCTGTAACTGACTGAGATTCATTCTCTGTCACTGACTGAATGTCAATCCCTGTCACTGTCTCAGTGTCAATTCCTATGACTGACTGTGGCTCAATCCCAGTCACTTACTGAGGCTCAATCCCTCTCACTGACTAAGGTTCAATCCCTGTCACTGACTGAGATTCAATTCCTTCACTGACTGAGGGTCAATCCCTGCCACTGAATGAATCTCAATCCCTCTCACTGACTGAGATTCAATCCCTATCACTGACTGAGATTCAATCCCTGTCACTGACTGAGATTCAGTCCCTGTCACTGAATGAGATTCAAACCCAATCACTGACTGAGATTCAGTCCCTGTCACTGACTGAGATTCAAACTCGGTCACCGACTGAGGCCCAATCATTGTTATTGATTAGGCTCAAACCCTGTCACTGACTGAGATTCAAACCTGTCACAGAATGAGGCTCAACCCCTGTCACTGACTGAGATTCAAACCTGTCACTGACTGAGGTTCAATCCCTGTCACAGACTGAGATTCAATGCCTGTCACTGACTGAGGTTCAATCCCTGTCACTGTCTGAGATTGAATCCCTGTCACTAACTGAGGTTCAATCCCTCTCACTAACTGAGGTTCAATCCCTGTCACTGACTGAGGTTCAATCCCTGTCACAGACTGAGATTCAAACCCTCTCACTAACTGAGGTTCAATCCCTGTCACAGACTGAGGGTCAATCCATGTCACTGACTGAGATTCAATTCCTGTCACTGATTGAGATTCAATTCCTGTCACTGACTGAGATTCAATCCCATTTAACTAACTGAGATTCAATCTCTGTCACTGACTGAGATTCAATCCCTGTCACTGATTGAGGTTCAATCCCTGTCACAGGCTGAGATTCAATCCCTGCCATTGACTGAGGTTCAATCCCTGTCACTGACGGAGGTTGAATCCCTGTCACTTACTGAGGCTCAATACCTGTCACTGACTGAGGCTCAATCCCTGTCACAGACTGAGATTCAATCCCTGTCACTGTCTGAGATTGAATTCAATCACTGAATGCGATTCACTCCATGTCACAGACTGAGATTCAATCACTGTCACTGACTGAGGTTCAATCCCTGTCACTGGCTGAGATTCAATCCCTGTCACTGACTGAGGTTGAATCCCTGTCACTGACGGAGTTTCAATCTCTGTCACTGACTGAGGGTCAAACCCTGTCACTGACGGAGGTTCAATCCCTGTCACTTACTGAGGCTCAAAACCTGTCATTGACTGAGGCTCAATCCCTGTCACTGACTGAGATTCAATCCCTGTCACTGTCTGAGGGTCAATGCCAGTCACTGACTGAGATTGAATCCCTGTCACTAACTGAGATTCAAGCCGTGTCACTGACTGAGGTACAATCCCTGTCACTGACTGAGATTCAATCCCTGTCACTGTCTGAGGGTCAATGCCAGTCACTGACTGAGATTGAATCCCTGTCACTAACTGAGATTCAAGCCGTGTCACGGACTGAGGTACAATCCCTGTCACTGATTGAGATTCAATCCCTGTCACTGACTGAGATTCACTTACTGTCACTGAATGAGATTCAATCCCTGTCACTGACTGAGGGTCAATCCTTGTCACTATTTGAGGCTCAATCCCTGTCACTCACTGAGATTCAATTCCTGTCACTGATTGAGTTGCAGTCCCTGTCACTGACTGAGATTCAATACCTGTTACTGACTGAGGCTCAATCCCTATTCCTGATTGAGGCTCAATCCCTGTCACTGATGGAGGTTCAATCCCTGTCACTGACTGAGTTTCAATCCCTGTCACTGACTAAGATTCAATCCCTGTCACTAACTGAGATTCAACCCCTTTCATTGACTGAGATTCAATCCCTGTCACTGACTGAGATTCAATCCCTGTCACTGACTGAGGTTCAATCCCACTCACAGACTGAGATTCGATCCCTGTCAATGTTTGCGATTGAATCCCTGTCACTGACTGCGATTCAATCCCTGTCACTGTCTGAGATTCAATCCTTGTCACTGACTGTGGCTCAATCCCTGTCACTGACTGATGTTCAATCCCTCACACTGGCTGAGATTCAATCCCTGTCACTGACTGAGATTCAATCCCTGTCACTGTTTGAGGGTCAATGCCAGTCACTGATTGAGATTGAATCACTGTCACTAACAGAGATTAAATCCCAGTCACTGACTGAGGGTCAATCCCTGTCACAAACTGAGATTCAATCCCTGTCACTGTGTGAGGGTCAATCCCTGTCACTGATTGACATTCAATCCCAGTCACTGATGGAGGTTCAATCCCTGTCACTGACTGAGATTCAATCCCTGTCACTAACTGAGATTCAATCCCTGTCAATGACTGAGATTCAATTCCTGTCACTGTCTGCGGATCAATCCCAGTCACTGACTGAGATTAAATCCCTGTCACTAACTGAGATTCAAACCCTGTCACTGACTGAGATTCAATCCCTGTCACTGACTGAGGTTCAATCCCTGTCACTGACTGAGGGTCAATCCCTGTCACAGACTGAGGGTCAATCCCTGTCATTGACTGAATCCCTATGGCACTGAATGAGATTCAATTCCTGTCACTGACTGAGGCTCAATCCCTGTAACTGACTGAGATTCATTCTCTGTCACTGACTGAATGTCAATCCCTGTCACTGTCTCAGGGTCAATTCCTATGACTGACTGAGGCTCAATCCCTCTCACTGACTAAGGTTCAATTCCTCTCACTGACTGAGATTCAATTCCTTCACTGACTGAGGGTCAATCCCTGCCACTGAATGAATCTCAATCCCTCTCACTGACTGAGATTCAATCCCTATCACCGACTGAGATTCAATCCCTGTCACTGACTGAGATTCAGTCCCTGTCACTGAATGAGATTCAAACCCAGTCACTGACTGAGATTCAGTCCCTGTCACTGACTGAGATTCAAACTCGGTCACCGACTGAGGCCCAATCATTGTTATTGATTAGGCTCAAACCCTGTCACTGACTGAGATTCAAACCTGTCACAGAATGAGGCTCAACCCCTGTCACTGACTGAGATTCAAACCTGTCACTGACTGAGGTTCAATCCCTGTCACAGACTGAGATTCAATGCCTGTCACTGACTGAGGTTCAATCCCTGTCACTGTCTGAGATTGAATCCCTGTCACTAACTGAGGTTCAATCCCTCTCACTAACTGAGGTTCAATCCCTGTCACTGACTGAGGTTCAATCCCTGTCACAGACTGAGATTCAAACCCTCTCACTAACTGAGGTTCAATCCCTGTCACAGACTGAGTGTCAATCCATGTCACTGACTGAGATTCAATTCCTGTCACTGATTGAGATTCAATTCCTGTCACTGACTGAGATTCAAACCCTGTCACTGACTGAGATTCAATCCCTGTCACTGACTGAGGTTCAATCCCTGTCACTGACTGAGGGTCAATCCCTGTCACAGACTGTGGGTCAATCCCTGTCATTGACTGAATCCCTATGGCACTGAATGAGATTCAATTCCTGTCACTGACTGAGGCTCAATCCCTGTAACTGACTGAGATTCATTCTCTGTCACTGACTGAATGTCAATCCCTGTCACTGTCTCAGTGTCAATTCCTATGACTGACTGTGGCTCAATCCCAGTCACTTACTGAGGCTCAATCCCTCTCACTGACTAAGGTTCAATCCCTGTCACTGACTGAGATTCAATTCCTTCACTGACTGAGGGTCAATCCCTGCCACTGAATGAATCTCAATCCCTCTCACTGACTGAGATTCAATCCCTATCACTGACTGAGATTCAATCCCTGTCACTGACTGAGATTCAGTCCCTGTCACTGAATGAGATTCAAACCCAATCACTGACTGAGATTCAGTCCCTGTCACTGACTGAGATTCAAACTCGGTCACCGACTGAGGCCCAATCATTGTTATTGATTAGGCTCAAACCCTGTCACTGACTGAGATTCAAACCTGTCACAGAATGAGGCTCAACCCCTGTCACTGACTGAGATTCAAACCTGTCACTGACTGAGGTTCAATCCCTGTCACAGACTGAGATTCAATGCCTGTCACTGACTGAGGTTCAATCCCTGTCACTGTCTGAGATTGAATCCCTGTCACTAACTGAGGTTCAATCCCTCTCACTAACTGAGGTTCAATCCCTGTCACTGACTGAGGTTCAATCCCTGTCACAGACTGAGATTCAAACCCTCTCACTAACTGAGGTTCAATCCCTGTCACAGACTGAGGGTCAATCCATGTCACTGACTGAGATTCAATTCCTGTCACTGATTGAGATTCAATTCCTGTCACTGACTGAGATTCAATTCCTGTCACTGACTGAGATTCAATTCCTGTCACTGACTGAGATTCAATCCCTGTCACTGAATGAGATTCAATCCCTGTCACTGATTGTGGTTCAATCCCTGTCACTGACTGAATCTCTATCCCTGTCACTGACTGAGATTCAAACCCTCTCACTAACTGAGGTTCAATCCCTGTCACAGACTGAGGGTCAATCCATGTCACTGACTGAGATTCAATTCCTGTCACTGATTGAGATTCAATTCCTGTCACTGACTGAGATTCAATTCCTGTCACTGACTGAGATTCAATTCCTGTCACTGACTGAGATTCAATCCCTGTCACTGAATGAGATTCAATCCCTGTCACTGATTGAGATCTATCCCTGTCACTGAATGAGATTCAATCCCTGACACTGGTTGTGTATCAATCCCTGTCACTGAATAAGGTTCAGTCCCAGTCACAGACTGAGGGTCAATCCCTGTCAATGACTCAGGTTCAATCCCTGTCACTGATTGAGGCTCAGTCCCTGTCACTGACTGAGGCTTAATCCCTTTCTCTGACTGAGATTCAATACCTGTCACTAACGGAGATTCAATCCTTGTCACTGACGGAGGTTCAATCCCTGTCACTGACTGAGATCGAATTCCTGTCACTTACTGAGACTGAGTTCCTGTCACTGACTGAGATTCAATCCCTGTCACAGACTGAGATTCAATCACTGTCACTGACTGAGGTTCAATTCCTGTCACTGAATGAGTTTCAATCCCTGTCACTGACTGCGGTTCAATCCATGCCACTAACTGAGATTCAATTCCATTCACTGATTGAGACTCAATCCCTGTCACTGACTGAGGTTCAATCCCTGTCACGAACTGAGATTCAATCCCTGTCACTGCCTGAGATTCAATCCCTGTCACTGACAGAGGTTCAATACCTGTCTCAGACTGAGATTCAATCCCTGTCACTGACTGAGGTACAATCCCTGTCACTGACAGAGGCTCAATCCCTGTCACTGACTGAGGGTCAATCCCTGTCACTGACGGAAGTTCAATCCCTGTCACTTACTGAGATTCAATCCCTGTCACTGACAGAGATTCAATCCCTGTCTCTGACTGAGATTCAATCCCTGTCACTGTCTGAGGGTCAATCCCAGTCACTGACTGAGATTCATTCCCTGTCACTGACTGAGGCTCAATCCCTGTCATTGACTGAGAATCAATCCCTGTCACTGACCTAAGTTCAATCCCTGTCACTGACTGAGGCTCAATCCCTGTCATTGACTGAGATTCAATCCCTGTCACTGACTGAGGTTCAATCCCTGTCACAGACTGAGATTCAATCACTGTCACTGACTGAGGTTCAATCCCTGTCACTGGCTGAGATTCAATCCTTGTCACTGACGGAGGTTCAATCCCTGTCACTGACTAAGGATCAATCCCTGTCACTGATGGAGGTTCAAACCCTGTCACTGACTGAGAGACAGTCCCAGCCGCAGACAGAGACTCAATCCCTGTCACTGACTGAGATTCAATACCTGGCACTAACTGAGATTCAATCCTTGTCACTGATGGAGGTTCAATCCCTGTCACTGACTGAGATTGAATTCCTGTCACTGACTGAGATTGAGTTCCTGTCACTGACTGAGATTCAATCGCTGTCACTGACTGAGATTCAATCCATGCCACTGTCTGAGATTCAATTCCATTCTATGTTTGAGACTCAATCCCTGTCACTGACTGAGGTTTAATCCCTGTCACTAACTGAGATTCAATCCCTGTCACTGCCTGAGATTCAATCCCTGTCAATGACAGAGGTTCAATCCCTGTCTCAGACTGAGATTCAATCCCTGTCATTGACTGAGGTTCAATCCCTGTCACTAACTGAGATTCAATCCCTGTCACTGCCTGAGATTCAATCCCTGTCACTGACAGAGGCTCAATCCCTGTCTCTGACTGAGATTCAATCACTGTCACTGACTGTGGTACAATCCCTGTCATTGGCTGAGATTCAATCCCTGTCACTGACTGAAATTCAATCCCTGTCATTGTCTGAGGGTCAATCCCTGTCACTGACTGAGGGTCAATCCATGTCACTGACAGAGGTTCAATCCCTGTCACTTACTGAGATTCAATCCCTGTCACTAACTGAGATTCAATCCCTGTCACTGTCTGAGGGTCAATCCCAGTCACTGACTGAGATTCAATCCCTGTCACTGACTGAGGCTCAATCCCTGTCATTGACTGAGATTCAATCCCTGTCACTGACTGAGGTTCAATCCCTGTCACAGACTGAGATTAAATCACTGTCACTGACTGAGGTTCAATCCCTGTCACTGGCTGAGAATCAATCCTTGTCACTGACGGAGGTTCAATCCCTGTCACTGACTAAGGGTCAATCCCTGTCACTGATGGAGGTTCAAACCCTGTCACTGACTGAGAGACAGTCCCAGTCACAGACAGAGGTTCAATCCCTGTCACTGACAGAGGCTCAATCCCTGTCACTGACTGAGATTCAATACCTGGCACTAACTGACATTCAAACCTTGTCACTGATGGAGGTTCAATCCCTGTCACTGACTGAGATTGAGTTCCTGTCACTGACTGAGATTGAGTTCCTGTCACTGACTGAGATTCAATCGCTGTCACTGACTGAGGTTCAATTCCTGTCACTGACTGAGATTCAATCCCTGTCACTGACTGAGATTCAATCACTGTCACTTACTGAGATTGAGTTCCTGTCACTTACTGCGTTTCAATCCATGCCACTGACTGAGATTCAATTCCATTCACTGATTGAGACTCAATCCCTGTCACAGACGGAGGTTCAATCCCTGTCACTGATTGAGATTCAATTCCTGTCACTGACTGAGGTTCAATCCCTGTCACAGACTGAGATTCAATCACTGTCACTGACTGAGGTTCAATCCCT
This sequence comes from Chiloscyllium plagiosum, assembly GCF_037043375.1. Classification (NCBI taxonomy): domain Eukaryota; kingdom Metazoa; phylum Chordata; class Chondrichthyes; order Orectolobiformes; family Hemiscylliidae; genus Chiloscyllium; species Chiloscyllium plagiosum. Next base: position 41,700,469 of record NW_028270182.1, read on the forward strand.
GTCACTGGCTGAGATCCAATCCCTGTCACTGACGGAGGATCAATCCCTGTCACTGACTGAGGGTCAATCCCTGTCACTGACTGAGGTTCAATCCCTGTTACCTACTGAGGCTCAATCCCTGTCACTGACTGAATTTCAAACCCTGTCACTGACTGAGATTCAATCCCTGTCACTGACTGCGATTCAATCCATGTCACAGACTGAGATTCAATCCCTGTCACTCACTGAGGTTCAATCCCTGTCACTGACTGATATTCAATCCCATTTAACTAATTGAGATTCAATCTCTGTCACTGACTGAGATTCAATCCCTGTCACTGATTGAGATTCAATCCCTGTCACTGACTGAGATTCAATCCCTGTCACTGACAGAGATTCAATCCCTGTCACTGACTAAGGTTCAATCCCTGTCACTGTCTGAGATTCAATCCCTGTTAATGTCTGAGGTTCAATCCCTGTCACTGACTGATATTCAATCCCATTTAACTAACTGAGATTCAATCACTGTCACTGACTGAGATTCAATCCCTGTCACTGATTGAGGTTCAATCCCTGTCACTGACTGAGATTCAATAAATGTCACTGACAGAGATTCAATCTCTGTCACTGACTGAGATTCAATCCCTGTCACTGTCTGAGGGTCAATCCCAGTCACTGACTGAGATTCAATCCCTGTCACTAACGGACATTCAATCCGTGTCACTGACTGATGCTCAATCCCTGTCACTGACTGAGATTTAATCCCTGTCACTGACTGAGGTTCAATCCGTCTCACAGACTGAGATTCAATCCCTGTCACTGTCTGAGATTGAATCCAATCACTGAATGCGATTCAATCCATGTCACAGACTGAGATTCAATCACTGTCACTGACTGAGGTTCAATCCCTGTCACTGGCTGAGATTCAATCCCTGTCACTGACTGAGGTTGAATCCCTGTCACTGACGGAGTTTCAATCTCTGTCACTGACTGAGGGTCAAACCCTGTCACTGACGGAGGTTCAATCCCTGTCACTTACTGAGGCTCAAAACCTGTCATTGACTGAGGCTCAATCCCTGTCACTGACTGAGATTCAATCCCTGTCACTGTCTGAGGGTCAATGCCAGTCACTGACTGAGATTGAATCCCTGTCACTAACTGAGATTCAAGCCGTGTCACTGACTGAGGTACAATCCCTGTCACTGACTGAGATTCAATCCCTGTCACTGACTGAGATTCACTTCCTGTCATGAATGAGATTCAGTCACTGTCACTGACTGAGGTTCAATTCCTGTCACTGAATGAGTTTCAATCCCTGTCACTGACTTTGGTTCAATCCATGCCACTAACTGAGATTCAATTCCATTCACTGATTGAGATTCAATCCCTGTCACTGCCTGAGATTCAATCCCTGTCACTGACAGAGGTTCAATCCTGGTCTCAGACTGAGATTCAATCACTGTCACTGACTGATGTTCAATCCCTGTCACTGGCTGAGTTTCAATCCCTGTCACTGAATGAGTTTCAATCCCTGTCACTGACTGAGGTTCAATCCATGCCACTGTCTGAGATTCAATTCCATTCTATGATTGAGACTCAATCCCTGTCACTGACTGACGTTCAATCCCTGTCACTAACTGAGATTCAATCCCTGTCACTGCCTGAGATTCAATCCCTGTCACTGACAGAGGTTCAATACCTGTCTCAGACTGAGATTCAATCCCTGTCACTGACTGAGGTTCAATCCCTGTCACTAACTGAGATTCAATCCCTGTCACTGCCTGAGATTCAATCCCTGTCACTGACAGAGGCTCAATCCCTGTCTCTGACTGAGATTCAATCACTGTCACTGACTGTGGTACAATCCCTGTCATTGGCTGAGATTCAATCCCTGTCACTGACTGAGGTTCAATCCCTGTCACTAACTGAGATTCAATCCCTGTCACTGCCTGAGATTCAATCCCTGTCACTTACAGAGGTTCAATACCTGTCTCAGACTGAGATTCAATCCCTGTCACTGACTGAGGTTCAATCCCTGTCACTAACTGAGATTCAATCCCTGTCACTGCCTGAGATTCAATCCCTGTCTCTGACTGAGATTCAATCACTGTCACTGACTGAGGTACAATCCCTGTCATTGGCTGAGATTCAATCCCTGTCACTGACTGAAGTTCAATCCCTGTCATTGTCTGAGGGTCAATCCCTGTCACTGACTGAGAATCAATCCCTGTCACTGACGGAGGTTCAATCCCTGTCACTTACTGAGATTCAATCCCTGTCACTAACTGAGATTCAATCCCTGTCACTGACTGAGATTCAATCCCTGTCACTGACTAAGGTTCAATCCCTGTCACTGTCTGAGATTCAATCCCTGTTAATGTCTGAGGTTCAATCCCTGTCACTGACTGATATTCAATCCCATTTAACTAACTGAGATTCAATCACTGTCACTGACTGAGATTCAATCCCTGTCACTGATTGAGGTTCAATCCCTGTCACTGACTGAGATTCAATAAATGTCACTGACAGAGATTCAATCTCTGTCACTGACTGAGATTCAATCCCTGTCACTGTCTGAGGGTCAATCCCAGTCACTGACTGAGATTCAATCCCTGTCACTAACGGACATTCAATCCGTGTCACTGACTGATGCTCAATCCCTGTCACTGACTGAGATTTAATCCCTGTCACTGACTGAGGTTCAATCCGTCTCACAGACTGAGATTCAATCCCTGTCACTGTCTGAGATTGAATCCAATCACTGAATGCGATTCAATCCATGTCACAGACTGAGATTCAATCACTGTCACTGACTGAGGTTCAATCCCTGTCACTGGCTGAGATTCAATCCCTGTCACTGACTGAGGTTGAATCCCTGTCACTGACGGAGTTTCAATCTCTGTCACTGACTGAGGGTCAAACCCTGTCACTGACGGAGGTTCAATCCCTGTCACTTACTGAGGCTCAAAACCTGTCATTGACTGAGGCTCAATCCCTGTCACTGACTGAGATTCAATCCCTGTCACTGTCTGAGGGTCAATGCCAGTCACTGACTGAGATTGAATCCCTGTCACTAACTGAGATTCAAGCCGTGTCACTGACTGAGGTACAATCCCTGTCACTGACTGAGATTCAATCCCTGTCACTGACTGAGATTCACTTCCTGTCATGAATGAGATTCAGTCACTGTCACTGACTGAGGTTCAATTCCTGTCACTGAATGAGTTTCAATCCCTGTCACTGACTTTGGTTCAATCCATGCCACTAACTGAGATTCAATTCCATTCACTGAATGAGACTCAATCCCTGTCACTGACTGAGGTTCAATCCCTGTCACGAACTGAGATTCAATCCCTGTCACTGCCTGAGATTCAATCCCTGTCACTGACAGAGGTTCAATCCTGGTCTCAGACTGAGATTCAATCACTGTCACTGACTGATGTTCAATCCCTGTCACTGGCTGAGTTTCAATCCCTGTCACTGAATGAGTTTCAATCCCTGTCACTGACTGAGGTTCAATCCATGCCACTGTCTGAGATTCAATTCCATTCTATGATTGAGACTCAATCCCTGTCACTGACTGACGTTCAATCCCTGTCACTAACTGAGATTCAATCCCTGTCACTGCCTGAGATTCAATCCCTGTCACTGACAGAGGTTCAATACCTGTCTCAGACTGAGATTCAATCCCTGTCACTGACTGAGGTTCAATCCCTGTCACTAACTGAGATTCAATCCCTGTCACTGCCTGAGATTCAATCCCTGTCACTGACAGAGGCTCAATCCCTGTCTCTGACTGAGATTCAATCACTGTCACTGACTGTGGTACAATCCCTGTCATTGGCTGAGATTCAATCCCTGTCACTGACTGAGGTTCAATCCCTGTCACTAACTGAGATTCAATCCCTGTCACTGCCTGAGATTCAATCCCTGTCACTTACAGAGGTTCAATACCTGTCTCAGACTGAGATTCAATCCCTGTCACTGACTGAGGTTCAATCCCTGTCACTAACTGAGATTCAATCCCTGTCACTGCCTGAGATTCAATCCCTGTCTCTGACTGAGATTCAATCACTGTCACTGACTGAGGTACAATCCCTGTCATTGGCTGAGATTCAATCCCTGTCACTGACTGAAGTTCAATCCCTGTCATTGTCTGAGGGTCAATCCCTGTCACTGACTGAGAATCAATCCCTGTCACTGACGGAGGTTCAATCCCTGTCACTTACTGAGATTCAATCCCTGTCACTAACTGAGATTCAATCCCTGTCACTGACTGAGATTCAATCCCTGTCACTGTCTGAGGGTCAATCCCAGTCACTGACTGAGATTCATTCCCTGTCACTGACTGAGGCTCAATCCCTGTCATTGACTGAGAATCAATCCCTGTCACTGACTTAAGTTCAATCCCTGTCACTGACTGAGGCTCAATCCCTGTCATTGACTGAGATTCAATCCCTGTCACTGACTGAGGTTCAATCCCTGTCACAGACTGAGATTCAATCACTGTCACTGACTGAGGTTCAATCCCTGTCACTGGCTGAGATTCAATCCTTGTCACTGACGGAGGTTCAATCCCTGTCACTGACTAAGGATCAATCCCTGTCACTGATGGAGGTTCAAACCCTGTCACTGACTGAGAGACAGTCCCAGTCGCAGACAGAGGTTCAATCCCTGTCACTGACAGAGATTCAATACCTGGCACTAACTGAGATTCAATCCTTGACACTGATGGAGGTTCAATCCCAGTCACTGACTGAGATTGAATTCCTGTCACTGACTGAGATTGAGTTCCTGTCACTGACTGAGATTCAATCGCTGTCACTGACTGAGATTCAATCACTGTCACTGACTGAGGTTCAATTCCTGTCACTGACTGAGATTCAATCCATGCCACTGTCTGAGATTCAATTCCATTCTATGATTGAGACTCAATCCCTGTCACTGACTGAGGTTTAATCCCTGTCACTAACTGAGATTCAATCCCTGTCACTGCCTGAGATTCAATCCCTGTCAATGACAGAGGTTCAATCCCTGTCTCAGACTGAGATTCAATCCCTGTCACTGACTGAGGTTCAATCCCTGTCACTAACTGAGATTCAATCCCTGTCACTGCCTGAGATTCAATCCCTGTCACTGACAGAGGCTCAATCCCTGTCTCTGACTGAGATTCAATCACTGTCACTGACGGTGGTACAATCCCTGTCATTGGCTGAGATTCAATCCCTGTCACTGACTGAAGTTCAATCCCTGTCATTGTCTGAGGGTCAATCCCTGTCACTGATTGAGGGTCAATCCCTGTCACTGACAGAGGTTCAATCCCTGTCACTTACTGAGATTCAATCCCTGTCACTAACTGAGATTCAATCCCAGTCACTGACTGAGATTCAATCCCTCTCACTGACTGAGGCTCAATCCCTGTCATTGACTGAGATTCAATCCCTGTCACTGACTGAGGTTTAATCCCTGTCACAGACTGAGATTCAATCACTGTCACTGACTGAGGTTCAATCCCTGTCACTGGCTGAGAATCAATCCTTGTCACTGACGGAGGTTCAATCCCTGTCACTGACTAAGGGTCAATCCCTGTCACTGATGGAGGTTCAAACCCTGTCACTGACTGAAAGACAGTCCCAGTCACAGACAGAGGATCAATCCCTGTCACTGACAGAGGCTCAATCCCTGTCACTGACTGAGATTCAATACCTGGCACTAACTGAGATTCAATCCTTGTCACTGATGGAGGTTCAATCCCTGTCACTGACTGAGATTGAATTCCTGTCACTGACTGAGATTGAGTTCCTGTCACTGACTGAGATTCAATCGCTGTCACTGACCGAGATTCAATCACTGTCACTGACTGAGGTTCAATTTCTGTCACTGACTGAGATTCAATCCCTGTCACTGACTGAGATTCAATCACTGTCACTTACTGAGATTGAGTTCCTGTCACTTACTGCGTTTCAATCCATGCCACTGACTGAGATTCAATTCCATTCACTGATTGAGACTCAATTCCTGTCACTGACGGAGGTTCAATCCTTGTCACTGATTGAGATTCAATTCCTGTCACTGACTGAGGTTCAATCCCTGTCACAGACTGAGATTCAATCACTGTCACTGACTGAGGTTCAATCCCTGTTACTTACTGAGGCTCAATCATTGTCACTGACTGAATTTCAAACCCTGTCACTGACTGAGATTCAATCCATGTCACTGCCTGAGATTGAATCCCTGTCACTGACTGCGATTCATCCATGTCACAGACTGAGATTCAATCCCTGTCACTCACTGAGGTTCAATCCCTGTCACTGACTGATATTCAATCCCATTTAACTAACTGAGATTCAATCTCTGTCACTGACTGAGATTCAATCCCTGTCACTGATTGAGGTTCAATCCCTGTCACAGGCTGAGATTCAATCCCTGTCACTGACTGAGGTTCAATCCCTGTCGCTGACGGAGGTTGAATCCCTGTCACTTACTGAGGCTCAATACCTGTCACTGACTGAGGCTCAATCCCTGTCACAGACTGAGATTCAATCCCTGTCACTGTCTGAACGTCAATGCCAGTCACTGACTGAGATTGAATCCCTGTCACAGACTAAGGTTCAATCCCTGTCAATATCTGAGGTTCAATCCCTGTCACTGACTGATATTCAATCCCACTTAACTAACTGAGATTCAATCTCTGTCACTGACTGAGATTCAATCCCTGTCACTGA